>NC_060179.1:27785455-28094830 GCF_021184085.1 Oncorhynchus gorbuscha | reverse complement strand
GTCTCCGGTAGCCTCTGGAACTGCCGATCTGCGGTCAACAAGGCAGAGTTCATCTCAGCCTATGCCTCCCTCCAGTCCCTCGACTTCTTGGCACTGACGGAAACATGGATCACCACAGACAACACTGCTACTCCTACTGCTCTCTCTTCGTCCGCCCACGTGTTCTCGCACACCCCGAGAGCTTCTGGTCAGCGGGGTGGTGGCACCGGGATCCTCATCTCTCCCAAGTGGTCATTCTCTCTTTCTCCCCTTACCCATCTGTCTATCGCCTCCTTTGAATTCCATGCTGTCACAGTTACCAGCCCTTTCAAGCTTAACATCCTTATCATTTATCGCCCTCCAGGTTCCCTCGGAGAGTTCATCAATGAGCTTGATGCCTTGATAAGCTCCTTTCCTGAGGACGGCTCACCTCTCACAGTTCTGGGCGACTTTAACCTCCCCACGTCTACCTTTGACTCATTCCTCTCTGCCTCCTTCTTTCCACTCCTCTCCTCTTTTGACCTCACCCTCTCACCTTCCCCCCTACTCACAAGGCAGGCAATACGCTCGACCTCATCTTTACTAGATGCTGTTCTTCCACTAACCTCATTGCAACTCCCCTCCAAGTCTCCGACCACTACCTTGTATCCCTTTCCCTCTCGCTCTCATCCAACACCTCCCACACTGCCCCTACTCGGATGGTATCGCGCCGTCCCAACCTTCGCTCTCTCTCCCCCGCTACTCTCTCCTCTTCCATCCTATCATCTCTTCCCTCTGCTCAAACCTTCTCCAACCTATCTCCTGATTCTGCCTCCTCAACCCTCCTCTCCTCCCTCTCTGCATCCTTTGACTCTCTATGTCCCCTATCCTCCAGGCCGGCTCGGTCCTCCCCTCCCGCTCCGTGGCTCGATGACTCATTGCGAGCTCACAGAACAGGGCTCCGGGCAGCCGAACGGAAATGGAGGAAAACTCGCCTCCCTGCGGACCTGGCATCCTTTCACTCCCTCCTCTCTACATTTTCCTCCTCTGTCTCTGCTGCTAAAGCCACTTTCTACCACGCTAAATTCCAAGCATCTGCCTCTAACCCTAGGAAGCTCTTTGCCACCTTCTCCTCCCTCCTGAATCCTCCTCCCCCTCCCCCCTCCTCCCTCTCTGCAGATGACATCGTCAACCATTTTGAAAAGAAGGTCGACGACATCCGATCCTCGTTTGCTAAGTCAAACGACACCGCTGGTTCTGCTCACACTGCCCTACCCTGTGCTCTGACCTCTTTCTCCCCTCTCTCTCCAGATGAAATCTCGCGTCTTGTGACGGCCGGCCGCCCAACAACCTGCCCACTTGACCCTATCCCCTCCTCTCTTCTCCAGACCATCTCCGGAGACCTTCTCCCTTACCTCACCTCGCTCATCAACTCATCCCTGACCGCTGGCTACGTCCCTTCCGTCTTCAAGAGAGCAAGAGTTGCACCCCTTCTGAAAAAACCTACACTCGATCCCTCCGATGTCAACAATTACAGACCAGTATCCCTTCTTTCTTTTCTCTCCAAAACTCTCGAACGTGCCATCCTTGGCCAGCTCTCCCGCTATCTCTCTCTGAATGACCTTCTTGATCCAAATCAGTCAGGTTTCAAGACTAGTCATTCAACTGAGACTGCTCTCCTCTGTATCACGGATGCGCTCCGCACTGCTAAAGCTAACTCTCTCTCCTCTGCTCTCATCCTTCTAGATCTATCGGCTGCCTTCGATACTGTGAACCATCAGATCCTCCTCTCCACCCTCTCCGAGTTGGGCATCTCCGGCGCGGCCCACGCTTGGATTGCGTCCTACCTGACAGGTCGCTCCTACCAGGTGGCGTGGCGAGAATCTGTCTCCTCACCACGCGCTCTCACCACTGGTGTCCCCCAGGGCTCTGTTCTAGGCCCTCTCCTATTCTCGCTATACACCAAGTCACTTGGCTCTGTCATAACCTCACATGGTCTCTCCTATCATTGCTATGCAGACGACACACAATTAATCTTCTCCTTTCCCCCTTCTGATGACCAGGTGGCGAATCGCATCTCTGCATGTCTGGCAGACATATCAGTGTGGATGACGGATCACCACCTCAAGCTGAACCTCGGCAAGACGGAGCTGCTCTTCCTCCCGGGGAAGGACTGGCCGTTCCATGATCTCGCCATCACGGTTGACAACTCCATTGTGTCCTCCTCCCAGAGCGCTAAGAACCTTGGCGTGATCCTGGACAACACCCTGTCGTTCTCAACCAACATCAAGGCGGTGACCCGTTCCTGTAGGTTCATGCTCTACAACATCCGCAGAGTACGACCCTGCCTCACACAGGAAGCGGCGCAGGTCCTAATCCAGGCACTTGTCATCTCCCGTCTGGATTACTGCAACTCGCTGTTGGCTGGGCTCCCTGCCTGTGCCATTAAACCCCTTCAACTCATTCAGAACGCCGCAGCCCGTCTGGTGTTCAACCTTCCCAAGTTCTCTCACGTCACCCCGCTCCTCCGTTCTCTCCACTGGCTTCCAGTTGAAGCTCGCATCCGCTACAAGACCATGGTGCTTGCCTACGGAGCTGTGAGGGGAACGGCACCTCAGTACCTCCAGGCTCTGATCAGGCCCTACACCCAAACAAGGGCACTGCGTTCATCCACCTCTGGCCTGCTCGCCTCCCTACCACTGAGGAAGTACAGCTCCCGCTCAGCCCAGTCAAAACTGTTCGCTGCTCTGGCCCCCCAATGGTGGAACAAACTCCCTCACGACGCCAGGACAGCGGAGTCAATCACCACCTTCGGGAGACACCTGAAACCCCACCTCTTTAAGGAATACCTAGGATAGGATAAGTAATCCCTCTCACCCCCCCCTTTAAGATTTAGATGCACTATTGTAAAGTGACTCTTCCACTGGATGTCATAAGGTGAATGCACCAATTTGTAAGTCGCTCTGGATAAGAGCGTCTGCTAAATGACTTAAATGTAAATGTAAATGAGATTGATTTAGTTAATCCTTTATATATTTCATGACATTCCTAGCGGGTCAGAAGTTACATACACTCAATTAGTATTTGGTAGCATTGCCTAAAAATTGTTTAACTTGGGTCAAACGTTTCGGGTAGTCTTCCACAAGCTTCCCACAATAAGTTGGGTGAATATTGGCCCATTCCTCCTGACAGTGCTGGTGTAACTGAGTCAGGTTTGCAGGGCACCTTGCTCGCGCAAGCTTTCTCAGTTCTGCCCACAAATGTTCTATAGGATTGAGATCAGGGCTTTGTGATGGCCACTCCAATATCTTGACTTTGTTGTCCTTAAGCCATTTTTCCACAACTTTGGAAGTATGCTTGGGGTCCATTGTCCATTTGGAAGCTCTATTTGCGACCAAGCTTTAACTTCCTGACGGATGTCTAGAGATGCTACTTCAATATATCCACATAATTTTCCTACCTCATGATGCCATCTATTTTGTGAAGTGCACCAGTCCTTCCTGCAGCAAAGCACCCCCACAACATGATGCTGCCACCCCCACAACATGATGCTGCCACCCCCGTGCTTCATGGTTGGGATGGTGTTCTTCGGCTTGCAAGCCTCCCCCTTTTTCCTCCAAACATAACAATGGTCATTATGGCCAAACAGTTCTATTTTTGTTTCGTCAGACCAGCGGATATTTCTCCAAAAAGTATGATTTTTGTCCCCACATGCAGTTGCAAACCGTAGTCTGGCTTTTTATGGCGGTTTTGGAGCAGTGGCTTCTTCCTTGCTGAGCGGCCTTTCAGGTTATGTCGATATAGGACTCGTTTTACTCTGGATATAGATACTTGTGTACCTGTTTCCTCCAGCATCTTCATGAGGTCCTTTGCTGTTGTTCTGGGATTGATTTGCACTTTTCGCACCCAAGCACGTTCATCTCTAGGAGAGAGAAGGCGTCTCCTTCCTGAGCGGTATGATGGCAGCGCGATCCCATGGTGTTTATACTTGCATACTATTGTTTGTACATTTGTGGAGTGGTTAAAAAACAAGTTTTAATAACTCCAATCTAAGTGTATGTAAACATTCCCGACTTCAACTGTAAATGATACACTACATGACCAAAAGTATATGAACACCTTGCTCATCGAATATCTCATTCCAAAATCATAGGCATTAATATAGAGTTGGTCACCCCTTTGCTGCTATAACAGTCTCCACTCTTCTGGGAAGGCTTTGCACTAGATGTCGGAACATTGCGGTGGTGACTTGCTTCTATTCGGCCACAAGTGCATTAGTGAGGTCAGGTACTGATGTTGTTTGATTAGGCCTGGCTCGCAGTCGTCGTTCCAATTCCTCCCAAAGGTGTTTGATGGGGTTGAGATCAGGGCTCTGTGCTGGCCAGTCAAGTTCTTCCACACCGATCGCAACAAACCATTTCTGTATGGACCTCGCTTTGTGCACAGGGGCATTGTCATGCTGAAACAGGAAAGGGAATTCCCCAAATTGTTCCCACAAAGATGGAAGCACAGAATCATCTGGAATGTCATTGTATACTGTAGCATTAAGCTTTCCCTTCACTGGAACTAAGGTGCCGAGCCTGAACCATGAAAAACAGCCCCAGACCATTATTCATCCACCACAAACTTTACAGTTGGCACTATGCATTCGGGATGGTATCATTCTCCAGGCATTCTCCAAAACCAGATTTGTCCGTCGGACTGCCAGATGGTGAAACGTGATTCATCACTCCAGAGAATGCAATTTTTACTCGCAGAGTGCTTCAGCACTTGGAGGTTGCATTCTGTGAACTTGTGTGGCCTACCACTTCGCGGCTGACCCATTGTTGCTCCTAGACATTTCAACTTCACAATAACATCCCTTGCAGTTGACCGGGGCAGCTCTAACGGGGCAGAAATTTGACAAACTGACTTGATGAAAAGGTGGCATCCTATGACGGTGTCACATTGAAAGTCACTGAGTTCTTCAGTAAAGCTATTATACTGCCAATAATGTTTGTCACTGGAGATTGCAGGGCTGTGTACTCAATTGTATACACCTGTCAGCAACAGATGTGGCTGAAATAGCGGAATCCACTAATTAGAAGGGGTTTCCACATACTTTCGTATATATAGTGTATTTCTGTAAATGTGTTAACATTTAAAAAAACATGTTTTTACCTTGTCATTTTGAGGTATTGTGTGTAGATGGGTGATAAAAAAAAGTTTGATCCATTTTCAATACAGTTTGTAACAAAACAAAATGTGGAATAAGTCAATGGGTATGAATACTTTCTGAAGGCACTGTATATACAGGGAGTACCAGTATTGAGTCATTGTGCAGGGGTAAGAGGTAATTGAGGTAGATGTACACTACCGGTCAAAAACGACAGCTTTGCACACTCTTGGCATTCTCTCAACCAGCATCACCTGGAATGCTTTTCCAACAGTCTTGAAGGAGTTCACACATATGCTGAGCACTTGTTGACTGCTTTTCCTTCACTCTATGGTCCGACTCATCAAAAAACATCTCAAGTTGGTTGAGGTCGAGGGATTGAGAAGGCCAGGTCATCTGATGCAGCACTCCATCACCCTCCTTCTTGGTAAAAATCCAGGTGTGTTGGGTTATTGTCCTGTTGAAAAACAAATGATAGTCCCACTAAGCGCCAGATGGGATGGCATATCGCTGCAGAATACTGTGGTAGCCATGCTGATCAAGTGTGCCTTGAATTCTAAATGAATCACTTACAGTGTCACCAGCAAAGCACGCCCACACCATAAAACCTCCTCCTCCATGCTTTATGGTGGGAACCACACATGCAGAGATCATCCGTTCACCCACACTGCGTCTCACAAAGACACAGCGGTTGGAACCAAAAATCTCCAATTTGGACTCCAGACCAAAGGATAGATTTCGATCGGTCTAATGTCCATTGCTCGTGTCTTGGCCCAAGCAAGTCTCTTCTTCTTATTGGTGTTATTTAGTAGTGGTTTCTTTGCAGCAATTTGACCATGAAGGCCTGATTCACACAGTCTCCTCTGAACAGTTGATGTTGTCTGTTACTTGAACTCTGTGAAGCATCTATTTGGGCTGCAATTTCTGAGGCTGGTAAGTCCAATGAACTTATCCTCTGCAGCAGAGTCTGGGTCTTCCATTCCTGTGGCGGTCCTCATGAGAGCCAGTTTCATCATAGCGCTTGATGGTTTTTGCGACTGCACTTGATGAAATGTTCAAGTTCTTGAAATGCTCAAATGCATTAAGAAGGAAATAAATTCCGCAAATGATTAATTGAAATGCATTACAGGTTACTACCTCATGAAGCTGGTTGAGAGAATGCCAAGAGTCTGTAAATCTGTCATCAAGGCAAAGGGTGGCTATTTGAAGAATCTCAATATAAAATACATTTTGATTTGTTTAACACTTTTTTGGTTACTACATGATTCCATACAGAAGGTGTTATTTCAAAGTTTTGACGTCTTCACTATTATTCTGCAATGTAAAAAATAGTAAAAATAAAGACAAAATGTGTAGGTGTTCTAAAAATTTGACCGGTAGTGTACATATACTGTAGGTATAGTGGTGACTAGGCAACAGGATAGATAATAGACAGTAGCAGCAGCGTGTGGTGTGTGTGAGTTTGTATGTGCGTGTTGGGTTGTCAGTGTAAGTATGTGTCCGTGTTATGCCTCCGTGTTAATGGTCAGTGTGGGCGGTTGTGTTGTTGCCTACACTCATGGCTTGGGGGCGTCTCATCAAGAAGTCCAGGAAATCCAGGATACAGTTACAGAGGGAGGTGTTCAGTCCCAAGCTTGGTGATGAGCTTGGATGGGACTATGGTGTTGAATTCTGATCTGTAGTCAATGAACATCATTATTACATAGGTATTCCTTTGCCCAGGTGGGTGAGGGCAGTGTGGAGTGCAATAGAGATTGCATTATCTGTGATTCTGTTGGGGTTGTCATGCAGGTGAAAGAGGACCCAAAAGCGACTTGGCGAAAACAGAGTCTTTAATCCAGTAAAGTAATTACAAACAAAAAAACACAACTTTCACTCAAATGACGATTTAAACTGGAGACTTATCTTGAACAGCAGGTGAACAGCAGGTTGCCTCGGGAAGGCACTTGAACCAGACAGACTTAGACACCTGCTCACCACGTTCTGAGGAAAACACGACACGACAGGGCGATACACAAACACAGCACGGTGAATTCTAGACAAGGAACCGACAGGACAGGAACGGAACACAAAGGAAGAAATAGGGACTCTAATCAGGGGAAAGGATCGGGAACAGGTGTGGGAAGACTAAATGATTGATTAGGGAATAGGAACAGCTGGGAGCAGGAACGGAACGATAGAGAGAAGAGAGAGCGAGAGAGTGAGAGAGGGAGGGGGAGAGAGAGGGATAGAAAGAGGGAAAGAACCTAATAAGACCAGCAGAGGGAAACGAATAGAATGGGAAGCACAGGGACAAGACAAGATAATAAATGACAAAACATGACAGTACCCCCACTCACCGAGCGCCTCCTGGCGCAAATCGAGGAGGAATCCTAAAACGGAGGAAATCATCAATGAGTGAACGGTCCAGCACGTCCCGAGACGGAACCCAACTCCTCTCCTCAGGACCGTAACCCTCCCAATCCACTAAATTGGTGACCCCGTCCCAAACAGAACGCATGTCCATGATCTTATGTACCTTGTAAATAGGTGCGTCTCGACAAGGACGGGAGGGGGAGGGAAGACGAACGGGGTGTTCGAAGAAAGGGCTTAACACAGGAGACATGGAAGACAGGATGGACGCGACGAAGATGTCGCGGAAAAGCAGTGCACAGCGACAGGATTGACGACCTGGGAGAGAGTTATACGGAACGGACCAATGAACCAGTCAGAGTCAACTATACGAGAAGCTGTCGTAAGAGGAAGGTTGCGAGTGGAAAGCCACACTCTCTGGCCGCAACAATACCTTGGACTCTTAATCCTGCGTTTATTGGCGGCTCTCACAGTCTGTGCCCTGTAACGGCAAAGTGCAGACCTTCCTCCAGGTGCGCTCATCGTGGACAAACGCCTTGAGCATAGGGAACGCTGACTCAGCAAGCTGGGATGAGAACAGAGGAGGCTGGTAACCCAGACTACTCTGAAACGGAGATAACCCGGTAGCAGACGAAGGAAGCGAATTGTGAGCGTATTCTGCCCAGGGGAGCTGTTCTGCCCAAGACGCAGGGTTTCTGAAAGAAAGGCTGCGTAGTATGAACCAATCGTCTGATTGGCCCTCTCTTTTGACCGTTAGACTGGGGATGAAACCCGGAAGAGAGACTGACGGACGTTCAAACGACAGAACTCCCTCCAAAACTGTGACGTGAATTGCGGGCCTCTGTCTGAAACGGCGTCCTAACGGGAGGCCATGAATTCTGAATACATTCTCGATAATGATTTGTGCCGTTTTAGCGGAAGGAAGTTTAGATCAGGGGAATGAAATGTGCCGCCAGAGAACCTTCGACAACCGTAAGAATCACAGTCTTCCCCGCAGACAAAGGCAGACCGGTAATGAAGTCTAGGCATGTGAGACCATGGTCGAGAAGGAATGGGGAGCGGTCTGAGACGACCGGCAGGAGGAGAGTTACCCGACTTAGTCTGCGCGCAGTCCGAACAAGCAGCCACGAAACGGCGCGTGTCACGCTCCTGAGTCGGCCACCAAAAGCGCTGGCGAATAGACGCAAGAGTGCCTCGAACACCGGGATGACCAGCTAACTTGGCAGAGTGAGCCCACTGAAGAACAGCCAGACGAGTGGAAACAGGAACGAAAAGGAGGTTACTAGGACAAGCGCGCATGCAGTGTGCGTGAGTGCTTGCTTAACCTGTCTTTCAATTCCCCAGACTGTTAACCCGACAACACGCCCATGGAAGAATCCCCTCGGGATCAGTAGAAGCCACAGAAGAACTAAACAGACGGGATAAGGCATCAGGCTTGGTGTTCTTGCTACCCGGACGGTAAGAAATCACAAACTCGAAACGAGCGAAAAACAACGCCCAACGAGCTTGACGGGCATTAAGTCGTTTGGCAGAACGGATGACTCAAGGTTCTTATGGTCTGTCCAAACGACAAAAGTAACGTCGCCCCTCCAACCACTGTCGCCATTCGCCTAGGCTAAGCGGATGGCGAGCAGTTCACGGTTACCCACATCATAGATGCGCTCAGATGGCGACAGGCGATGAGAAAAATAAGCGCAAGGATGAACCTTTCGTCAGACTGGAAGCGCTGGGATAGAATGGCTCCCACGCCTACCTCTGAAGGTCAACCTCGACAATGAATTGTCTAGTGACGTCAGGAGTAACGAGGATAGGAGCGGACGTAAAACGTTCTTTTAGAAGATCAAAAGCTCCCTGGGCGGAACCGGACCACTTAAAACACGTCTTGACAGAAGTAAGAGCTGTGAGAGGGGCAGCAACTTGACCGAAATTACGAATGAAACGCCGATAGAAATTAGCGAAGCCTAAAAGCGCTGCAACTCGACACGTGACCTTGGAACGGGCCAATCACTGACAGCTTGACCAGCGGAATCCATCTGAATGCCTTCAGCGGAAATAACGGAACCGAGAAAAGTAACGGAGGAGACATGAAAAGAGCACTTCTCAGACTTTACGTAGAGACAATTCTCTAAAAGGCGCTGTAGAACACGGAACGTGCTGAACATGAATCTCGAGTGACGGAGAAAAAATCAGGATATCGTCAAGATAGACAAAAACAAAGATGTTCAGCATGTCTCTCAGAACATCATTAACTAATGCCTGAAAAACAGCTGGCGCATTGGCGAGACCAAACGGCAGAACCCGGTACTCAAAATGCCCTAACGGAGTGTTAAACGCCGTTTTCCACTCGTCCCCTCTCTGATGCGCACGAGATGGTAAGCGTTACGAAGGTCCAACTTAGTAAAGCACCTGGCTCCCTGCAGAATCTCGAAGGCTGATGACATAAGGGGAAATCGGATAACGATTCTTAACCGTTATGTCATTCAGCCCCGAATAATCCACGCAGGGGCGCAGAGTACCGTCCTTCTTCTTAACAAAAAGAACCCCGCCCCGGCCGGAGAGGAAGAAGGCACTATGGTACCGGCGTCAAGAGACACAGACAAATAATCCTCGAGAGCCTTACGTTCGGGAGCCGACAGAGAGTATAGTCTACCCCGAGGAGGAGTGGTCCCCGGAAGGAGATCAATACTACAATCATACGACCGGTGAGGAGGAAGGGAGTTGGCTCGGGACCGACTGAAGACCGTGCGCAGATCATGATATTCCTCCGGCACTCCTGTCAAATCGCCAGGTTCCTCCTGAGAAGTAGGGACAGAAGAAACGGGAGGGATGGCAGACATTAAACACTTCACATGACAAGAAACGTTCCAGGATAGGATAGAATTACTAGACCAATTAATAGAAGGATTATGACATACTAGCCAGGGATGACCCAAAACAACAGGTGTAAACGGTGAACGAAAAATCAAAAAAGAAATAGTCTCACTGTGGTTACCAGATACTGTGAGGGTTAAAGGTAGTGTCTCAAATCTGATACTGGGAAGATGACTACCATCTAAGGCGAACATGGGCGTAGGCTTCTCTAACTCTCTGAAAGGAATGTCATGTTTCCGAACCCATGCTTCGTCCATGAAACAACCCTCAGCCCCAGAGTCTATCAAGGCACTACATGTAGCACCCGAACCGGTCCAGCGTAGATGGACCGACAAAGTAGTACAGGATCTTGATGGAGAGACTTGAGTAGTTGCGCTCACCTGTAGCCCTCCGCTTACAGATGAGCTCTGGCTTTTACTGGACATGAATTAACAAAATGTCCAGCAACTCCGCAATAGAGGCACAGGCGGTTGGTGATCCTCCGTTCCCTCTCCTTAGTCGAGATGCGAATCCTCCCAGCTGCATGGGCTCAGACTCTGAGCCAGAGGAGGGAGATGGTTGCGATGCGGAGCAGGGAAACACCGTTGATGCGAGCTCTTTCCACGAGCCCGGTGACGAAGATCTACCCGTCGTTCTATGCGGATGGCGAGAGCAATCAAAGAGTCCACATCTGAAGGAACCTCCCGGGAGAGAATCTCATCCTTAACCACTGCGTGGAGTCCCTCCAGAAAACGAGCGAGCAGCGCCGGCTCGTTCCACTCACTAGAGGCAGCAAGAGTTTTCACGAAACTCAATAGAATAATCCGTTATGGACCGTTCACCTTGGCATAAGGAAGCCAGGGCCCTAGAAGCCTCCCTACCAAAAACTGAACGGTCAAAAACCCGAATCATCTCCTCTTTAAAGTTCTGGAACTTGTTAGAGCAATCAGCCCTTGCCTCCCAGATAGCTGTGCCCCATTCTCGAGCCCGGCCAGTAAGGAGTGAAATGACGTAAGCAACCCGAGCTCTCTCTCTAGAGTATGTGTTGGGTTGGAGAGAGAACACAATCTCACACTGCGTGAGAAAGGAGCGACTCAGTGGGCTGCCCGGAGTAGCAAGGTGGGTTATTAACCCTAGGTTCTGGAGGCCAGCAGGCCAGGAAGTAACAGGTGGCACGAGACGATTGACTCTGGAACTGTCCAGAGAGGTCGGAAACCTGAGCGGCCAGGTTCTCCACGGCATGGCGAGCAGCAGACAATTCCTGCTCGTGTCTGCCGAGCATGGCTCCTTGGATCTCGACGGCAGTGTAACGAGCGTCTGAAGTCGCTGGGTCCATTCCTTGGTCGGTTCCTTCTGTCATGCAGGTGAAAGAGGACCCAAAAGCGACTTGGCGAAAACAGAGTCTTTAATCCAGTAAAGTAATTACAAACAAAAAAACACAACTTTCACTCGAAATGACGAGGACAAACTGGAGACTCGATCTTGAACAGCAGGTGAACAGCAGGTTGCCTCGGGAAGGCACTTGAACCAGACAGACTCAGACACCTGCTCACCACGCAGCATCTGAGGAAAACACGACACGACAGGGCGATACACAAACACAGCACGGTGAATTCTAGACAAGGAACCGACAGGACAGGAACGGAACACAAAGGAAGAAATAGGGACTCTAATCAGGGGAAAGGATCGGGAACAGGTGTGGGAAGACTAAATGATTGATTAGGGGAATAGGAACAGCTGGGAGCAGGAACGGAACGATAGAGAGAAGAGAGAGCGAGAGAGTGAGAGAGGGAGGGGGAGAGAGGGATAGAAAGAGGGAAAGAACCTAATAAGACCAGCAGAGGGAAACGAATAGAATGGGAAGCACAGGGACAAGACAAGATAATAAATGACAAAACATGACAGGGGTAGTTTGTGAATTGAAGTGGATCCAGGGTGTCTGTGTTGATGTGAGCCATGACCAGCCTTTCAAAGTATTTAATGGTTATAGATGTGACAGTTACAGGGCGATAGTCATTTAGGCAGGTTATCTTGGAGTTCTTGGGCACGGGGACTATAGTGGTTTGCTTGAAACAAGTTTGTATTACAGACCGGGTCAGGGATAGGTCGAAAATGTCAAAGACACTTGCCAACTGGTCAAGGCATGCTCTGAGTAAGCATCCTGGTATTCCGTCTGTTGCGAATGTTAACCTGTTGATTAAAGATATTACTCACGTTGGCTACTGGAAGACAGATTACATAGAGTCTGGAAAGGCGGGTGCTCTCATATATGGTTCAGTGTTGCTTGCCTCAAAGTGAGCATACTGTAGAAGGTTTTTAGATCATACTGACTCATACATAACTCATTCATAAATGGCAAAAAGGACAGTCAAAAAATATATCATAAGAAACAAGGTTTTGAAGTGTCTGTCCTAAATCAAGGAGATATAAATAAAATGTATATTTTTTTCACATATTTACCTATTTTTGTGGGTAGGCACAAATCTACCTTCATACTTTCCAAATGTTTGCAGCCCAAATGGTTTAGACGTTACCAAACAGAAGTTGACACATCGACAGTACCGACTTCAGAGGAGTCTCCTGACATATTTGGGGAGGTCGTAGAGCAAAACGGAGAACACCATTGTGTTCGAGAGAGTCTCCCCTTACCATAGAGTGATCACAATACACTGAACAAAAATATAAACGCAAAATGCAACAATTTCAACATTTTACAGAGTTATAGTTCAGATAAGGGAATCAGTCAGACTAAATTATATCACATGATATGACATCACAGATACGCATCCGTTGGTCACAAATACCTTAAATGAAGGGTATGGGCGGGGATCAAAAAAACAGTCAGTATCTGGTGTGAGCATCAATTTCCTCATGTATCGTGACACATCTCCTTCACATAGAGTTGATCAGGCTGTTGACTGTGGCCTGTGGAATGTTGTCCAACTCCCCTTTAATGGCTTTGTGAAGTTACTGGACATTGGCGGGAACTGGAACACGCTGTCCTACACGTCTATCCAGAGCATCCCAAACATGCTCAATGGGCAACATGTCTGGTGAGTATGAATTTTATTATTATTATTTTTATTTTTTACCTTTATTTAACCAGGCAAGTCAGTTAAGAACATATTCTTATTTTCAATGATTGCCTGGGAACAGTGGGTTAACTGCCTGTTCAGGGGCAGAACGACAGATTTGTACCTTGTCCGCTCAGGGGTTTGAACTCACAACCTTCCGGTTACTAGTCCAACGCTCTAACCACTAGGCTACGCTGCCGCATGCCATGGAAAAACGAGGACATTTTCAGCTTTTAGGAGTTGTGTACAGATCATGGGGCTATGCATTATCATCTTGAAACATGGCGGTGGATCTCGTCATTATATCTCTGTGCATTCAAATTGCCATTGCCGTTGTCTGTAGCTTATGCCTGCCCATACCATAACCCCACCGCAACCATGGTGCACTCTGTTCTCAACTTTGACATCAGCAAACCGCCAGCCCACACGGCGCCATCTACCCTGTATAGTTGAAACCAGGATTCATCCGTGAAGAGAACTCTTCTCCAGCATGCTAGTGGCCATCGAAGGTGAGCATTTTCCCACTGAAGTCGCTTACGATGCCAAACTGCAGTCGGGTCAAGACCCTGGTAAGGACAGCGAGCATCTACATTTGATGAGCTTCCCTGAAATGGTTTCTGACAGTTTGTGCAGAAATTCTTTGGTTGTGCAAACCCACAGTTTCATCCTCTGTCCGGGTGCAGATTGTCTGAGGTAGATAGATAGCTATGAAAAATGTAGATGATAAATAGTATTGTCTGCAGCTTATCATGAGTTATTCTAACTCAGGCAAGCAAAAACTTGATACAATTCCTTAACATTAGAGATGGCGCACCAGCTGTTGTTAACAAAGAGACACAACCCTCCCCTTTGTCTTTAAGATGCATATAAATATCAGCGAGATGTACAGTATATCCATGTCATCGTTCAGCCACAACTCTGAGAAACATAGGACATTACAGTTTTTCAGGTCTCATTGATAGGATAGCTCATTTAGTTTTTTTCTGACATGTCATAGGAGACAATCAGGTAAGGTTATACGAGATGTCACAATGTGCCAGAATGGTGCAGCCAGGTGCTGGCCATATCCATCACTGTGGTAACATCAAGGTTATCATGGGGAACACATTGCCCTGTGATATATAAAGCAAATGAACGAAAGTGCTATTAGGTCGCTGTTTCAGAGCGTCGTTTGTCTTGAGCTCTTTGAGGCGGTCACTAACTAAATAGGGGGTTCAAATAATATTTGAAACAATTTCAAATACTGTATCTGGGCTTGATTGAGCTTGCCTGGCGCAACTGAACCAAAAATGTGAAACAGTATTTGAACCCATGTCTGCCGCCGAAACACTACAGGATATGAGCAGGTGGTTTAATTTCCAACTAATTTACAGCTAATCTGTCTGTTTCCCCTATCATGACTGAACGGTGGCAAATACTGATTTGACTCGCAAATCAAATGACTTAGTGTGAGGAGAGAAATATTGAAAGCTTTTTATAGAGGATCTAGGAGAGTGTCTCTTGCTTGGTTGTAAGGGTGTATAGGAGATAATGTTTCCCTTTTTAGATTCAGACCAATTAAAAAAATTACACAGAGACAGACTCGGCGAGGATAAAGCAAGCCTCGCTGCTCTCTGGCTGCGCACATGAGCGAATCATCTTTCCATCAAAGTCAGAAATGAGTTTCGGAATTCTGCCTTTCTTCAACGTCGGGGAGACTTCATATCTGCACCTGCCCGCCAAGTCATCCTAATGCCTCAGAAAGCAATCCCAATTACCACAGTGGAAGAAAATTGGATGGGAACAACTAGAATATTTTCCACCTTAATTAGAGCGCCGGCATCTTACTCTACCAACCCATTAACATTAGCATGATTAAAAGCATCGGTAGTATATGAGACGAGTTGCCCACTTACCCAAAGGCCAGAGGATTAGCCAACAACACCATATGAATCAGCCAAATATTTTGCGACAGAAATTACTGCATAAAAACAAAGCCCAGGGTTTTGAATTAGCCATATGTCACCAGGTCTAGCTGTTAATCTCATTAGTATGAATGGTTGGTTGGATTTCTGGTGATGTATCTGTCAAGCTCACCGTTTGGCTCAACTCAGTTCTACCTAATGCACTTCAACTCTATGACACCACACTGCTGCTGTTGGGGCTAGCATGGAGGCTAGTCAATGTAAGGAAATTACATAAATGCAAATTCTGTCTTCTTGTATTGTATTTCCGACTCATGGAAAATGCATGTCATTGGAGGGTTTCTTTTAGTACAAAGTGACTGTCAGTGAGCTGTGAGCTGTCAGTGGTGGGCTGTATTACTTCCCAGAGGAAAAAAAGGTCACCCAGAGATTGTATCTAAGGAGCCTGTTAGTGGGAAAAAGAGCTTTGATTCCCTCCCCCATAATTCTTTGAAAGGGGGATGCCTATTCATGCTACCATTCTGTGTGCTATGCACCTCTTGGTTGGGTGGGGGTAGGTGGTGGTGGTGAGGGGGGGATAAAAGAGAAAAGCGAAAAGGCTGTCCTGATTACCAGCTTGATGACTTTCATCTGAGTCGATGACAAATTGCCACGATGGCAAGACTGACAAAACGGGGGGGGGCACTAGATTAAAAGGCCTGGGAGGTACTCCTGCATGTCTTTAATTAACAAACACATGTCAAGGGCGACTCCAAAGAGAGCCTGATGATGCCAAAGTGAATAACATGAGCAATTTGATTAAATGTAATTTCTGTATTTGAAGGTTGTTGGACGAGCAATATAGAGGGGACTGCACTAGGTACACAAATAAGTATTCTTTTGAACTTAACCACATGAATTGGGTTACTTAGAGTACTATATAGGTAGAGAACAAATGACTGTATTTTCATTTGACCTTTAAGAAACCAGGCAAGTGAGTTAATTAAGAACAAATTCTTATTTTCAATGATGGCCTAGGAACAGTGGGTTTAAGTGCCTGTTCAGATTTGTACCTTGTCAGCTCGGGGGTTTGAACTTGCAACCTTGTGGTTATTAGTCCAATGCTCTAACCACTAGGCTACCTTGCCACCCCGAGCTCTCTAAATATTGTGTGTATATTATTGATTATTGATTGTCATTATTGATTGTTGATGAATCTGTTCTAAAGTCATTGTGATTTAAATAAATATGTTATTGTCATAAATAAATGTGATATGAATATACGTCCCACGGGTCTACTAGGGGTTATACTGGAAAAATATTATTGCTCAAGTTTGTTTACACTTGTTGTCACAAACAGACTCGAGCCCTCTCGAAAACTAAAGTGTTTAAATAGTAGTAGCTTGACACACATTATTTTGATTAAAAAGCTGTTGGTTTAAGGGTGCTTATTACTTCAAGCACTTTCATGTGGCCACTCCACAAAGATGATATCAATAGTTCTTACATAGGCCGTATTCACTAAATATACTTGGATGGAGACTGTGAAAGAGGTCCTGGTGAGAGAGGTCAGCAGAAAACTGGGTCACCATCCTAACTGGCACCCTTTTCCCTATATAGTGCATCATGTTTGACCAGGAATCATATACATAGTGAATAGGACAGGGCCGGCTGCAGACGTGAGCGACATAAGCTGTCACTTAGGGCCCCACATCCCAAAAGGAACTCAGTTGGGGTTTCAACTTAATGTTGTGAGAGTTAGAATAGTAGAACACACAAGGTGCAAGTTCGTAATTTGGTTGTGCATCTGCAATTTTTATTTTGTTATATCAGTCACGGACATCACTCAATTAGCCATGTCAGTTATCACTTTTTTAATTGGTATATTAGTCTAGCCAGCTAGCTAAACTTGTAGTAATTACAGCCGATTACCGACCAGTCACGCAGGGCCCTGACCTCCAAATTACAGAGGGTCCTAATCACCCAATCGCAAAAATGGGTAGAATTTAAGGAAATTTGTTATACAAATAACCTTTTTTCTCCGCCCCATGGCAAAAATGTGCAGAACTGCAGAAAACTTACAGTTGAAGTCGGAAGTTTACATACACTTAGGTTGGAGTCATTAAAACTTGTTTTTCAACCACTCCACAAATTTCTTGTTAAATAATCTGTCTCTAAACAATTGTTGGAAAAATGACTTGTGTCATGCACAAAGTAGATATCCTAACCGACTTGCCAAAACTATAGTTTGTTAACAAGACATTTGTGGAGTGATAGAAAAATGAGTTTTAATGACTCCAACCTAAGTGTATGTAAACTTCTGACTTCAACTGTATGTATGTATGTATGTATGTATGTATGTATGTATGTATGTATGTATGTATGTATGTATGTATGTATGTATGTATGTATGTATGTATGTATGTATGTATGTATGTATGTATGTATGTATGTATGTATGTATGTATGTATGTATGTATGTATGTATGTATGTATGTATGTATGTATGTATGTATGTATGTATGTATGTATGTATGTATGTATGGAGCATAATGTATTTGCAGTTTTATTCACATGTTTTCAAGTACTGATGGCAAATAATGCATTCTGATTATTGCGTAGATTGTAATGGACACCTGTGATGTGTATACAATACTTTCTTGAAGGTTGTCCTGATCATGATGAGCTAATGCTAAGCTATTTGCAAGATATGTGTGGCGCCATGTTTGTTGACATGGCGCCACACATATCTGACATGATTGACATTATACAATGCATTCTGGGTGTCACGTAAACATCTGTCAGACCAAATAGGTTATAATGAGGTGAAGGAATGGTTCACTAATTTTTTGAGTAAACTTCCGGGAAGTGAACGATCATAGACAACTCACGCCTTTAACATGCATGCTACAGTACAAACATACCTATCTCATCTTGTCATCTTTGGTTGACGCGAAAAGACAAACATTGTGGTGCCCACAAACTACCCATCGTTGGATTACTTTTGATTTTTAGAAAGTGTTTTACTCAATTATTTTAATCAATGGTGAGTTCACCTGTGATGTGATGAATTGTAAATAGTAATTGCTATTAGCTCATTCATATTGTGTTTTCTGTCAGAGTTAGCTAAATATGGCCATACGTGTACGTCAATCTTTCCTCAGTTAGCTCTAGGACTAATGTAGCCTATATGTTCCGGTTTGGATGATTGTGTTATGCTGTCGCTACTTCTGTGAATGTCTGAACATTGCATTAAAAAATAAACTGGTCACATTCAGGACATCAATTTGTAAGTACTTGTGCAAACTGTTTCTGTGAGAAAAAAACAGTGTGGCAAGCTCAAACGCTGACTGTTGTGTCAATCGAAACTGGACGTTCTAAATAAGCGTTCGAATCACACTGGTTTGAGCGCATGTTCCAGGGACAACTGTAGAATGATCACACCCGCTTGTTGGTACGTGTCAAAGTTAAAACTGCAACATTACATTTTTTTCATTTTTTGGAACTCAGTTGGGGTCTCAACTTACTGTTGAGATTTAGAATAGTAGAATACACAGGGTGCAACTTCGAAGTTTGGTTGTGCATCAGCAGTTTTTCGCTCGTTACGTCAGTCACTCAATTATCCATGCCAGCTAAACATTTTTAGATTGGTAAGTTAGTCTAGCCAGGTATCTAAACTCATTGTAATCATGGCCGAATCAGGCACGTGCCCAGGGGCCCTGACCTCCATTGATTTTGTTTGTCACGCTCACTCAGCTATCGTTTAGGGCCCCCAAAAGCCTAGAGCCAGCCCTGGAATAAGGTGCCATTTGGGACACAACCTGAGTCAGAGATTGAAAGAGACAAATAACCTCTTACAACAGACAGTCTTGAATTATGATATAGTTCTACTGTCCACATGTAAATCCACACACACTCCACCACTGCCAAGAGCCCACCACAACGGAAACCTATAAGACTATGCTAACAGTGCAGAAGTGTGTGGAGCTAAGTGTCTCTATTTGTTTAGTTGAGAAGGCTATGACTAGAGGATCCCCAGTGATGTGACTGCAGCTGCCATAAAGCCTGATGCATTCCAGTCAAAGGATGGAAAATAAGCACTGTGACTTATCACAAGGTAGGTAAACAGGCCTTCTGTACGGTGTCCATATTAAGACAGCCTCAGAGTCACAAGGAGTTGAGGTAGGTAGTGACAAAACATACCCATTCAGTCACTGACATGGAGTCTCAAAGTTCAGACTACAACACAGCAATATCATAATTGATTGATCATACTGGTATTCATCATGAAGTCGGATCTACGCAGTACACACATTATCACACACTTGCTGGGCAGAAATGTGCGCACAACCCAAGACAGAAATCTCAACTACAACAAACTAGGCCCGACTGAATAAACATATTGGGTCATTGAGGATACACTCTGTTTGTTTGAAACACCTTCCAAATCAGCCCATTTGGTAATTCTAGAGGAACGGTAACCTTAAAGGGGAATTTCAACCTGGGGGAATCTGGGCTTGCTTTCATCATGTCTGAGGCATTTCTAGGACAGTGAGATGTGTTTCACATATAATTGCCCAGGAGGAAGGCAGGTCAAGACTTTGGGCTCTGAATGATACACCCTATGATGACTTATGTTGTATTGATGGGGGGAGCGAGATCTAAAAACACATGTAGTCCTGCTTTGTGGAATTTTCCGAAGACTCTATCTTATACTGATCGCACTATACATGTTTTTGGGATGTAGATGTGGTTGTCCTTTTTCGATAGTGCCATTGGACGTCTTTCAGCGATGGACGACAGCGATGGACGTCTTCCAGCCTTTGAAAGACTACAACTTGTGTTGGGTGGTGCTTCGTGCTCTGGCCCCCATCCCTCACTGAATGTCCTTGAGTGGTCCAGCCAGAGCCCGGACTTGAACCGGATCGAACATCTTTGGAGAGACCTGAAATTAGCTGTGTAGCAATGCTACCCATCCAACCTGACAGAGCTTGAGAGGATCTGCAGAAAAGAATGGGAAAACTCCCCAAATAAAGGTGTGCCGAGGTTGTAGTGTAATTTCTTACATTTTTATTTAACTAGGCAAGTCAGTTAAGAATACATTCTTATTTTCAATGACGGACTACGCCGGCCAAACCCTAACCTGGATGACACTGGGCCAATTGTGCACCGTCCCATGGGACTCCCAATCACAGCCGGTTGTGATACAGCCTGTAATTAAACCAGGGTCTGTAGTGACACCTCTAGTACTGAGATAAATTGCCTTAGACCACTGCGCCACCAGGGAGCCCAAGAAGACTCAAGGCTGTAGTCACTGCCAAAGGTGCTTCAACAAAGTACTGAGTAAAGGGTCTGAATACATATTTGTAAATGTAATATTTCAGTTTTAATTTTTTCAGAAATTTGCAAAAATGTCTAAAAACCTGTTTCTGCTTTGTCATTATGGGCTATTGCAGGCCTGGGTAATTATTTTTAATGGAGGGCCACATTAGAATATATTTTTGCCATTGTGGGTCAGAATCATATCACAGGATTATACATGGGTGTTGACAGATATATATATTGTAAATCACATCCAGATATGCTACTTATTTTACTTTTTTAACATGCACAGAAATAAACCATATCCATGTTCTCCTTTTGGTAGGTATTTTCATTATTAAACATGCAATGAACAACACAGAGGGAAAAGTACACTGTTCATTCAGCACCACGGACAGAACTCTTGTTAAACTCTTAATGATTAGCCCCTTTTATTCCATTTTCACCTAAAATGACATACCCAAGTCTAACTGCCTGTATCTCAGGCCCTGAAGCAAGGATATGCATATTATTGGTACCATTTGACAGGGAACACTTTGGAGTTTATGGAAAAGTGAAAGGAATGTAGTTGAATATAACACAATAGATCTGGCAAAAGATAATACAAAGAAAAAAACAACCATTCTTTTGTATTTTTTTGTACCATCATCTTTGAAATGCAAGAGAAAGGCCATAATGTATTTTTCCAGCCCAGGTGCAATTTCGATTTTGGCCACTAAATGGCATCAGTGTGTATGTGCAAAGTTTTAGACTCCTAGAAAACAGCGAGGAGAAACAATAATTCAACAATTTACTGTTGTAAATCTCTAAAACTGAAGCTGGTTTTACTATTTAAAAAAATGTGCCTAAGCATACCTGATAGACATGGCTGAAGGTAGATACTGTCTACCTACCTAGGCTCATTTGTGCAGTCTGGTCAGTGTGCAAAAGCTGAGGGTTATGCCATATTTATTTATATTTGGCTAGATATTGTTTTACATGTAATATCTGTACCTGTGCATATGTATGCATGTTCAACTAGTCTGCCCTAATGTTGCTGTTACGCTGTCTCGGTTCAACTGTTGTTCAAACTGTATAGTCTTTTTGTTTTTGTCTTACAGACAATATCATGTGGTGCCTGGGCTTCTTTCTGTACCTGGATTCTAGCGATAAGGTCTTTGTCCTTGATTAGGGGAAACAGGAGTCTCATAAAATGTCTGTGTCCAGTTGCAGGGGGTCAGTTTGAATTTAGAAAATGCTCTGTTATACTTTTTTTCTCCATAAAGTAATCCAACAATATATGCACTGCCATCTTGTCTATTTCATGTCTTCTCACTGTCTGATCGAGACAGATCTCTGTCATCATGGCATGCAACACTTTGGGATGGACACCCATCTGTCTCAATCAATGAGAGAAGACTTGAAATAGACAAGATTTCAGCAAGAATCTTTGGGTAAATCACATTATCTGGTGTAACAATCTGTATCTACAGTTCTCTGCAGTTGTGTGTCTCTATACCTGAGACACATTTGGACACACTGAACTGTACTACACTGTTCATACCCCAAAAATTGTATGTTACTTTTACCATATAACATTGTTGTTGAATACCCAGTACTCTTGAGTTAGCATTACATTTTTTACACTCTGCTATTTTAGATTTTTATAAATAAACAAACATTCTTTGAATATCTGAATCTGAATCTGAATTATCCATATTTATTTAGGGTACTTATTTTGGGATCTCCAACCCTACTGCTGGAGAGCTACCATCCTGCAGGTTCACTCCAACCCTAATCTAGCACACCTGATTCTAATTATCAGCTAGTTGATAAGCTGAACCAGGTTAGTTTCAATTGGGTTTGGAGTGAAAACCTACAGGAGGATAGCTCCACAGCAACAGTGTTAGAGGCCCCTGTTCTACATGGTCTTATGCTGAGCCAAAATGGCTGTGTTTACACAGGCAGCCCAATTCTTATATTTTTTCCACTAACTGGTCTTAATCACTCCAGGCCTTTTTCAGAACTGATCTGATTAGTAAAAAAATCAGAATTAGGCTACCTGTGTAAACGCAGCCATACTCCTTTATCAGGCTTCGGTACACTGGCAATGGTGGGCTAGGGAAGCTGAGATTCTTTGTGCTTATGGTGATGGGCTTGTCCTGTCTAACTGTTCAGTTCTCGTGCAGAAGATTTGTGGGTACTGCATGTCTCCTGGAAAGGCATGGTTGTGGTGTTAGCATTTTACTATTTTTCTCCATGAGGAGAAAAGGCACCTCAATCGCGCTCATACTCAATACATTTACTGTCCAAGCACAACCCTGTACAACCCAAAAAAACTCCTCATCTCAATGTACCATCTGTAAACCTCCTCCAGCCCATTGACTTTGACAGATCATTCTTGTCAATAGTAGCCCTTTGCAGGGGAATTTTGTAGACAGGTCTTTGCATTGTGTTTTAAAAATCTGCAGAGAATAATGTGGTGGTTGTCTCATTACTGTCAGTGTCCCTTCCTGGTTTCTGTCTCACAATCTTGGTGTGTTCCATAACCACAAGGTGTGTTCGCTCCCTCATGCTTGTTTACCCGAAATGCCCCCGCTTTGGACTATTTTTCAGCAAGGCACTGTGGAATCATTCAGATAACATGAGTTTTACAAAAAGAAAAGGCAAAATGAGAAGAGGGGTAGACTAAATTGATGACATTGTCTGGAAGATACTCTGTGGTCCTCAGGCTACCTCAAACCACCTGTAACCCCATAACACAAACCAAAACCATACAAACAGTATCCAATTCATGTTTATACCATGCTTAATGGAAATTGATCTTAGCCGTCAGCTTGAAATATTTTGGCCAACTTACATTCAGCTTGTGCAGCACTAGGTGTTGGGAGCGCATGTTGGTGGAATCAGATTCTATACCACATACAACAAAATATACAACAATACACAATTTAAACACTTAATTAATTGTTTTGATCTCTATTAGACGGGCTAGTTAAGCATACCTAACATGGACATTTCAATATTGTCAGCTTGCTGTTAACTAGTGTCTAAATTGGAAGCAAGATCGCTAGCCAGTTGAGACTGGCTGAGAAGCAACTAACCAACCAGACGATTTATACACATTCATCATTGCTACCAACACACAAACAGAGAGTGAGTTTGCTATATCGACAATTATATTTTTACTAACAGATTGTTTTCCAGACAAGGGTGGAATAGATGGCTACCAAATGTAGATACTCTTATTTGGTAACATTAGCCAGATTACATTAGCTAACGTCAGTCAAAGATAGAACGAACAAACAAACATGTTAACTCTGCTAAAGGCAGGGACCAGTCAAGCAGTGACTACCATGGCATGGGCGAAATTGATTGACTGTGTGTATACCAAAATATAGCTAGCTATATGATTTAGCTGATGGCTTTCAGAGTTCAGTACAGGACCGTAACACTGGCTAGCTAAATTACCCAGCAAGGCTATCAAGGTAGCAAATGTTAGGTTACCTCTAATTGATAATCTTCCATTTTGTTGTGAAGACGAACACGATGGTATCGCATCACTTCTCAGCTGTCTTTGAAATGTATTCCTCATCAGTTCAGCCTGAAATTCCCTCTGATAATCTTTGTTGACCGCATCATTCTTAATAGCCGCAAACCACTGGCTGAATCACACGGGCATGATGTTAAACAGTGAAAAACAAACAAAAAATATTGCCGAGAGAAATCCGTTCGAAGTTAACAATGCCATTATTTAAGTTTGTGGGCACATTACCTCTACCTAGCTGGCGCTATCAGCATTCGCTATGAATACGGGACTTTGTGGTTTACTTTGTGGTTCACAAATACACAGGGAGTTGAAACATCCTGATTCTACAAGTGAAATGAAAATGTGCTATTTCTAGCTTGTGGTTAAGATAATTGTTTGTGATTTAAAAAAAGCTGTTTTTTATGTAGAATTTACTATATGCCGTGGCAGAGCCGGGGTAAAATTTCCCTTTAATATGTATATCACCCACTGAAATTTGATCAGCGCTCAAAACGTTTGTCAACGTTTGGTGGCTGACATTGTTGAATGTGGCCTTTAGTAAAAATCGTAAATGTCGCCGCATCTCCCGTGGTACTAAAAAGTTCCTTCTTAGATTGTATGCTCTTGTCCAGACTAAAGTCTCTTCTAATTTGTCTGCTAATTGATGAATTAGAAAATTAAGTAACTTTTGTCGGTGTGGCTGGATATACTGAAGTGTCACAGAGAAGCCAATACATTACCCATAGGGTTAACCCAGGGAGTATGTGAATAACTGTGAGCAATGTACAATGTACATTTAAAAAATAATAAGATAAGAAATAATGAAAACAATGGTCCTTATTTAATCAAGCTGTATGGAGGTAGATACTTGCCAAAACATAATGTACACATGGCAGAAATCTATCCCCATATACTGAACGCAAGCATGTCGCAAACACTATATTTCTTGGGGTTCAAGAGTGCATGTTTGGAATAATGTCCTCAACAGAAGAATGGCAGTGTGAAACAAGTAGAATGCATTTAAATTCAAACTTGCTTCTCGCTGTTGGAAGAATGGTATTTTTTTATCTCAGTTACCGGTTTCGATTGAATAAGGCTAAAGGACTCATTCAGCAAACACAAAAGACCTGAGTAATATTGTCTGTGGATGTGGATAGCTCAGGCATTAAAGTGAATATGACTTCTATGACTCACTCTCAATGTTACAAAATAAATGTGTGAGGGAAACGTGATACCTGTGACTGAAAGAGAACATAGGGGAGAATAATTTAATTCTCATTTACATAGTCTTCCATACCACTACAATCCAAGGGGATAATAACCAACTCAAACAAGCAGTACCACTTCAAACAATATGATACCTTTAAAACCTCAACATGAGACAGCCTTGGCCTTTGGGAGGGAACACATTTGATGTGTACACACATTCCCTGCAGAAGTGAATGCATTTATCCCCTGCCGAAGAAACCCAGTAAATCATTCTATCGACTTAAACATTCCTTCTGTGGGATATCAGGAACGGTCACACAGAACTCAACAGGAACCTTAGATCATAGCCCAATCCATTTCTGAATCATCCCAAAGTCTTTGCTTTGCATAGCTTCCTGCAGCCAAGGGCACAATTTACCGCTGCCAGACAATGGACTCATCTCCCCCACTGAAAATGAATGGGCCTCATTCCAAGAATAGGATGACTTCACACAAACTCTTTCCAACAAACCACTTCAAAACACAACTTAATTCAAGCTGAAGAGGCAAGAATAACACCTACAGTATTGACAGTGAAATGAAAGAAATGGTCTGACCTCATATCAACGCAATATCAAAGCAAGACAACACTGAACTGTCGATACCATAGCAAAGTATTCACAACTTGTGATTTTTAAAGAGATCATATATTATGTAACAGGCTGCCAGCATATACCTGAAAGACTCACTGACGATGTGGATCAATTTCCAAAATGGTTTCTATTTAATAGTGCATTATACAACATGGCTTCCTGGTCTGGTATTTGATAGACCCAGAATAAACTTGTTTAATTACAAACAGACACGTGTCTGAAAATGAATGTTGATACGGTAATCTGATTAGTCATTCCATGAAAAATGACGCCTCACATTCATTGTCTAATTCTATTTAGAGGGGGAAAAGCTAATGACAGGGCAAATTGACTACTATCCATCTCAAGCTATAGTGTAATTGGGACTCGTTTCAGGACACGAGGCTTATGTCGAGCGTCACTACTTCACAGGAGAGGCATTTGAACATAAACGTTTTGTTTTAAAATTAAAATGTTTTTTTGGGGGGGCAGAAATGCCTTCTGGAACATGTGAACTTACATGTGCTTTAATAACAAACGTATGCCAATTGTAAATACAAATACAATTGTTAAATTACGAGCGTAGTTGTTTTAGCCACGGAAAAGTTGAGGAACCTTTCCGCTAGCCATGGCTGAGATAATGGATGGGCTGGGCATGCCCGAGAGAGGAGTTCGGATTGGTCTGCCATGTAGCATGCTTCTGTCTATGACATGAGCTGCTCAATATGTGTAGGTAATCCTTTCCAATGCAGCTTTTTTGAACAATATTACAAATAACTGCAAAAGTGTTGCTAATGCTCTCCACTTTCCGGAGGACCAAGGTTTGAAATCAGTGGAATGACCAGTGGAAGCCGAGTATGATAGCTAAGGAGGTGGAGAAAATTCAGGCGTTTGATTGTAAATATGTGGAGAGAATCGAAAAGAGAACACACAGAAGGCTGTTGTATAAAACACCTGTCTCCAGATTACATCTTCAAACTAAGGGCAACCAAGGTATCCACGACAAGGAGGGAGAAGCGTTCATCCCTATACACGTGTAAGAGAGTCTCGCTAGCTACATTTTCAAATATCATACTTTTCTCATTTTGTCAGAAAGTAATTATCATTGCAAGTTAGCTAGCTAGCTAATGTTAGCGGGCTGGTTCGCTAGCTAACATTACATGTATGATTTGCGTAGTAATATTATTCATATCTCAGAGCCATTTGCATTGCTAGTAATAGCCTAATGTTAGCTAGCTAGCTAACATTGAACCTAGTTGGTTAGCTTTAGCTACCTGTAGATTCATGCAGGGTAGTAACATTATGAGTTAGGATTATGGTTCATTGTTTAGCTAGCTAGCTAAATGTCTAAACAAAAGATTCCACTATACAAGTAAACATTTCACTGTACTGCCTATAGCTTCTGTATCCTGTGATTTTGACAAATAAACTTAGATTTTATTTGATATAGTGTGTGTTCACTAGAGATGTTAATGTGAAGAACAACATGGCCTGCACCAGAGTCAAATAAGGAGATAACGTTAGACCAACGAGACAGTGTCCAAGTTCTAAATTTCTTCGGTAGAAAACCCTGCTTTTATTTTGTCACACTCACAACCGTAAACTATTTTCTGTAATTAGCTTGCCATTAAACTGTAAATAATGATCTTGTTTTGAGTTTATTTTCCTGCAATAATGAATACAAATTAGCTCATGTTAAGACGTTGTCAGCTATATGATATGGTCATTATTTGAACTGGCTAGTCAGCTAACTTAGCGTTAGCTAGCTAGCTACCTAATAAGCTAGAAACTAACCAACACATTGTTTAGAAAGTGGCTTTTAGTTGCCTGTTTTGCTAGATTTACAAATACTACATACATTTTTAAACGGGTGGTTTACTGGTGTTAAAATACACCAGTTACGCTATTTTGGACCACCAGGCTGCTGATGTCATGCAACCACTTAGATATATCAGCTGATGTAAGAAGGGCTATATAAATACATTTGATTTGATTTGTTGTTTTTATTTTTTTTAAACGACAAGTTTGATGTCGGACGACTATAGAATGTTCATGATGTCACTGTGACAACTGTATACAGGCATGTCAATAGACCTAGTATAAACCAGCCTGTAGTCTTGATATCTTTGGTTGTTTAGTACACTACCGTACTCACTCTGTTTAGCACATGGCCTCACATGTGAATCCTTACAGAGATTGGTTGGGTGTAAACAAAGAAGAGCTCTCCAGTAGGTGTATTAAAACATTCAAGGGACATTTTCTCAAAATGGGGTAACAAGTTTATCAACTTTCAAATCAGAATTACTTTCTCGTTGTTCTATATTGTATGATATACCATTTCCTAGCTCTACTTTTATCCAACGTAAAAAACACAATTTAAAATGTTGCTACATAAGACCAAATCAAGCCTGTCTGTCACAATTTTGTGTAATTTAAATCATTCAAATAACTTATTTTCTTGAGGCCCAACAGCTATGGAAAAAATTATAAGTTGATTGATCCAAAGTCTACCCCGAGCCAACATTGTCAATTTTTAGGAAGATAACAGGCAAGACCATGTACAAGGCACAGTGTGTGTGTGTGTGTGTGTGTGTGTGTGTGTGTGTGTGTGTGTGTGTGTGTGTGTGTGTGTGTGTGTGTGTGTGTGTGTGTGTGTGTGTGTGTGTGTGTGTGTGTGTGTGTGTGTGTGTGTGTGTGTGTGTGTGTGTGTGTGTGTGTGTGTGTGTGTGTGTATAATACTTTCAACAAAAGGCTGAGGACACCTTATAAAAAATTCAAGGTCTTACTAGTTTGGATCCCTAAAAGTCAATGTAGAACTTCAACAATTTCAACAACTCAATCCCCTACCTCTAACCATACCTCAAACCATAATATAACCTATGATAAACAAACAATCCCCAAGACACACCATCCACCCCTTTTGGGCTCCCTTCATATGAGCAAGATACAGTTTTACTAGGGGGCATCAAACAAACTAGAATGGAACTAGTCAGTAATGATTTAGCTCTTCTCTCTACCTCTGTTTCTTAGCAACCCTACCAGCTGTGTACCATAAAGTGGGAAAATCAAGCCCAAAGGATGCTTCTCATGGCAAGGTGATAGGTCAACAGTGATCCTCTGCTCTATACCTTGCACTCTCAGGCCCCAGGGGACATACCTGCCTCAGCCCCCTAAAGCCCTGATGTCTTCTGCCCCATCTCTCAAGACAAAGAGAAGTTAAATAGTTTCTTATAGTGTGTACACTGACACATCAGTCACAAATAAAGGGTGAAGTGAAAGTGTCTGCATTTTATACTGTATTAGGGAGAAAAGACTATCAAAAAAAGTACTAACAGAATATTATTTTTCTGCCACAACTAGTCCTTTAGAAGGTACACCACTATCATCATCTATTTTTATTCCCTGGATCATAGCATAGTGTTGCTTCCAAACCCCCACTACCACAACATTCCCAGAGGCCCCAGGCTCCATGAAGAGCTCCCCCACTCCCATACCCTCTCCCTGGGGTAGTTCCTAGGATATGATGACCCCCCCCCCCCCACCCGTCAGCTCAAATTCTCTCATCTTCCCTCCTCTTTAGCTAGCGCATGCGGCCCCTTCCACTAGCCAGATTTGCCTCCCTGTTTGTGGTAAATGAGTGGAGATAGTGATTAGATAAGATTGGGACTGACCCCTCAGTGGAGGCATGGCATAACACGCCGGGCTCTATGACACTAATCCATTTGAAAGGGAACCTCTAACAAATGCTAATGAGGGAGCTAGCATGGATATCATCCTGTGTGTGTGTGTGTGTGTGTGTGTGTGTGTGTGTGTGTGTGTGTGTGTGTGTGTGTGTGTGCGTGCGTGCGTGCGTGCGTGCGTGCGTGTTTTCTTCAAAAATGTAATGACTTTCGCTATAGGCTTAGTTATTGAAGTTTATTTGCCACCAGAGTTGGAATGATTCAGCCAAGAACTAAAGAGGGGAAAACATCTCGCATCGCAATTGGTGGTGATCAGTAAAACCCAAGTTGCAAATACACTTGTTTTCAAGTTACAGACTACATGTTGATATAGCATGTGTACTTTGTACTTCATGAACTCAGTACAAGTCTGCTTTAGCTCAAATTTCCAGCTGCTCATCCAGAGATGTTTTACGATCTCCTGCCTCTCCTTGCGCTTCTCCATTCACATGGACAAAGGCCCATAGTTGTGTGTTTGGCAGGGAAAAGGCTTCACAATACTGCCCTGAAAGCAGCCATTAAAGGAAGAAAAGGGAAATAAGTCCATCCATTAATTGGACGGTTATTCAGGCTTTCAGTTTCTGGAAACAGGCTCTAAAAATAAGCTAGACGCAGCACAAGGGTCCTGTCTGTTGTGCCCTACGATGGTCCATTTGACGTGAACGGGCGCTCTGCTTGCCCTGAGGGTTGATGGGCAAAGCACTGTAGCCACTGAAACGTGAACAGACCTATGGGAAAGGAGGACACTACCATGGTAGGAGCTCATCAACAAAGTCAGTATAATGTTTTTCAGAAGTTTGTAAAATTGCTCAGAAACTGTGATTTCTGTACACGTTCTGGTAAACACAGACAAGACACAAAATGAAAGCTTAGAGATAAAAGTTGACTCAACTAATGAGGAATAAAAGTGATACGGAATTGCATGCCTACTTAGATCACTAATTCAGCCCAGACTCCACACTGGTACTTGCAAATATTTAGTAACTCGAACACCCTGTGCACAAAACGATAATCACCGCACATAATCACTGCAATTATGTCATGTTTACCGCCGAGCATCTGTTAAGTGTAAGCACTACTCCGACAACGCCATTCCCACTTGCTTAAATATGCGTCACCAATTTTCAGTCGACACTGTGTAGTTTTGAGTCTTTAATGTATGTTTTCGCCGGCTTGCTGTGACTGCAGCTGATTCTAGGCCAGTGCACTTACCCCAGGCACAGTGCCAAGGCATAATGAGACATTTGGTTCTGAATTTCACAATCTGACAGAATCCATTAAAGCCAAGCAGGGCTGCAGATGCAGCAGCGGCGGGATCAGCCAGGCCAAAGTGATGACTTCCCATTTCCCCCACATTATATCATATATCCCCCTGCTTCTGCTTAGACAAATGACCAGATCCAACCAGGGGGGTCTGTCGGATTGTTTGCACACAGATGCCAAATTATGGCTATCCATGGCTGGCACAGTGGCACTATTGACTCAGTATACATCATTATTGAGAGGGACTTACTGTGTAATAACCAACAGCCGACCAGTGTTGAGATATTCTGACTCAAGCATTGCATGTACAGAAATGTCCAAAATGATGATTATTAAGATGATTATGTACAAGAAATCACACTACATTATTTTGGGATTATCACTGTTATTCATTTTGGAAATTCACATAAAGACTTATAAAATGCAATTCCACCAATCAATCAAAATATGTTGCATCTAGTAGTGGCCACTTTGTTTCTTTGAGTGCAAGCATACATATCATTATGGAGTTCTTCTTCATTACATAAATAGGAGGACTATCACAGCAAATTCTCCAGTATTAAATTAACACTGAGAGTGTTAAATCAACACTGAAAGAGTGGGCAATATACACACTGGAACCAGTCTTAAATTAAATGAACACAGAGTGCTGAATCAATACTGAAAGAGTGGGACCATATACACACCGGAACCAGTGTTAACTTAATACACTACTTAGTGTAAAGCCTATTGCTTTTTGAGTGAATTCTAGAGTTACCAACCATAACTATAATTTTTGTGACAGATACATGGTTGTTGAATTCATACCTTTCCAATCATGTGGCCTTCAAAAAGTGAGTTTCTTTGTGAATGTTACTTCTTGATGCACCCATCCCGTTAGTGGGATCATTTTCGTCAACATCCGCTGAATTGCAGAGCGCCAAATTCAAAGTAAATTACTAAAAATATTTAATTTTCATGAAATCACAAGTGCAATATAGCAAAACACAGTTTAGCTTGTTGTTAATCCAGATTTCAATAAAGCTTTTCGGCGAAAGCATACCAAGCGTTTATGTAAGGACATCTCTCTCAGTAGACAAAATATTACAAACAGCTAGCAGCCAAGTAGATTGGTCACGAAAGTCAGAATAGGAATCAAATTAATCGCTTACCTTTGATGATCTTCAGATGTTTGCACTCACGAGACTCCCAGTTACACAATACATGTTCTTTTTGTGTCATAAAGATTATTTTTATATCCAAAATACCTTGGTTGGCGCGTTATGTTCAGAAATCCACAGGATCGAGCTGTCACTACATCGCAGACAAAAATTCCAAATAGTATCTGTAATGTTTGTAGAAACATGTCAAACGTTTTTTTATAATAAATCCTCACCTTGTTTTTACAATATATAATCGATAATATTTCAACCGGGACTGTAGCTTCTTCAATAGGAGAGAGAGAGAGAAATGTCTGCTCCAAGCTGTTGTGCATGCAAAATGCTGCTGGCCCCCAGCCACACAATGACACGATGTGATCTTTCTCGCTCATTTTTCAAAATAAAAGCCTGAAACTTTGTCTAAAGACTGTTCACACCATGGGGAAGCCATAGGAAACATAATCTGGTTGATATCCCTTTAAATGGAGTGAAGGCAGGCTATGGAACAGAGAGATTTCAGGAAAAACAACACTTCTGGGTTGAATTTTCCTCAGGTTTTCACCTGCTATATCAGTTCTGTTATACTCACAGACAATATTTTGACAGTTTTGGAAACTTTAGAGTGTTTTCTATCCTAATATGATTATATGCATATTCTAGATTCTGGGCCTGAGAAATAGGCCGTTTCATTTGGGTACGTTTTTCATCCAAACATCAAAATACTGCTCCCTACACTCAAGAGGTTAAAATTAAACATATGACAATATTGCACACTGATTATTTACAGGCCACATCAAGTAAAGTTTGCAAAATTCCAGTAACTTATTCAAAATACCCAGATATCCTGGTTGAAGGACTCGAGATATCTTCCACCTGGGAGTTCTGGGAAACCTGGGAATTTCAGGAAAGCCCCCAGAATTTTGCAACCCTACCTGCAAGTCATATTTTGCTGGCTTGCAAAGTGATGTGGACATCCTATTGGAATCCACCCAGAGTTGGCTCTCAAGCAGTTGAAGCTCTTCTTCGCCTACAACTTGATTTCAGAATGCCTGCCAGAGTTATGAACTTTGTGAGGATACTACATAAACCATTCAAACTGGAACAAAAAAAAATCTAACTAACAGATTGGATTAGTTTAGAAAAATGTATGTTATTTATCTTGTTTAGCATAAGATGTATCAATCAATGTACAAGCAAAAACACATTAAAAAAAGATAGAAATCAACCTGCAGTAGAGCATGCTTGGAAATATGATAATGACGGGCTTGGTTTTGGTTCAAAGTGACGTGTATGGGTTTCAGGCCCCTATATTAGGGGAAAACTAGGCACTCAAACCTTATGAAATACCTATGATATTGCATTAAATATATACATGTTTTATGATAACATTCACTTAGGTTCTCACTTGAAGTCCATAAAACAAAACAACAAATGAACGCAAAGTTCTGACCTCAGCCACGAGGTTAGAACTTCCTGTCATGTCAGAAACAGTGTCATGACACCTAACGTGACAGTCCCTTTTGCTCCTGGGCAACATGCATCACCTCTAGGAATCATCAGATCTGATTGGTCTGCCATGCGAGGGGGTGAGAAGTTAAGGTTTGGGAGGCTACCAGGCATAAGGCAAAAATCTCAGATCCTCTTGTATCCTGAAAGATGACTAAAAGGGATTAATAATTGCCCATTCTTCTTACATATCCTACAAAAGCTTCCTATTAAAAGCTGTGGAACTTGTCTCCGTTGACACTGTAGTGTTAAAATGAGGTGTTTTGTAAACCAAAACTGGTAGCAACTGAACTGCCACCATTGTGAAGGAGACAAAACCTTCTTGCTGAAGTATTGAAACACATCATCCTGAGATGATTTGAAACATTACATGGTGTGTTGTAACAATACTTAAGTGTGTAACACCTTACCAGGAACTGGGAGCATTACCGGAAAAGGAATTAAATGAACAGTTTGTTGGGCTCCTGAGTGGTGCAGTGGTTTAAGGCACTACATCTCAGTACTAGAGGTATCACTACATACACACTGGTTCGATTCCAGGCTGTATCACAGTCGGCCATAATTGGGAGTCCCATAGGGGGGCACATTTGGCCCAGCGTCGTCCGGGTTTGGCCGGCGTAGGCCATCATTGTAAATAATAATTTCTCCTTAACCTCTTCAACCTATGGGGGCGCTGTGTCATTATTGGATAAAAAGACGTGCCCGTTTTAAACGCAATATTTTGTCATGAAAAGATGCTCGACTATGCATGGAATTGACAGCCTTGGAAAGACACAACTCTGACGTCTCCAAAACTGTAAAGATATTATCTGTGTGTGCCCCAGAACTAATGCAACAGGCAAAACCAAGATGAAGTTTCATACAGGAAATGCCCCGGATTCTGAAGGCGCTGTGTTCCAATGTCTCCTTATATGGCTGTGAATGCGCCAGGAATGAGCCTGCGCTTTCTGCCTATTCCCCGGGGTGTCTGCAGCATTGTGACGTGTTTGTAGGCATATCATTGGAAGATTGACCATAAGAGACTACATTTACCTGGTGTCCCGCCCGGTGTCCTGTGTGTGTAATCTGTTGGTCCATGCGCGTTCCATTTCTTCAGAATTGAAAGTAAACTGCCACGATGGATTTTATCGTCGATAGATATGTGAAAAACACCTTGAGGATTGATTCTAAACATCATTTGCAATGTTTCTGTCGATATTATGGAGTTAATTTTGAAAAAAGTTTGCGTTTTAATGACTTATTATTATTTATTTTTCCTTACCCAAACGCGATGAACAAAACGGAGCGATTAGTCGACACAAATAATATTTTTTGTAAAAACGGAACATTTGCTATCTAACAGAGTCTCCTCATTGAAAACATCTGATGTTCTTCAAAGGTAAATGATTTTATTTGAATGCTTTTATGGTTTTTGTGGAAAATGTTGCATGCATTTTGTTATGTCATTTCCGGTCACAACTTGCAGGCTTGTTTTCGAGTTGCTGTGCGTTTTGTTGCCAACCTATTTTGCTACCTGACAACTTTACGGTTTTCAATTACCGTTCATATATTTATTTATTTTTTCCTCAAATTTTTCACTCCGGACGCTTTATCTGGACACGATTCGTCAGGACCTCCAACAGCCGAAGCTAAGTAGTAACATTAACATGATGCCTTCTAATTGTAGTCGCTGTACTCACCTTTCGGCGAGGATGGCTATGCTACAAGCCCAGCTTCAGACGCAATCGTTAGGCAAGGGTAATTTCAGTGTAGGAAAGGATGAAACCGCGTCTGTGCTACCAGTAAGTACAGATAGTAGTATAAATCCCCTGGCACAGTCCCCGCAGCCGGACAACTTTCTCACGGTTTCTGGAAGGAAATGCTGTAGGAAAGCTCAACCGGTGTCGCTCATTCAGCCGACAGAAATTTTCAACCGGTTTTCCCCATTAAGCAGCGGGTCGGAGTCAGAGGCCGAGTCTTCTCTGGTCTCTACTCCTCCCGTTACAGGGTCTGAGACGCCGAAGCTTCCCACCATTAGCTCTGACAAATTGAAAACTTTAGTCATTGGCGACTCCATTACCCGCAGTATTAGACTTAAAACGAATCATCCAGCAATCATACACTGTTTACCAGGGGGCAGGGCTACCGACGTTAAGGCTAATCTGAAGATGGTGCTGGCTAAAGCTAAAACTGGCGAGTGTAGAGAGTATAGAGATATTGTTATCCACGTCGGCACCAACAATGTTAGGATGAAACAGTCAGAGATCACCAAGCGCAACATAGCTTCTGCGTGTAAATCAGCTAGAAAGATGTGTCGGCATCGAGTAATTGTCTCTGTCCCCCTCCCAGTTAGGGGGAGTGATGAGCTCTACAGCAGTCTCACAACTCAATCGCTGGTTGAAAACTGTTTTCTGCCCCTCCCAAAAGATAGAATTTGTAGATAATTGGCCCTCTTTCTGGGACTCACCCACAAACAGGACCAAGCCTGGCCTGCTGAGGAGTGAAGGACTCCATCCTAGCTGGAGGGGTGCTCTCATCTTATCAACCAACATAGACAGGGCTCTAACTCCTCTAGCTCCACAATGAAATAGGGTGCAGGCCAGGCAGCAGGCTGTTAGCCAGCCTGCCAGCATAGTGGAGTCTGCCACTAGCACAGTCAGTGTATTCAGCTCAGCTATCACCATTGAGACCGTGTCTGTGCCTCGACCTAGGTTGGGCAAAACTAAACATGGTGGTGTTCGCCTTAGCAATATCACTAGGATAAAGACCACCTCCATTCCAGTCATTACTGAAAGAGATCATGATACCTCACATCTCAAAATAGGGCTACTTAATGTTAGATCCCTTACTTCAAAGGCAATTATAGTCAATGAACTAATCACTGATCATAATCTTGATGTGATTGGCCTGACTGAAACATGGCTTAAACCTGATGAATTTACTGTTTTAAATGAGGCCTCACCTCCTGGCTACACTAGTGACCATATCCCCCGTGCATCCCGCAAAGGCGGAGGTGTTGCTAACATTTACAATAGCAAATTTCAATTTACAAAAAAAATGACGTTTTCGTCATTTGAGCTTCTAGTCATGAAATCTATGCAGCCTACTCAATCACTTTTTATAGCTACTGTTTACAGGCCTCCTGGGCCATATACAGCGTTTCTCACTGAGTTCCCTGAATTCCTATCGGACCTTGTAGTCATAGCAGATAATATTCTAATCTTTGGTGACTTTAATATTCACATGGAAAAGTCCACAGACCCACTCCAAAAGGCTTTCGGAGCCATCGTCGACTCAGTGGGTTTTGTCCAACATGTCTCTGGACCCACTCACTGTCACAGTCATACGCTGGACCTAGTTTTGTCCCATGGAATAAATGTTGTGGATCTTAATGTTTTTCCTCATAATCCTGGACTATCGGACCACCATTTTATTACGTTTGCAATTGCAAAAAATAATCTGCTCAGACCCCAACCAAGGACCATCAAAAGTCGTGCTATGAATTCACAGACAACACAAAGATTCCTTGATGCCCTTCCAGACTCCCTCTGCCTACCCAAGGACGCCAGAGGACAAAAATCAGTTAACCACCTAACTGAGGATCTCAATTTAATCTTGCACAATACCCTAGATGCAGTTGCACCCCTAAAAACTAAAAACATTTCTCATAAGAAACTAGCTCCCTGGTACACAGAAAATACCCGAGCTCTGAAGCAAGCTTCCAGAAAATTGGAATGGAAATGGCGCCACACCAACCTGGAAGTCTTCCGACTAGCTTGGAAAGACGGTACCGTGCAGTACCGAAGAGCCCTTACTGCTGCTCGATCATCCTATTTTTCTAACTTAATTGAGGAAAATAAGAACAATCCGAAATTCCTTTTTCATACTGTCGCAAAGCTAACTAAAAAGCAGCATTCCCCAAGAGAGGATGACTTTCACTTTAGCAGTGATAAATTCATGAACTTCTTTGAGGAAAAGATTATGATTATTAGAAAGCAAATTACGGACTCCTCTTTAAACCTGCGTATTCCTCCAAACCTCAGTTGTCCTGAGTCTGCACAACTCTGCCAGGACCTAGGATCAAGAGAGACGCTCAAGTGTTTTAGTACTATATCTCTTGACACAATGATGAAAATAGTCATGGCCTCTAAACCTTCAAACTGCATACTGGACACTATTCCAACTAAACTACTGAAAGAGCTGCTTCCTGTGCTTGGCCCTCCTATGTTGAACATAATAAATGGCTCTCTATCCATTGGATGTGTACCAAACTCACTAAAAGTGGCAGTAATAAAGCCTCTCTTGAAAAAGCCAAACCTTGACCCAGAAAATATAAAAAACTATCGGCCTATATCGAATCTTCCATTCCTCTCAAAAATTTTAGAGAAGGCTGTTGCGCAGCAACTCACTGCTTTCCTGAAGACAAACAATGTATACGAAATGCTTCAGTCTGGTTTTAGACCCCATCATAGCACTGAGACGGCACTTGTGAAGGTGGTAAATGACATTTTAATGACATCGGACCGAGGCTCTGCATCTGTCCTCGTGCTCCTAGATTGGAAACCCAAAATGGTCTACACGGACATGTTCTGGCCTGGTTTAGATCTTATCTGTCGGAAATATATCAGTTTGTCTCTGTGAATGGTTTGTCCTCTGACAAATCAACTGTAAATTTCGGTGTTCCTCAAGGTTCCGTTTTAGGACCACTATTGTTTTCACTATACATTTTACCTCTTGGGGATGTTATTCGAAAACATAATGTTAACTTTCACTGCTATGCGGATGACACATAGCTGTACATTTCAATGAAACATGGTGAAGCCCCAAAATTGCCCTCGCTAGAAGCATGTGTTTCAGACATAAGGAAGTGGATGGCTGCAAACGTTCTACTATTAAACTCGGACAAAACAGAGATGCTTGTTCTAGGTCCCAAGAAACAAAGAGATCTTCTGTTGAATCTGACAATTAATCTTAATGGTTGTACAGTCGTCTCAAATAAAACTGTGAAGGACCTCGGCGTTACTCTGGACCCTGATCTCTCTTTTGAAGAACATATCAAGACCATTTCGAGGACAGCTTTTTTCCATCTAAGTAATATTGCAAAAATCTGAAACTTTCTGTCCAAAAATGATGCAGAAAAATTAATCCATGCTTTTGTCACTTCTAGTTTAGACTACTGCAATGCTCTACTTTCCGGCTCCCCGGATAAAGCACTAAATAAACTTCGGTTAGTGCTGAATACGGCTGCTAGAATCCTGACTAGAACCCCAAAAATTGATCATATTACTCCAGTGCTAGCCTCTCTACACTGGCTTCCTGTCAAAGCAAGGGCTGGTTTTAAGGTTTTACTGCTAACCTACAAAGCATTACATGGGCTTGCTCCTACCTATCTCTCTGATTTGGTCCTGCCGTACATACCTACACGTACGCTACGGTCACAAAACGCAGGCCTCCTAATTGTCCCTAGAATTTCTAAGCAAACAGCTGGAGGCAGGGCTTTCTCCTATAGAGCTCCATTTTTATGGAACGGTCTGCCTACCCATGTCAGAGAAGCAACCTCGGTCTCAACCTTTAAGTCATTACTGAAGACTTATCTCTTCAGTGGGTCATATGATTGAGCGTAGTCTGGCCCAGGAGTGGGAAGGTGAACGGAAAGGCTCTGGAGCAACGAACCGCCCTTGCTGTCTCTGCCTGGCCGGTTCCCCTCTTTCCACTGGGATTCTCTGCCTCTAACCCTATTACAGGGACTGAGTCACTGGCTTACTGGGGCTCTCTCATGCCGTCCCTGCAGGGGGTGCGTCACCTGAGTGGGTTGATTCACTGTTGTGGTCATCCTGTCTGGGTTGGCGCCCCCCTTGGGCTGTGCCGTGGCGGAGATCTTTGTGGGCTATACTCAGCCTTGTCTCAGGATGGTAAGTTGGTGGTTGAAGATATCCCTCTAGTGGTGTGGGGGCTGTGCTTTGGCAAAGTGGGTGGGGTTATATCCTTCCTGTTTGGCCCTGTCCGGGGTGTCCTCGGATGGGGCCACAGTGTCTCCTGTCCCCTCCTGTCTCAGCCTCCAGTATTTATGCTGCAGTAGTTTGTGTCGGGGGGCTAGGGTCAGTTTGTTATATCTGGAGTACTTCTCCTGTCCTATTCGGTGTCCTGTGTGAATCTAAGTGTGCGTTCTCTAATTCTCTCCTTCTTTCTTTCTCTCTCTCGGAGGACCTAAGCCCTAGGACCATGCCCCAGGACTACCTGACATGATGACTCCTTGCTGTCCCCAGTCCACCTGGCCATGCTGCTGCTCCAGTTTCAACTGACCTGAGCCCTAGGACCATGCCCCAGGACTACCTGACATGATGACTCCTTGCTGTCCCCAGTCCACCTGGCCATACTGCTGCTCCAGTTTCAACTGTTCTGCCTTACTATTATTCGACCATGCTGGTCATTTATTAACATTTGAACATCTTGGCCATGTTCTGTTATAATCTCCACCCGGCACAGCCAGAAGAGGACGGGCCACCACACATATGCTCTCTCTAATTCTCTCTTTCTTTCTCTCTCTCGGAGGACCTGAGCCCTAGGACCGTGCCCCAGGACTACCTGACATGATGACTCCTTGCTGTCCCCGGTCCACCTGACTGTGCTGCTGCTCCAGTTTCAACTGTTCTGCCTTGTTATTATTTGACCATGCTGGTCATTTATGAACATTTGAACATCTTGGCCATGTTCTGTTATCTCCACCCGGCACAGCCAGAAGAGGACTGGCCACCCCACATAGCCTGGTTCCTCTCTAGGTTTCTTCCTAGGTTTTGGCCTTTCTAGGGAGTTTTTCCTAGCCATCTTGCTTCTACACCTGCATTGCTTGCTGTTTGGGGTTTTAGGCTGGGTTTCTGTACAGCACTTTGAGATATCAGCTGATGTATGAAGGGCTATATAAATAAATTTGATTTGATTTGATGCTGAATGCTAATGCTAAATGGAACGTTAGCCATCAATACTGTTACACAAATGCTTGTTTTGCAATGGTTGAGAAGCATATTTTGAAAATCTGAGATGACAGTGTTGTTAACAAAAGGCTAAGCTTGAGAGCAAATAGATTAATTTCATTTCATTTGCGATTTTCATGAATAGTTAACATTGTGTTATGCTAATGAGCTTGCTGATAGATTTACACAATCCTGGATACAGGGTTTTTTTCATAGCTAAACGTGACGCAGAAAACAGAGCGATTTGTCTTAAACAAATAATCTTTCAGGAAAAACTGAACATTTGCTATCTGAGAGTCTCCTCATTGAAAACATCTGAAGTTCTTCAAAGGTAAATTATTTTATTTGAATGATTTTATGTTTTTTTGTGGAAAATGTTGCATGCTGAATGCTAACGCTAAATGCTACGCTAAATGCTACGTTAGCCATCAATACTGTTACACAAATGCTTGTTTTGCAATGGTTGAGATGCATATTTTGAAAATCTGAGATGACAGTGTTGTTAACAAAAGGCTAAGCTTGAGAGCAAATAGATTAATTTCATTTCATTTGCGATTTTCATGAATAGTTAACGTTGCGTTATGGTAATGAGCTTGAGGCTGTAGTCACGATACCGGATCCGGGATGGTTCGACGCAAGAAGTTAACTGACTTGCCTAGTTAATTAAAGGTTACATTTTTTATTAAGTATGTTTTTTGTGTGTTCTTTTGTCAATTTCAATTTACCCCAGAATTTATGTTTACAGTGTGGCTGTGTAGTTGAGTGGGTAATATTCCAATGAGACTACAATGAAATATGCCATTTTCCTGCCCCGGAAGTCAGAGGTTCAATTCCCGCTTCCGCCTGTCCCACTTTGACTCCTCTGTCTCCTCCTGTTTCTAATCTGTCTAACAAAGCATAAAGTGTAATTACACAAAAAAAAGATTCTCCATAGGCCCTTATCCTCAATCATTATTTAGGCTATAAACCATTTGTATTTCTTAACCACTTGATTGTATGAGTGACAGTTTTTTGTGTTTTGATGCTACTATTTCTACAGTGTACAAGCCTGACCGAGTGCTTGGAGGGCAATGAAAAAGGTGCTTTTATTCACTTAACTTTATCGTACTGGAGTTGTACAAGTCAGAGAAGGAACTTTGACTTCACGTACACAAATCTCAGGTTCAACTCAGTGGCCCAGATTGACCTTCTGCACCGCTCTCATTCCAACTTTAAAAGGTCAACATTGTACAAAGAAACCAATAAATTGACTAACAAAGACTACAAATAAAGAACAATAAAATGCATACCACAACCATAGTAAATACACATAATCACTGAGGCCAGTATATGCAGTATACTACATAAAGGTTTCACTGACACTAAGGATACACATTGTGATTTGGCTTCCTATCCATAACATTACTCCAGCCCTCAATGGGAGATAATGGGAGAGTCACAACTATCCTAATTCCTGCTGCTGGAACCACTTATCTAGTTCAGAGACTGTCAGGAAGTGTGTTTGTGAGTGCAGAGCCTGCAAACACATGCAGACCTGAGCAATTATCCTGCAGATGAGCGGAAAGCTGAAACCTGATTTGATTATAAGACCACGAAATTCCTCAAGAAAACAGAAATCCAGGAAATGCAAATGAGGCCCATCTGCCCAATTTGAGCTCAGGCCCTCACTGAGAGGGAGCTGTCTGCTTAAATGTGGTGCTGAAATGAGCTGTGGTTACTGGCAACTGTTGTGAGTTGCTGATACTCAAATACAGTTTAAAAGAGAGAGTCAATATATAATTAAAATGTTTAAAAAACAGCATTGTGTGATTAATGGTTCAAATGATCACTTACTCTAATTATTGAAAAAATGATGTTTATTTTTTTCAACCTGTGTGGAATGCAATAAACTTGAGAGACAAGGAACACATGACTGAAACATGAGCTTAAAATGACTAATTCTATAAATAGATATGAACGTGTTTTAAAAAACATATAAGCAATTAGAGTGACTTATTTTGATGTATTATACATGTACTTGTAAATTCTTACTCTCTAAAAAGATGGTGCAGTTAAACAATATCTATTGTTTGTTTCTCATTCAAACTTTCTCATTCAAACTGCTATATAAATACACATGAACTGCAAACACTTACCTTGCCAACATACAGCGGTTCTTCACCTGTGTACTCCTCCAGGACAAAGAATTGGTTCCATACCCAGCTGCGTTTGTGCCTGCGAAGCAGCTCCCATGGGCCTCCAGCAGTGTGCTGGGCCTGGTTCTGTGTCCCAGAGGCCCCAGAGGTGGAGATCAACCCCCAGCAGCCCAGCTCCCAGAGGGGAAGCAGCAGAGCCAGGAGAGCACTTGCTCTCCACACACTTCCTGAGCCACACCACCTCATTTAGGACCCCTCCAACAAGCAACAAGCCCAGGAGAGAGAAAAATCACACAGCAGAGAAATGATAAAACCCTCAGGGCCTAATCCCACTGTCCTCCTGACCCAATGTTTTGCCAAAAAGAAAAAGAAGAAGACCGTGGATACAACCCTGAAGAAGAGAGTACTTGGATTGAAGAAAAAGGAAAAAGTCAAGCTCTGGGTATTGGAGTGGTGCTGCTGTTCATTGGTCTTGATTGTAGACAAAAGCTGTGGTAATTCCCTCCACTTTGGAGATAGAGGGTTGACATTGGGGGTAGATTGAGGGTCAACGGCGACGGGGAAGCTTGCTTCTTCACCACAGGGGTGGAGTAATTGGCACCTATCAGAACAAAGGGATGAGGAGAGCGAAAGAGAGAGAGAGAGAGAGAGAGAGAGAGAGAGAGAGAGAGAGAGAGAGAGAGAGAGAGAGAGAGAGAGAGAGAGAGAGAGAGAGAGAGAGAGAGAGAGAGAGAGAGAGAGAGAGAAACTGCCATCAGCGAAATTGCCTCAGTGACCGCAGTCACTTTAGACACTAAGTAATGTGCTTGCTGATGCAATGATAATTACATTTTTCAACCACTGATAAAGAAATTGAACAAAAATGAATCGACAGTAAATATGGTAAATACAATTAACATAGCATCCTTCAAGGGCCCATAAAGTTCTACGTACTAACCTACACTGTATATTCCCATTCCCAACTAAACCCAGATTGAGAGAGGTCAAATGTTAACAAGAATATTGAAGCAAAATGACCTGGCTTATCTATGTACACAAGAAAAGTGATTTCCACATACAGGGATAAAAATTGTGGGCGGTAGGAATAACAATTAAGTGTCGTTCAGCCTTCTTTCGTGCTGAATTCACATTACTGCAGATTTACCTTTTCCAAGGTCGTTATTTTGTCACATTTTCTTTGTAGAAGGGCACAAAGTAATACCGCTATGGCTCTCCACACAACACTAACAAGGCACCTGATCTGTTTGGCAAGCCCTCATCCACAAGATTAAAAATAAATCTGAGCTGTCAGCAACATGACGGACCGGTTCGTGTTCTGACCTCTACTCCCAGCAGTTTGTGTGTGTGAGGACTACGGAGCGCCGTATGAGCATGCAACGCGATCTCTGCCTCAATCACTCAGCCACCATCATGATGCTGCATGGGATTGACTACCAACGACCAGTCATACCATTAGGAACTAGTGGAAGTAGTGAAATAGGCTTATTATGATTGACTGTTGTCTAAGCATATATCACACCACATCCCAGCGACACCACCATTGGAAAATTACCTGAGCAGTATACTGTATACTGTTGTTATCTAGTTGAGAGCTGAGCAGGCTTAGCCATAAAACAATGTAATGACAGTGTGAAAACACTAAAAAGTCAATCCGTTCACTAGGTACATGACCAAATATCACTTGACTTACCAATTCAAGTCAGCCAGAAGAAAACTCACAAAAATCCCAAGAGGACTACTGAAACTGAAAGCGAGCTCTTAAGAAACAGAAACCGAGACTCTTGACCATGCATACATCTGTTTCCTCTCTGACCTGTCTTTTTCTCTCCTCCTATAGACTATAGGCAGATGCCTTGGCCAATGGAGATAATTACCTTGGCATGCAATGTCCTCTCTCTTCCCACACAGTCTCTAGCACTCATTGTGTTTTCTCCTCTTCCTCCCCGGGAGCTAAATAAAAACAGCTAACACCACATCCTGTTGGAAGTCATTTGCTCCGCTCCACTCGTGCCTTAACGAAGTCATTATCAAGTGCTGGTAATTAACACATAGAGATAAATGATGGTATCATGCACTGCTTCAGAAGTGTTTTCATTACATAGCTGCGGCTTTATTTCAGGAGGCAAAAAGAGCAGTTACACTTCACAGAATTTAAATCAGGCTGTTTCCACCTTCACACGGTTATGCTAGTCCTGCGCAAAACTGGTATAAACTGAGATAAAGAATAGAAGGAGAAGATGAATTAGATGAAATTGCTGCCAACAGCGACAACAAGGGTTGTTTCAGTGGAGACATCCTCTAGCAAGAAGGTTCTTTGCAACCATTCAGACTGCAAAGAACCCTTTCCAAGAGAAAGGAATCTTTGAGTAGAAATGGTGCTCCATAGAACCATTGCTCACTTCTAAGAAACTCCCAAGAACACCTTTTTTAAGTAAGTTAAGTACAAATTCTTATTTACAATGACAGCCTACCCCAGACAACACTGGGCCAATTGTGTACTGTCCTATGGGACTCCTGGTTACAGCTGATCGTGATACAGCCTGGGATTGAACCCAGGTCTGTTGTTACACCTCTAGCACTGCGATGCAGTGCCTTAGACTGCCGCACCACTCAGGATCCCCTGGGTCCCACTTGACCCGCCAACAGACAAACATCTCAAGGTGACCTGTTTGTGTCCTGAATGTGAAAAGCCTAATGATGTACGGAATGGAATACACACACACACACACACACACACACACACACACACACACACACACACACACACACACACACACACACACACACACACACACACACACACACACACACACACACACACACACACACACACACACACACACACACACACACACACACACACACACACACACACACACACAGGGAGAAAGTAAATGCAGAGACAGATCTGGCTGGAGGGCAGAGAGAACCAAGAGAGCCGTAGAGGCAGAGGCAGGCAGGTTGAGACTGTGGTATTGTGTTGGAGAGGATCTGCCCAGTGCAGGGTCAGGCTGAGGCGAGCAGACAAATTAATGCTTCTTATTGTGCTTAACCCAGAGCCCCACAGAACGGAACTGGGAATGAATTGTAGTGAGAGTCAAGAGCTCGCTGATGCTATATGCATCAATAAGAAACAGAAGGAGCAAGAGAGAGAGGGATGGAGAGAGGAAGAGCAGATGTTTACAACCTTCAGTGTACAGGAGAAATATCTGTTTTGTTTTGCTTGAAGAATGAAGTTGTCCTTCCACCATTTGCACTTGAGGATATAACAAAAGGATATAATAAAAAGCATCACCTTACACATCGCTGACTTGGAAGGTGTTTAGCTGCTTTAAAATACCAGTAGTAAAAGGGAGAAATTAAGAGTTTTGGAGATACAGTGAGAAGTACATATTCATCTGCATCATGTAGCAAGGGTCTCGGTCTCGGTTTCTCTCTCTCTTTCTCTCTCTCTCTGAGGTCTCTAATCCCATTTGCCCGCCTCACAATGGGATTAAGAGTGCTTAGTAACCAATCACGGGGCAGAACAAATACACAGCAAAATTGGAAGTGTTAACCTTACTCCCTGTAGTGTTAATTCTAACACTTTTGCTGTGTGTATGCAGTATGCATCCGCTCTTAACAGAATTTAACACTAAATGTTAAAATGTTAACATTTAGACAGTGTTTCTGTAACCCTATACTGAGTAGAAAATGTACACTGGCTGTGTGAAATTCACAATACACATGAGTGAAATATTAAGGATTTCACTATAAACTGGAGTAAAGCAATAGGCATTTCACTATGCACTGGAGTGAACTAATTAGTATTTTACTCTGATCTGGAATTAAATATAAAATGCACTTGCTCTACTCTGGGGTAAAAAAATCACACAATTTCCATCTACAATGGAGTGAAATATAATGAAATGGTGTATAGTGTAAAGCCTCATTTGCATATTTCCTAGGGTCCTTTTAAAATGTTTGTGACTTTTAGAGTGGTCCGCGCTATCCGGAATCCTTGGGACTTCCCTACCCCATTGAAGTTAAAATGTAAAATGGTTAAGGTTATGGTCAAGGTAACTTTAAGGGTAAGGGTAGGAGTTACGGTTGGGGTTAAGAGTAGGGACGTCCCAAGGATCTGGATTGCACTGACCATAATAGAGTTACCAACCATGACTGTACTTCACCAAGCGAGTCCTTAGGCAAATGTTATACTTTTTTAAAAACTATGACAATATACGTTACATATTACAAGGTCTTATTTTGGTGTCCCCTAACACAGCGGTGTCAGGAATCTCCTGGTTTATAGACCACATACGACCTGAATGTCACATTATGCTGACTTGCAAATGAATGCATAATTCCGATTGGAATCCAGACAGATTTAGGATTGCCAACAGTTTGTATTTGTATTCATCTGCATTCAGAATGACTGTCAGGACAATGGAAATTGAAAATGGAGACTACCTAAACCACTTAATCTGGAAAAACAATTTCGGTAACAGGTGCAATAAATCGAACTAACTGATTGGATTAGTTTAGAAAAATAACCTATCCGCAGTAGAGCATTCTGGGAAACATGACAATGATGCTCGTGGTTTTGATGGGACTGTTTTACTCACCACAGTGTAAAACAATAACTATGCTCATTAACACCAACACAGGCTTATTTTACACCACTAAGTTTTCATTTCACTCTTACAGTGAAATTAACTCCTGAATCAACACTAGAAATGTAACAGTGAAAAGTCAATACTGGCCAGTTGTCTGTGTTAGTTCTAATCTGTAAACACTTGCATTTCACTACTCCGTCTTGGACCCCTTGTCTGATTGCTATGGGCTCGTATAAGCTCAGTAAGGTTAGTATGGGCACTGGCTTTCTGATATGCAAACAGAGAGAGGGGGTTCAAAGAAACCACTGAGAACTCCCTATTCACGGAATAACAGAATCTTATAATCCTGATCTTTTACTGAAAGCGCAAGAGCCCTAAGGAGTACAGTAGAGATGCTTGTTTTTCTATAGCTGATTTGGAGCAATATTCAACCAAGTCACTGTGAATTCTGAGGGAACAAGTGGCACTGCAGCACTCCGATCACCCAATGGCAAATCACAATCACGTATTACCATAGAATGGACTGTAAGGGTCTAGTGATAAACACTGCATAACAGACCCATCTATAGGTTCTTGGTAGAATCCTACCCCTCCTCAATTAATATTTTTTTCTAAGAGTGTAACCAAGTGGGACAACCCACAGAAAGGGTTCAGTGTGGAGGACCATTTGGACCATCTATATACACTACTGTTCAAAAGTTTGGGACCACTTAGAAATGTCCTTGTTTATGAAAGAAAAGCTAATTTTTTGTCCATCAAAATAACATACAATTGATCAAAAATACAGTGTAGACATTGTTAATGTTGTAAATGACTATTGTAGCTGGAAACGGCAGATTTTTTATGGAATAGCTACATAGGCGTACAGAGGCCCATTATCAGCAACCATCACTCCTGTGTTCCATTGGCACGTTGTGTTAGCTAATTCAAGTTTATCATTTTATAAGGCTAATTGATCATTAGAAAACTCTTTTGCAATTATGTTAGCACAGCTGAAAACTGTGTTCTGATTAAAGAAGCAATAAAACTGTCTTTCTTTCGACTATTTGAGTACCTGGAGCATCAGCATTTGTGGGTTTGATTACAGGCCCCGAGACGCTGGCAATGCCCTGGGCCAAAGGGATTTTCCAAGGGCGGGAAGAACCAAGCCCCTATGGAAGCGAGCTCACCCATAACTACCAGGTCCAGCACACACCCTGCTCACAGCATGAAACCAAAACATACGCTGAACACAAATATAAACACAACATGTAAAGCTTATTTCTCTTACATTTAGTGTACAAATTTGTTTACATCCCCATTAGTAAGCATTTGTCCTTTGCCAAGATAATCCATCCACCGAACAGGTGTGGCATATCAAGAAGCTGATTCAACAGCATGATCATTACACAGGTACACCTTGCGCTGGGGACAGTAAAAGGCCACTCTAAAATGTGCAGTTCTGTCACATAACACAATGTCACAGATGTGAAAGGTTTTGAGGGAGCGTGCAATTGGCATGTTGACTGCAAGAATAGCCACCAGAGCTGTTTCCTGTCAATTCAATGTTAATTTATCTACCATAAGCTGCTTCCAATGGGGTTTTAGAGAATTTGACAGAACATCCAACCGGATTCGCAACAGCAGACCATGTGCCTGGCGTCTTGTGGGTGAGCGGTTTGCTGATGTCAACGTTGTAAACAGAATACCCCATGGTGGCGGTGTGATTGCGGTATGGGCAGGCATCAGCTATGGACAACGAACACAACTGCATTTTATTGATAGTAATTTGAATGCACAAAAATACCGTGACAAGATCCTGAGGCCCATTGTGAGGCTCATTATATTTAAGGTATCTGTGACAAAAACATGCATATCTGTATTCCCAGTCATGTGAAATGCATAAATTAAGGCGTAATAATTTTTTTGCAATTTACTGATTTCCTCATATGACCTGTAACTCAGTAAAATCGTTGAAATTGTTGCATGTTGCTTTTATATTTTGGTTCAGTATGAATAGCAAAACGCAAAACATACAATAATCCCATCCCCACCCTCACCCCTGATTGGAGGACCTCAAACATTTATACTGTACATTTGTGTATATATTTACTTCAGACAGCCACAGATCTTCCATCTTCCCAGTAAATAATCATTCTACAATTTCCTCTAACAATACATCCTTCCATTCTCCCATGGTGACTCACTAGGGACTTGAACCTCCCTATCTGCAACATTTCTGCCGAAATTGCCTGGAAAATAACATTTTAACCCAAGAGTACAATGATATTTACTATTGAATGACTGTGGTCCTTCAAATCCCCCAGCAATACTGTTTGCAGGTCCAACCACACCCTGATATTATAGCATAACAACCCTTCCTGGATTTGACTCCAAAAACAATCCACTAATGGACAGTACCAAAAGAGATCCTCTAATGATTCTGTTTCCTCGTGGCAGAGTCTGCACCGGTCTGACTGTTCAATACCCCAAACACTGAGCACTATTTTTGTAGCGAGAATTTCATATAATAGCTTAAATTGTAAAGAATGATTTGATGCATCAATTGTTGTTTTGTATATCAGTTCATAAACCCAATGCCATGGTATTGAAACATTGAAAATCTGTTCCCAACTATCTTTGATTTAATACAGGATAGTTGTCAACATTATTAGTAAAGGAGGCTGTACCTAAAAAATACCCATAATATAGGACTCATATGGGACAATCGTGATACTGTATGTAGGTGATTCAGTGACTCAGTCACATAAAAGTGTTTGTCTAGGAAATGTAAGGACTTTTCATTGATGTAAGCCTGCCAGTGGCTGAGAGCAGATAGCCTTTCAAATCTTGATGGGTTTTACGAAGCATCAGCCTCCAATTGCTTCGCTCCACACCTCTTAGCCTTAGTATAGCCAAAGCAATCCATCTAATGGGTTGGGTTATAGGTTTGTAATATGTACTATCACAGAAGGAGAGTGTAAGAGTACTTCTCCATAGTGGGGTAGACACACTGTAAGGAGTCCAAATTAGTATTACTGTCTGAGATGGGGAGGGGCCACAAACCTGAGAAAGCATAGGCTTGTTTTGTGAAAACTATCTAGGCAGACCTATTTAGAGGCTGGAATGAATGAATCAGTCTTCTGAATAGCAAAATGTATCAACCTGCAACAGCAGACAAACTTTTCAAAAGTCAATTTGATTAGAGAGCAAATTGATTAATTGCATCACTCCAATTAAAATTAGCTGATTGATTTGTGTTGTGCAAGAAAATGGCTGATTCATAGCAATAAAACAAATCCAATCTCAAGCAACATTAATAATTGAAATTCATTTTCAAATGATGAAAACATTGCTTATTAATTCGCTCCTGTATTGAATGAGAATTTCCTAAATTACAGTGTGGAGAACCTGAAAAGAATATAGATGAATATGACATCTAAAGTATGAATATCACGTGGAACACACACCATAAAAATAACTCTAATCAGTCCCCACCTTAGCAAGGTCTAGGAGAAGTCTGGCAGAATCGTCCGTGCGTTATGCAGTTTGCTCTGCGTATCCCATCTACCATATTATAAAGTACCATACGTCGGTGTATCGACTTTGCAGTGACAAACGACCAATACGTTGTTGTCATCATGGTATGCATGCCAATCATAACTTTTCATTTGATGAATTAGTAGGATGCATTTCATGCTTGATAAGTTTTAATGCATCACGTGTTTATTTCTCATTCCAAACACTGCCAAGAAAAGCAGGTTGATAGCTTTATTTGTTAGAACTTTGTTATTACCTATTCTATTATAATGTACATTCCGTCAAATACCCCATAAGTGACCACGGTATAACTACCGTAGTTCCTGGCATGCTATTCATATTCAAAGACAATACGTTCACAAAACAAATCCTAACATGAATCTGCTAAATGTGCACATACAATAGTCTACACAAATAAAGTTATTTTGAAACAACAACGCGCATGCATGTTCCAAAATCGGTGCCAAAATGGAGCGTCGCATCATTCATAGCTACATTAAGCCACATTGAACTGAAGGCTAGAGACTAAGAACATCCCATAGCATATCATAAATAGGTCTGACACTTATAGCGCTCACCTCCAACTGTGTTGAGAGAAATGAGACAGCAACGGGGGAAGCGAGATATCTCAATCGAATGTTAAAAATGTTTGGCATTAAAATGTCCATGACGCACCATTCACCACAAAACCCTTGGTCAACAAACATATCAGTGAACAGCCGCTGCAGGAAAGCTGTGTCCACTGCATACTGATGACAGAATTAGCGAAATATAATTTAATGTCATGAATTAACCATTCGCCAACTTCGTGTCCCAGTGGAATCGTTATCAACTGCTGCAAGCAACAACTCTGGTGGAAATGCACGTAACATAGGTTTGAATTTACTCACTTCAATTATTCGATAAAACTTACCTCGTATTGGTTAGGTCGTAAGTTATAAAAGTTTAGCTCTTTCCGTGTTGCCTACCACTAGAGGTGATGATGACAAAAAATATATGAAAAGTTTGTAATACAAACGTATTCCTGATCGTGCACAGGTGAATAAAATAACTCTACCACAACGCGCATTGGTGAACCGTAGAATAGATGCAGCGCAGGAACTCCGATCCCCGAATCCCCTCCCTTACCATCTCCATCTCCCTCTCTCTTTCCCTCTCCTCTACCTCCCTCTCTCTCTCTCTTTCCCTCTCCACTCCCTCCCCCTCTCTCTCTTTCCCTCTCCTCCCCCTCCCCTCTCTCTCTTTTCCCTCTCCTGTCCCTCCCTCTCTCTCTCTCTCTCTCTCTCTCTCTCTCTCTCTCTCTCTCTCTCTCTCTCTCTCTCTCTCTCTCTCTCTCTCTCTCTCACACACACACACACACACACACACACACACACACACACACACACACACACACACACACACACACACACACACACACACACACACACACACACACACACACACACACACACACACACGTGCAAACAGACGAATGTGCCTTTGCTGACTGAAAATGATTCAGATGGTCCTCTCCTTCTCTCTGGCTGCACCAGAGCTGGCTCAGTTGGAGATTCCCCAGCCAGCTGCGTGGGGTTTTGGGTACTCCCACAAACAGCAAGGTACAATGCCAGGCGTGAACTGGGGCAAGACTACCAGACCAAAATAAATGATTTACAGTACAGCGACTGTAATCATGTCATGGTACCAAACTGTTACTGTAGTCTTATATACAGTACCAAGTCAGTTAGTGTAACCTAATTGACTATACCAATTACAATTACAGCATTTTACTTGAATTATCCAGTGACATATTACTTAGTGTTCTTTGCGAGTTTTAAATTTTGATATTTACATTTAGGCCTACATTTGTGTAATTTAGAGGGTGCAACTTACTAGTTGATGCATTCAACCAAGGTTGATAAAAAAAAACATAACAAGTCAAACGTTTCTGTACCCATTAGCTGTCACGACTTCCGCCGAGGTTGGCTCTCCTGCCCGTTCGGGCTGTGCTCGGCGGTCGTCGTCACCGTCCTATTAGCCACTACCGATCCCTTTTCGGTTATCTGTTGGTTTTGTCTGATTGTTTTCACCTGTGTGTTAGTTAATTAGTATCTGTATATAATGTAGGTTGTCCCGCCCTTGTTTTGTGCGGGATTGTTTGTTTTTGTCATTTCGTTTTGGCTGTCGGTGTTTTTGTGTTTTATTTCTCCGGTTTGTCTGTTATTTCCTGTTTTGGATATTTTTCACCCTGGTTGTATTTTGGGTTGTCCGTGTTTATTGTTGTTCACCGGAGAATAAACCTCTATTCATTATTTGCTCTCTGCGCCTGATTCCACCCACCTTGACTAGTCGTGACATTAGCCTGCTGAACATGTTGTTGTAGTTAAGCATACATACACTGGTCATCAAAACAATTATAATTACAACAAGATATCTTATGATATACTGTATCTCTGACTATCTCTGGATAATGCCAGTACCTTACTGAGATATCCCCAGTATTTTGATGACAGCTTCCGATAAATTACAATCATTTAAATGCAATGAAGCACAGTACAAGACTGTAAAAGTGACTATTAAGCAGTAATAGTTTGTTTTTACAAGGGATTGGCTGCTAGGCATGTGTACATAACAGATTATTAATCTATACTAGGTATTTTATATCACTTGTACTTCTAGAGGCCTAAACAAAAGCTTCCAAACTGTCCGTGATTACAGGAGAAATCAGATTAAATGGACATGGTTAAATATTCAACAATTAAAGGTTTAAGACCTGCTACCAATCTGAGATGTTTCCTATATACATTTAATTTGTAAATGTTTATGAGCCAGTGATACCACAATTTGCAGTATGCTGCAGTGAATATGCAGCAAAAGAGTACCTCATTGTTGAATTGTAATGGGGGAAAAACAAGTCAGCAATTACAAATAGTGAATATGTAATTATACATTACAGTATACTAACTGATATTTGGTGTTTATATCACTTCCATTTGAGGCCTTAACAAAGGCTTCTAAACTGACAGTGACTCCAGGGGAAACAGATTTTAAAAAGTCATGGCTAGCCACTCAACCAATAAAGGTTTGGGACTTGCTGCCACTCTGATCTGCACTCTATATAAATTAAATTGTTAGGGAACCACTACCACATATCAGTTAAAGGTCATGAACAGTCGAAATCTGTTTTTTCATTCAATTTGATGATATTTGGATGAAACCAGATCAAATTATGATGAACAAAGTATGAAAAATTACGATTGCTTCTACATTGATACAGTTTGATCATAAAGTTACTGGTCCCCTCTCCCAAGTCAAACACTTGGATTCAAGATGTGGGATTATTAACCCTTGTGTAGTCTTAACATTCTGTATACTCCCTTTGTCCTAAGGGTAAAAAATGATCCGCCTTCACTAAACCCCTAAAATGATATTGATCTGAGATGGCCGCCTCGCTTCGCGTTCCTAGGAAACTATGCAGTTTTTTGTTTTTTTTACGTGTTATTTCTTACATTAGTACCCCAGGTCATCTTAGGTTTCATTACATACAGTCGAGAAGAACTACTGAATATAAGATCAGCGTCAACTCACCATCAGTACGACCAAGAATATGTTTTCCGCGACGCGGATCCTGTGTTCTGCCTTACAAACAGGACAACGGAATGGATCGCATGCAGCGACCCAAGGAAACGACTCCGAAAAAGAGGGAAACGCGGCGGTGTTCTGGTCAGACTCCGAAAAAGGGCACATCGCGCACCACTTCCCAGTATTCTTCTTGCCAATGTCCAGTCTCTCGACAACAAGGTTGATGAAATCCGAGCAAAGGTGGCATTCCAGAGAGACATCAGAGACTGCAACGTTCTTTGCTTTACGGAGACATGGCTTACTGGGAAAACGCTATCCAGGGCGGTGCAGCCAACGGGTTTCTCCACGCATCGCGCCGACAGAAACAAACATCTCTCTGGTAAGAAGAGTGGCGGGGGCGTATGCCTCATGACTAACGGGACATGGTGTGATGAAGGAAACATACAGGAACTCAAATCCTTCTGTTCACCTGATTTAGAATTCCTCACAATCAAATGTAGACCGCATTATCTTCCAAGAGAATTCTCTTCGATTATAATCACAGCCGTATATATCCCCCCAAGCAGACACATCGATGGCTCTGAACGAACTTTATTTAACTCTTTGCAAACTGGAAAACATTTATCCGGAGGCTGCATTCATTGTAGCTGGGGATTTTAACAAAGCCAATCTGAAAACAAGACTCCCTAAATTTTATCAGCATATCGATTGCGCAACCAGGGGTGGTAAAACCTTGGATCATTGTTACTCTAACTTCCGCGACGCATATAAGGCCCTGCCCCGCCCCCTTTCGGAAAACTGACCACGACTCCATTTTGCTGATCCCTGCCTACAGGCAGAAATTAAAACAAGAGGCTCCCACGCTGAGGTCTGTCCAACGCTGGTCAGACCAAGCTGACTCTACACTCCAAGACTGCTTCCATCACGTGGACTGGGACATGTTTCGTATTGCGTCAGATGGGAATATTGACGAATACGCTGATTCGGTGTGCGAGTTCATTAGAACGTGCGTCGAAGATGTCGTTCCCATAGCAACGATAAAAACATTCCCTAACCAGAAACCGTGGATTGATGGCAGCATTCGCGTGAAACTGAAAGCGCGAACCACTGCTTTTAATCAGGGCAAGGTGTCTGGCAACATGACTGAATACAAACAGTGCAGCTATTCCCTCCGTAAGGCTATCAAACAAGCTAAGCGTCAGTACAGAGACAAAGTGGAATCTCAATTCAATGGCTCAGACACAAGAGGCATGTGGCAGGGTCTACAGTCAATCACGGACTACAAGATGAAATCCAGCCCAGTCACGGACCAGGATGTCTTGCTCCCAGGCAGACTAAATAACTTTTTGCCCGCTTTGAGGACAATACAGTGCCACTGACACGGCCTGCAACGGAAACATGCAGTCTCTCCTTCACTGCAGCCGAGGTGAGTAAGACATTTAAACGTGTTAACCCTCGCAAGGCTGCAGGCCCAGACGGCATCCCCAGCCGCGCCCTCAGAGCATGCGCAGACCAGCTGGCCGGTGTGTTTACGGACATATTCAATCAATCCCTATACCAGTCTGCTGTTCCCACATGCTTCAAGAGGGCCACCATTGTTCCTGTTCCCAAGAAAGCTAAGGTAACTGAGCTAAACGACTACCGCCCCGTAGCACTCACTTCTGTCATCATGAAGTGCTTTGAGAGACTAGTCAAGGACCATATCACCTCCACCCTACCTGACACCCTAGACCCACTCCAATTTGCTTACCGCCCAAATAGGTCCACAGATGATGCAATCTCAACCACACTGCACACTGCCCTAACCCACCTGGACAAGAGGAATACCTATGTGAGAATGCTGTTCATCGACTACAGCTCGGCATTCAACACCATAGTACCCTCCAAGCTCGTCATCAAGCTCGAGACCCTGGGTCTCGACCCCGCCCTGTGCAACTGGGTACTGGACTTCCTGACGGGCCGCCCCCAGGTGGTGAGGGTAGGCAACAACATCTCCTCCCCGCTGATCCTCAACACGGGGGCCCCACAAGGGTGCGTTCTGAGCCCTCTCCTGTACTCCCTGTTCACCCACGACTGCGTGGCCACGCACGCCTCCAACTCAATCATCAAGTTTGCGGACGACACAACAGTGGTAGGCTTGATTACCAACAACGACGAGACGGCCTACAGGGAGGAGGTGAGGGCCCTCGGAGTGTGGTGTCAGGAAAATAACCTCACACTCAACATCAACAAAACTAAGGAGATGATTGTGGACTTCAGGAAACAGCAGAGGACCACCAGAACACCCCCTATCCACATCGATGGAACAGTAGTGGAGAGGGTAGCTAGTTTTAAGTTCCTCGGCATACACATCACAGACAAACTGAATTGGTCCACTCACACTGACAGCGTCGTGAAGAAGGCGCAGCAGCGCCTATTCAACCTCAGGAGGCTGAAGAAATTCGGCTTGTCACCAAAAGCACTCACAAACTTCTACAGATGCACAATCGAGAGCATCCTGGCGGGCTGTATCACCGCCTGGTACGGCAACTGCTCCGCCCTCAACCGTAAGGCTCTCCAGAGGGTAGTGAGGACTGCACAACGCATCACCGGGGGCAAACTACCTGCCCTCCAGGACACCTACACCACCCGTTGTTACAGGAAGGCCATAAAGATCATCAAGGACATCAACCACCCGAACCACTGCCTGTTCACCCCGCTATCATCCAGAAGGCGAGGTCAGTACAGGTGCATCAAAGCTGGGACCGAGAGACTGAAAAACAGCTTCTATCTCAAGGCCATCAGACTGTTAAACAGCCACCACTAACATTGAGTGGCTGCTGCCAACACACTGTCATTGACACTGACCCAACTCCAGCCATTTTAATAATGGGAATTGATGGGAAATGATGTAAATATATCACTAGCCACTTTAAACAATGCTACCTTATATAATGTTACTTACCCTACATTATTCATCTCATATGCATATGTATATACTGTACTCTACATCATCGACTGCATCCTTATGTAACACATGTATCACTAGCCACTTTAACTATGCCACTTTGTTTACTTTGTCTACACACTCATCTCATATGTATATACTGTACTCGATACCATCTACTGTATGCTGCTCTGTACCATCACTCATTCATATATCCTTATGTACATGTTCCTTATCCCCTTACACTGTGTATAAGACAGTAGTTTTGGAATTGTTAGTTAGATTACTTGTTGGTTATCACTGCATTGTCGGAACTAGAAGCACAAGCATTTCGCTACACTCGCATTAACATCTGCTAACCATGTGTATGTGACAAATAAAATTTGATTTGATTTGGTTTGATTTGAGGACACTTCAATGATGTTATGAAAGATGACCAGGGGCCAGCGGGCAGTCATCCTCCTCCAGCTGTAAGTTCCAATCACCTTGTCCAGGTTGTCCACGCCTCCTTTGTTGTGATTATAGTCTAGGATGATGGCTGGCTTTCTCTCCTCACGATCACTGACCTCAGCCGTTTTGTGCAGTGTGCTCAGGACGACCACATTCATGTTCCTATTTGGGAGGTAACAAACTAGAGTGGTGGTGGGGGTGAAGGCAAACTTTGATGAGAAGGCCTCTCTCCCCCTTTTGTGAGGAGTGCAGGGGGGAGCTCAGGCTTGTTCTTTCTAACTGTGCCAACCATGGTGATCTTCCTCTTCAGGAGCTACTGGCTGAGTTCAATCAGTAGCACACATAATCTAAATTTCTCATTGTGTGTGTGTGTTTGTGTTTTTTGTGGTGTGTAAATTATGTTATAACTTCCAGGTCAAAAATGACCCTACGACAATATTTGTACCCTGGTGTTGTACAGTTTTCATGTAAATACTTTTTCTAATGTTGTTGTCACTCTAGGAAAAGTCATCGAACTTCAAGTTGAAAAAATATAATTTGGGGTTTTTCTTTGCTGTTAAACATAGTGTCGGGTCATTTAAGGGGCTAGGGTGACATCACCCTAACAATCATTTGAATACACCAATGGTAACATGATATTCTCTTACCTTATTTAAATAATTACCACCTTGTAACCAACATCGGAGAAGATGTGTTTGCGGAGGGGCGTGGTTTATATTCATAGGTTGCACCTCCGTCACTCGGTCGTGTCATGTCATTGTTATGAACGTTCTCAAGCCGCCCTCTACCGGTGGCGCAATAGTGGTACCCTAAAGTCATGATAAGCCCAGTCATTCTGGACAGAGGCTAATGACTGTTTAGTGTAAATTATACTATAGTGCCTAGAGATACAATGACATTGCTTAAGCAGTCAAATGTTTAGTAGGAATCAACTTTGCCAGCATTATCATGTCATCAAATGTACTTTAGGCAGATGGCAATGTTGTAATTAGCTAGCAAAGTTAATCAAAAATAGCTAGCAATGCTAAAATTAGCTAGCTAATATCAGGTGACCTGCCCTCAATCTTAGCTAACTAGCTAACTTTGTACTGCATCTAAAGTCAATCTGGATACATCAAAATGATGACAAAAGGTTTTCCAATAAATTATTTTCCTCCTTTTATATTTTGCAGATGCTCTTTCCAAGAGCAATTAGGGTTAAGTGCTTTGCTCAAGGGAACATCAACCTATTTTTCACCTAGTTGGCTCGGGAATTCGAACCAGCAACCTTTGTGGCCCAACGCTAACCACTATACTACCGGCCGCCTCCCTTTGAAAGTCATTGTATTTCCAAGCCACTGTACTGCACTTTTGATTGAATCTTCATCAGTGCTCATTGACGATGCATTGAGTAGAATGCTCATTTGGGCATCAGTACAAAACAAATGTTAAAAACAATATTGTGAGGAAACATGCAACCCATGAATAATTACATAGTTATTCTACTGGTGCCAAAAGTTGACTGTAGGGTGTCAGCAAATATTTTTAAGTTTACACTATTCATCTATGGCAAAGATACTTATATGTCTCCCTTTTCAGCTCTATCTGGTATTAGCTAGTTACTGGTTAGGTAGGTCTTCAGCCAACATGGAACCAAAAGGTGGGAAGAGTCATTCAAAACTCTGACAAAGTTATCATTTCAACAGTGCTGCTGTGAACCAAGCAACACGCCAATAAAGCATATAATAGAATGTGAAGGAAAGGTCTACTGATTAAACGTAATTTAATTGATACGACTGGAATGGATATTAGTGGGAGAATGTACAACTTGATTGTGGATTTCTTGTTTGACCAAACCTTCCAGGTCAGGGTGGGAACGGAGTTATCAAGCGAATGAGGTGGAAAATGGAACTCCACAGGGTAGTACTATTAGTCCTATCCTATTCATGTTGATGATATCTTTGGGGATATCAGAAGGGTATAGAGGTAGCCTTAAATCCAGATGAAGGTGCCATTTGGAAAAGGGGAAGGAGTATTCCTTATGTAATAGAGAAAATGAAAGGTGCTGTTGTATCAGTAGAGGAATGGTCCTTATCATGGTGTTTCAAGTTATCTGTATCTAAATCTTGCCACATGTTGTTCACGAACAAAAAGATTAAGGAAGATGTCAGTGATCAATTATATGGAGAACAAATGGAAAGGGTAACAAAATGTATGTATTTGGGGCTATGGTTTGATGAAATATGGAGATGCAATATTACATGTGTTGACACTAAATGTAAGAAAGTATTTAATCTGATGAGGACAATATTTGGGCATGATTAGGGGGCAGATAGTTAATCTTTACTGAATATTTATTGTACTTTGATGAGATTGTCCATAGATTATGGGTGCTTTGTAAATGGTTCTGCGGCTTTTACATTACTGTTGCGCTTTGATAGGATGCAAACGTGGGCACTCAGGATGTGTGATGGTGCATTTAAAACCACACCGGTTGAGGCTTTACAGGTAGATACTTTCTTAATTTACTGAGGTTAGCTAGCCAGCTATTTGTCGTCCTTAACGTAGGAGACACTGCTAGCTAGCCAACAGCTAGCCAACGTCTACTGAATAGAACTTCCGCACTCAACAACCCGGTCGCATTCCGCTTCGCTCCACAGGTAGTATCACATTTTTCATTTCATTTCATTACAGCACAACGGTTTGATTTGTTTGATCGTAGCTAGCTACATAGCCGTCTGTGTATCAAAGATAATTGTTGTCGTTCTTTTAACGCAACGTAATGTAATCAACACTGCTAGCTAGCCAGCTAGCCCCCGAATAGCAGCACTGTAGAAACTATTACACTCAACGGAACAACTTGATTAGTGTAGTGTCAACAACGCAGCCACTGCCAGCTAGCCTACTTCAGCAGTACTGTATCATTTTAATCATTTTAGTCAATAAGATTCTTGCTACGTAAGCTTAACTTTCTGAACATTTGAGACGTGTAGTCCACTTGTCATTCCAATCTCCTTGCATTAGCGTAGCCTCTTCTGTAGCCTGTCAACTATGTGTTTCTGTCTATCCCTGTTCTCTCCTCTCTGCACAGACCATACAAACGCTCCACACCGCGTGGTAATCTGGTGGTCCCAGCGCGCACGACCCACGTGGAGTTCCAGGTCTCCGGTAGCCTCTGGAACTGCCGATCTGCAGCCAACAAGGCAGAGTTCATCTCAGCCTATGCCTCCCTCCAGTCCCTCGACTTCTTGGCACTGACAGAAACATGGATCACCACAGATAACACTGCTACTCCTACTGCTCTCTCTTCGTCCGCCCACGTGTTCTCGCACACCCCGAGAGCTTCTGGTCAGCGGGGTGGTGGCATCGGGATCCTTATCTCTCCCAAGTGGTCATTCTCTCTTTCTCCCCTTACCCATCTGTCTATCGCCTCCTTTGAATTTCATGCTGTCACAGTTACCAGCCCTTTCAAGCTTAACATCCTTATCATTTATCGCCCTCCAGGTCCCCTCGGAGAGTTCATCAATGAGCTTGATGCCTTGATAAGCTCCTTTCCTGAGGACGGCTCACCTCTCACAGTTCTGGGCGACTTTAACCTCCCCACGTCTACCTTTGACTCATTCCTCTCTGCCTCCTTCTTTCCACTCCTCTCCTCTTTTGACCTCACCCTCTCACCTTCCCCCTACTCACAAGGCAGGCAATACGCTCGACCTCATCTTTACTAGATGCTGTTTTTCCACTAACCTCATTGCAACTCCCCTCCAAGTCTCCGACCACTACCTTGTATCCTTTTCCCTCTCGCTCTCATCCAACACTTCCCACACTGCCCCTACTACTCGGATGGTATCGCGCCGTCCCAACCTTCGCTCTCTCTCCCCCGCTACTCTCTCCTCTTCCATCCTATCATCTCTTCCCTCTGCTCAAACCTTCTCCAACCTATCTCCTGATTCTGCCTCCTCAACCCTCCTCTCCTCCCTTTCTGCATCCTTTGACTCTCTATGTCCCCTATCTTCCAGGCCGGCTCGGTCCTCCCCTCCCGCTCCGTGGCTTGACGACTCATTGCGAGCTCACAGAACAGGGCTCCGGGCAGCCGAGCGGAAATGGAGGAAAACTCGCCTCCCTGCGGACCTGGCATCCTTTCACTCCCTCCTCTCTACATTTTCCTCCTCTGTCTCTGCTGCTAAAGCCACTTTCTACCACTCTAAATTCCAAGCATCTGCCTCTAACCCTAGGAAGCTCTTTGCCACCTTCTCCTCCCTCCTGAATCCTCCTCCCCCTCCCCCTCCTCCCTCTCTGCAGATGACTTCGTCAACCATTTTGAAAAGAAGGTCGACGACATCCGATCCTCGTTTGCTAAGTCAAACGACACCGCTGGTTCTGCTCACAGTGCCCTACCCTGTGCTCTGACCTCTTTCTCCCCTCTCTCTCCAGATGAAATCTCGCGTCTTGTGACGGCCGGCCGCCCAACAACCTGCCCGCTTGACCCTATCCCCTCCTCTCTTCTCCAGACCATTTCCGGAGACCTTCTCCCTTACCTCACCTCGCTCATCAACTTATCCCTGACCGCTGGCTACGTCCCTTCCGTCTTCAAGAGAGCGAGAGTTGCACCCCTTCTGAAAAAACCTACACTCGATCCCTCCGATGTCAACAACTACAGACCAGTATCCCTTCTTTCTTTTCTCTCCAAAACTCTTGAACGTGCCGTCCTTGGTCAGCTCTCCCGCTATCTCTCCCAGAATGACCTTCTTGATCCAAATCAGTCAGGTTTCAAGACTAGTCATTCAACTGAGACTGCTCTTCTCTGTATCACGGAGGCGCTCCGCACCGCTAAAGCTAACTCTCTCTCCTCTGCTCTCATCCTTCTAGACCTATCGGCTGCCTTCGATACTGTGAACCATCAGATCCTCCTCTCCACCCTCTCCGAGTTGGGCATCTCCGGCGTGGCCCACGCTTGGATTGCGTCCTACCTGACAGGTCGCTCCTACCAGGTGGCGTGGCGAGAATCTGTCTCCTCACCATGCGCTCTCACCACTGGTGTCCCCCAGGGCTCTGTTCTAGGCCCTCTCCTATTCTCGCTATACACCAAGTCACTTGGCTCTGTCATAACCTCACATGGTCTCTCCTATCATTGCTATGCAGACGACACACAATTAATCTTCTCCTTTCCCCCTTCTGATGACCAGGTGGCGAATCGCATCTCTGCATGTCTGGCAGACATATCAGTGTGGATGACGGATCACCACCTCAAGCTGAACTTTGGCAAGACGGAGCTGCTCTTCCTCCCGGGGAAGGACTGCCCGTTCCATGATCTCGCCATCACGGTTGACAACTCCATTGTGTCCTCCTCCCAGAGCGCTAAGAACCTTGGCGTAATCCTGGACAACACCCTGTCGTTCTCAACTAACATCAAGGCGGTGGCCCGTTCCTGTAGGTTCATGCTCTACAACATCCGCAGAGTACGACCCTGCCTCACACAGGAAGCGACACAGGTCCTAATCCAGGCACTTGTCATCTCCCGTCTGGATTACTGCAACTCGCTGTTGGCTGGGCTCCCTGCCTGTGCCATTAAACCCCTACAACTCATCCAGAACGCCGCAGCCCGTCTAGTGTTCAACCTTCCCAAGTTCTCTCACGTCACCCCGCTCCTCCGCTCTCTCCACTGGCTTCCAGTTGAAGCTCGCATCCGCTACAAGACCATGGTGCTTGCCTACGGAGCTGTGAGGGGAACGGCACCTCAGTACCTCCAGGCTCTGATCAGGCCCTACACCCAAATAAGGGCACTGCGTTCATCCACCTCTGGCCTGCTCGCCTCCCTACCACTGAGGAAGTACAGTTCCCGCTCAGCCCAGTCAAAACTGTTCGCTGCTCTGGCTCCCCAATGGTGGAACAAACTCCCTCACGACGCCAGGACAGCGGAGTCAATCACCACCTTCCGGAGACACCTGAAACCCCACCTCTTTAAGGAATACCTAGGATAGGATAAAGTAATCCTTCTCACCCCCCCCCCTTAAAATATGTAGATGCACTATTGTAAAGTGGCTGTTCCACTGGATGTCATAAGGTGAATGCACCAATTTGTAAGTCGCTCTGGATAAGAGCGTCTGCTAAATGACTTAAATGTAAATGTAAATGATACTGGGGAAATGCCACTAGGCTTTTGGCTAGAGCACCCCCATCCCCATCCCCAAACTACTGGCTATGGTGCCAAGACCAGAGTGGGTACATGTGCTATATAATGCAACAGTTTTTGTGGCAAAACCATCAGCATCATTGAAAATACAATGGAAACCCATTCATTTGTATTTTCATTCAGTATTTTGGACTTTTATCCAAAATAAGTCTGTTTGATGGAAACATCTTCGGTGGGAAAATGTGCATGTTGTTTTATGCAGATTTTAGAATATTCACTTTAATATCTGTCACAAATTGGATTGAAACTTAGCTAGTGGTGTCCGTTTTTTAATGCAGTTCTCGTTTTGGCATTTCTCTTGTGATGCAGTTGACAGTAGTACTGACAGATGTGTTGAATTGACAGCTGCTTCAGAGTTTTGAATGACCATTACCCCCCTTTTCTTTCATGCTGGCTGAACACCTAGCTAACCAGTAACTAGCTGACACCAGACAGAGGAAAGGGGAGACATATGAGTATCTTTGCCTTGGATATATAGTGTGTCATGCCATTGGCCTCGGGGTAGGTTTATAACAGTCATAAATACCTCTTCCCCCCTTTTTCCTCTCTCTACCCTACTGATGTTACATTTGCAAACCCCTTGGTTAACATAGAGATTCTAGGAACATCAGAAGGTGGGGGGAAATAAACTATATTCTGGTAAGCCGACCAATTGAACATATGCGGTGGTACTTAATGAATATGATGTCAGTTCGGTTGTCATCTGAGACATTCTCATCAATGGTAAGATGACATAAACTCTACAGTGGAAAGTCTACACATCAGAGTTATCGGATTCACGTGGAATTGTTGTTCAATTTAAATGTTTGAAAATTTAATTATTCGTGATGGGACGAAATGTGATTTTAGCTTCTAAAATGTGAGATTTGGGTTTTCATAAGGTTAGGGCTCTGCTCAATCAGTGGCCCGCCCCTGTGAAGGGACATGGGCTATAAAACTTTTCAAACATGCCCTCCTCTCCCTTCCTATATAAAGCCTTGACGACAATATAACCTCCTGTTCCGAGGATGTGAGGACGACGGTCCGATGTCAGAATGGTTCAGATAATAACTACAGAACGAAGCCAACAACAGCGTGAGATTTGTTTGCGAATGGTATGAACTTTGACCTCTTATTCACTTCAGAAGTAATAACTCTTAGCCCTTGAGTTAGCAACAGCAGCTGCAAACGAGGGTTCGGAAGGAACAGACGGAGTATCCCGTCTATCACACAACGACGTTACTACAACATATTCAATTGACCACCAGAGACATTCTTCAAAGGACTCGGTTTGGCAACACGGCCTTCAATCTACCACCAGCCTACCGAAGCGCAGCTCAGAGTAAATATTTATTGCATTTTCCTTTTCCAAATGGGCGGTAATTTAGAATGCATAAGATACTGTATTTACGATAGCACAGCTTCTTCATGTGTTACTCATTCTTCCCGCTCTTTCACTCAAACCCAGCCCCGTTTCTTTGTCATATCTGTTCCGCCTGCTAGGGACGTTTTCCTTTATGACATAATTTGTAATCAAGTTATGATTAATTATGTGTATGTGTAATTCTGTGTGATTAGTTAGGTATTTAGTAAAAAATAATTAAACTCAATTTTGTATTGCTGATTCAACTTGTTAGCCAGGGTTTGTGAAGATAACCAATAATTTACAACTTTCAGATGAGACTGAATTAAGGTGACGATTAATATTGACTGCTATTGATGTAAAATATTACCAGGTCTTTAACCTGTTAATCCTACCCCCTACTTTTTCGATCATTCTGTTAAAAATCGCGCAACAATTCAGCGCCCTGCTACTCATGCCAGGAATATAGTATATGCATATGATTGGTATGTGTGGATAGAAAAACTCAGACGTTTCTAAAACTGGTTAAATCATGGCTGTGACTATAACAGAACGTGCGTTTCATTGAAAAGCGCAGGAAAATCTGATCACTGAAAATTGGAAAATATATCAATGCGCCACTTGTATGTATTGTTGAATGGAAATCACATTACCTGGAGCCGAGATTGCAATTCCTACAGCTTCCACACGATGTCACCAGTCTTGTCAATTGCCTAGGCTTTTCCTCCGGTCTCCGACAGGATGTTTTGGAGTAGAATTTTCTGAACATGATTTGAAGACGTCGAGCTATTGAATATACATCGCCCCATGATCAATTTGATAGATTATTAACGTTTACTAATACCTGCATTACAAAAGTATTTTTGAAGTGTTTTGTGAAAGTTTATCGTCGACTTTTTAAATAAAAAAAAATGACGTTGTGTTATAAAACACTGTTTTTTTCCTTGATCACACAGTCTTCATAGATCGATATCTAGGCTATATATGGACCAATTTAATCGAAAAAAAGACCCAATAGTGATGTTTATGGGACATATAGGAGTGCCAACAAAGAAGATCGTCAAAGGTAATGAAGTTTTATATTTTATTTCTGCGTTTTGTGTAGCGCCGACTATGCTAATTATTTTGTTTATGTCCCCTGCGGGTCTTTTGGGGTGTTGCATGCTATCAGATAATAGCTTCTCATGCTTTCGCCGAAAATAATTTTAAAAATCTGACTTGTTGGCTGGATTCACAACGAGTGTAGCTCGGGTCGACCCAAGAGTTTAAGAGTTTATTCGGAAGATAACAGCTCTATAAATATTATTTCGTGGTGCCCCGAGTCTCGAGTTAATTACATTTACATGATTAGCTCAATCGGGTAATATTAATTACGGAGAAATTATTTTATAGAATAGCATGTCATATCACTTAAATCGGCATAGCCAAAGACATGACAAGTGTAAACTTTTAATTGTATTTGCTGAGACCCTACTGTCAAACTGTGGCACTAGTAGAGTAGGCCCTCCGCAAGCACGCCTTTGTTGGCTATCACTGTTGGTTACAAGGTGGTACATATTTAAATTAGGGAAAAGAATATCATGTTACCATTGGTGTATTAAAATGAGAGTTAGGATGATGTTATCATATCCGCTTAATAATCCTGCATACTAAATTGAAGTGCTTGACATGGGGGAAAGGACCAGTAACTTTAAACTTTATCAATGTAGATGCAACAGTCATTTGTTACACTTTGGTCATCATACTTTGTTTGGTTTCTTCCAAATATCATCTCATTTAATGACAAATCTGATTGTTCTTGACCTCTGTCCATTCTACAGCGTTTTACTGTTGAAATTACAGAAAATTCTTACAGTGCTGCTAACTCAAATCAAAATCAAATCAAATGTATTTGTCACATACACATGGTTAGCAGATGTTAATGCTAGTGTAGCGAACTGCTTGTGCTTCTAGTTCTGACAATGCAGTAATAACCAACGAGTAATCTAACCTAACAATTCCAAAACTACTACCTTATACACACAAGTGTAAAGGGATTAAGAATATGTACATAAAGATATATGAATGAGTGATGGTACAGAACGGCATGGGCAAGATGCAGTAGATGGTATCGAGTACAGTATATACATATGAGATGAGTAATGTAGGGTATGTAAACAAAAGTGGCATAGTTTAAAGTGGCTAGTGATACATGTATTACATAAAGATGCAGTAGATGATATAGAGTACAGTATATACATATACAAATGAGATGAGTAATGTAGGGTATGTAAACATTATATTAAGTAGCATTGTTTAAAGTGGCTAGTGATATATTTTACATCAATTTCCATCAATTCCCATTATTAAAGTGGCTGGAGTTGAGTCACTGTGTTGGCAGTAGCCACTCAATGTTAGTGGTGGCTGTTTAACAGTCTGATGGCCTTGAGATAGAAACTGTTTTTCAGTCTCTCGGTCCCTGCTTTAATGCACCTGTACTGACCTCGCCTTTTGGATGATAGCGGGGTGAACAGGCAGTGGCTCGGGTGGTTGTTGTCCTTGATGATCTTTATGGCCTTCCTGTGACATCGGGTGGTGTAGGTGTCCTGGAGGGCAGGTAGTTTGCCCTTGGGGATGCGTTGTGCCGACCTCACTACCCTCTGGAGAGCCGAGCGGAGCAGTTGCCATACCAGGCGGTGATACAGCCCGACAGGATGATCTCGATTGTGCATCTGTAGAAGTTTGTGAGTGCTTTTGGTGACAAGCCAAATTTCTTCAAGCCTCCTGAGGTTGAAGAGGCGCTACTGCGCCTTCTTTACGACGCTGTCTGTGTGGGTGGACCAATTCAGTCTGTCCACGATGTGTACGCCGAGGAACTGAAAACTTACTACCCTCTCCACTACTGTCCCATCGATGTGGATAGGGGGGTGCTCCGTCTGCTGTTTCCTGAAGTCCACAATCATCTCCTTTGTTTTGTTGACGTTTAGTTTTATAGTGGCGGCAGATGGCACCATCTAAAGTGTTTTAAATGTTTGTGGTTTTGATGGGACTCTGATCTAACTTAAAATAAATACATAGAGGGAGATAGGGCTATGATGACTCATGGAATTTATGTCATTTCAAGCCATCCAGGTGGCCTAAACTTGCAAATAGCTTTTAAGCTTTTAATAAACTTCAGTACAGTAGCTATTCACATTGATTGTCTGTCAGTACTTTTTTGAGGCCTATGTTTTTAGATGTTTCTGTCTATGCTTTTTTTAAATGAGCTTTCAGAAGTCTTGTGGTTTACTTTGAACCCGCTATTGAGGATTTGGTTTCGGTTTGTTTCAGAAGATGAATAAATAATTGGACTGGAAAGGGAATCATATTTAGAATAGTCCATTCAATCTGAATTTTAATTATGGTCTTGAAATATTGAATTGTCTGCCAGTAATGTGTAAGCCCCAAAAAAATCATAACAGTGCAATATGTTTTTACATTATTTAAATATTTGCCTTAATTGCTGCTCCAATTTGGCCTGCAGTGCAAGTTCCACAATTTTTAAATTGATAGTTCTACCGTTCCTCCACATTTTTCGCGACAACCTATACATATTTCGGTTCCCATCTAGAGAAAGTTAGGTTTTTCATCCAATTAGCCACTAACTGGGCTCCTTAGGCAACAAAGAGTGCAGTAAAAGACTGACCCAATACAGTCATGCTGCTTGTCTATGCTATGTTGACAGACCTCGGGAGCAAACCAATATGCTATTACCCATTTGTTCCACAGCTTTTTAGCTACAATATGGTTGCATCCCAAATGGCACCCTGTTCCTTATATAGGGCTCTGGTCAAAGCAATGTGCTATATAGGGAACAATGTGCCATTTGGAACGTAGCCCAGTGACTCTAATTAAAGCTGTGTTTAATAACACAATTTGCACACAATAGGAGACCACCCTTATCAAAGCCACAGATGTAGACTAATAGTCCAACATGATGGTGTCTGTGTATCAGGGTTGGTGGTTATTTCATATCACAATGTCATTAGCTGGGTAAAACCAGAACATTGTTCTTTCTCAGAGAGGGCAGCTAATGTATATATGCGCACATGCCATGTCCAATTAAGGGAGGGGAGGACTGAGCATGTTCATGTTAGGGATTGGTAGTGCCAAACTAGAGACTAATACTGTAACTGAGAGGAAGTTAATAAGGAATATGGAAAGTTATATGTACTTGCACAACAAGATGGTTCCCCTCTGCCGAGCTACCATTCCAGTGTTTAATTGCTATATTGTAATTGTAGGCCACGTGGCCTATTTATTTCCTTAACTTACCTCATTTGCACTCACTGTATATAGACTTTTTGTTTTCTTTTGTTTTACTGTATTATTGACTGTATGTTTTGTTTATTCCATGTGTAACTCTGTGTTGTCGTATGTGTCGAATTGCTACGCTTTATCTTGGCCAGGTCACAGTTGCAAATGAGAACTTGTTCTCAACTAGCTTACCTGATTAAATAAAGGTGAAATAAATATTTAAAAAACAGTTGAAGACAGAATCCTGAGAGAGAGAAACCTGAGAAAGAGGACCTTTTAGATAATTCTATTATTGTGTCTTTTGTTTTGTGCTTACTGTTCTTTACCTCTTGCATTATTTGACCAGCATGCTTCTTTTTTAATTGTCATGGTAGAATCTAGGTATTCTCTTCTCCTCTATGTTGTACCATAGTGGACAGAGCTGAAGAAGTTACCCAAACCAATAGAAAGAGCAGCCTCTTTCTGCCAGATCTGGAAAAGCAGGTGAGAGAGCATAAATGTCCCTAACAGTCATTCTGATTCCCATCTAAAATAGCCTTTTGAGTGATTCAAATATCACTCATGATATTTTGGGGGGGATAGAAATGCTGAAAATCAAAGAAAATGAACTACCCTTTAATAATCATGCTCCTGAATCCAAGTGTTTGACATGGGGGAGGGAACCAGTAACTTTATGATCAAGCTTTATCAATGTAGACACAACAGTCATTTATTCATAATTTAGTCATCATACTTTGATCTGGTTTCATCCAAATATCATCCAATTTCATGAAAAACCTGATTTTGACCTTTAAATGAGAGAAGATGGGTGGATGTATGGGTCCGAGTGGTGGAAAAAGAGAAATTAGGGAGGGGAAGGCAGGAAAATAAGGTTGAGTGGAAGAGAGGGATGGGGAGAAATAGTTGAGGGAGATATTATGGATAGACAGATGTTTAAAAAGTTAAATTAGGTGTTAGCTAGAGCAAGAGAGGGAGGATGTACTGATAGTAAGAGAGAATCCAAGTCAGGAAGAGAGGAAGAGCGCGAGAGATTGATCAGGAAAGGAGGCGGCAGCAGTTCAGTGGTGAGAGTTATTTAATTGGAGAGTGACATTGGGAGCTCTGCTAGTCCGCTCTCCCTAATCAATCAGAAATGGTCAGGAGGCACCAGAGGCGATGCGGCACTCCCATCCAGATTGGCTCCCCCTGGATCCTGCAGCCTCCAACCGCCCATGTCTTCTCCTGCCTTGTGGGGCCCCAGTGTTGAGAATCAGCGAAGTGGAGATGTCGTTTCCTACCTTTACCACCTGGGGGCAGCCCGTAAGGAAGTCCAGGACCCAATCGCACATGGCGGTGTTGAGACCCAGGGCCTCAAGCTCAATGATAAGCTTGAGGGTACTATGGTGTTGAATGCTGAGCTGTAGTCAATGAACAGCATTCTTACAGTATTCCTCTTGTCCAGATAGGATAGGTGTGTGTTGTGATGGTGATTGCATCGTCTGTGGACCTATTGGGGTGGGTTGCAAATTGCAGTGGGTCTAGTGTGACAGGTAAGGTGGAGGTGATATGATCCTTGACTAGTCTCTCAAAGCACCTCATGATGACGGAAGTCAGTACTACGGGGCGATAGTCATTCCTTTCAGTTACTTTTGCCTTCTTAGGTATAGGAACAATGGTGGCCAACTTGAAGCATGTGGGGACAGTAGACTGGAATAGGAAGAGAATGAATATGTCCGTAAAAACTCACCAGCCAGCTGGTCTGTTACGTCGGTAACACTGTATTATCCTCAAAGCAGGCAAAGAATGCTTTAGTTTGTTTGGAAGCAAGATGCCAATGTCCACGATGTTGCTGGTTTTCTTTTTGTAGTCCGTGATTGCCTGTAGACAAAACAACATCTTGCGTCTGATCCGTTGAATTGTGACTCCACTTTGTCCTTATACTGACGTTGTTTGATTGCCTTACAGAGGGAATAACTACACTGTTTGTATTCGGCCATATTCCTGGTCATCTTTCCATGGTTAAATGCGGTGGTTCGCGATTTCAGTTTTGCTTGAATGCCGCCATCTATCCACGGTTTCTGGTTAGGGTAGGTTTTAATAGTTCCAGTGGGAACAACATCTCCTATGCACTTCTTTATTAACTCACTCACTGAATCAGCATATAAATCTATGTTATTATCTGAGGCTAGCCAGATCAAAACATGATCATGATCATGAAGCATGATCAAAACAATCTTGAAGCGGGGGATTCCAATTGGTCAGAACAGCATTGAATGGTCCTAGTCACGGGAACATCCTGTTTGAGTTGCTGCCTATAGCAGGGGAGAAGCAAAATGGAGTCGTGATCGAATTTGCCGAATGGAGGGTGGGGGAGGGTCTTGTATGCATCGCGGAAGTTAGAGTAGCAGTGATCCAGTGTTTTGCCAACCTGGGTACTACAATCGATATGCTGATAGAATTTAGGTAGCCTTGTTCTCAAATTTGCTTTGTTCAAATCCCCAGCTACAATACATGCAGCCTCTGGATACTGTATATGGTTTCCAGTTTGCACAAGGTCCAGTGGAGTTCCTTGAGGGCTGTCGTGGTGTCGGCTTGGAGGGGGGGGAGGTATACACTGCAGTGATAATAACCGAAGAGAATTCTCTTGAGAGATAATATGGGCGGCATTTGATTGTGAGGAATTCTAGGACTTGAGTGAACAGAAGGACTTGAGTTCCTGTACGTTGGTACAATTACACCATGAGTCGTTAGTCATAAAACATACACCCCCGCCCTTCTTCTTCCCTGAGAGATGTTTATTCCTGTCGGTGCGACGCACAAAGAATCGCAGTGGCTGTACTGACTCCAACACCATGTACCCAGAGAGCCATGTTTCAGTGAAACAGGGTATGTTACAATCCCGGATGTCAATTCAAATCAAATCAAATCAAATTTATTTATATAGCCCTTCGTACATCAGCTGATATCTCAAAGTGCTGTACAGAAACCCAGCCTAAAACCCCAAACAGCAAACAATGCAGGTGTAAAAGCACGGTGGCTAGGAAAAACTCCCTAGAAAGGCCAAAACCTAGGAAGAAACCTAGAGAGGAACCGGGCTATGTGGGGTGGCCAGTCCTCTTCTGGCTGTGCCGGGTAGAGATTATAACAGAACATGACCAAGATGTTCAAATGTTCATAAATGACCAGCATGGTCAAATAATAATAAGGCAGAACAGTTGAAACTGGAGCAGCAGCACAGTCAGGTGGACTGGGGACAGCAAGGAGCCATCATGTCAGGTAGTCCTGGGGCACGGTCCTAGGGCTCAGATCCTCCGAGAGAGAGAAAGAAAGAAAGAATTAGAGAGAGCATATGTGGGGTGGCCAGTCCTCTTCTGGCTGTGCCGGGTGGAGATTATAACAGAACGTGGCCAAGATGTTCAAATGTTCATAAATGACCAGCATGGTTGAATAATAGTAAGGCAGAACAGTTGAAACAGAACGTAAAAACTTACTGAACGTAGCCCAGGTATTGTACCTCATTTTCCTCCTTCTGGAAACAGTATCTGTAGTCATAACGTTATGTTCCCTTTTATTTGGTACTCTCTGTACAATACAAATATACCCTGGTGGAGTGGACACATACACCAGTAGGTAACCCTTGAACCTTGCTGCCATATGGCACAACCCAGTGGGCGAGACGATGCTTTACTTCTCTAGGATAGGGGGCAGCATTTGGAATTTTGGATGAAAATGAGTATAACAGAACTTATGTAGCAGGAGAAACCCCAAGGACAAACCATTCCGATTTTTTTTGTTGAGGTCACTCTCTTTTCAATGAGGTTTCATTGGGAATCCAGATTTCTAAGAGACTTGCTTGCAGTTCCTACCGCGTCCACTGGATGTCACCAGTCTTTAGAAATTGGTTGAGGTTATTCCTTTGTGTAATGAAGGAGTACGGCCATCTTGAACAAGTGTCACTTAATGTGTACTGTTTGATAGAGGTGCATGACCAGAAAGCTAGCGTCAGTTTGTTTTCTTCCTGTACTGAACACAGATCATCCCGTCTTCAATTTTATTGATTATTTACTTTACAAAATACCTAAAATACCTTGTATTACAAAAGTAGTTTGAAATGTTTTGGCAAAATTTACAGGTAACATTTGAGATATTTTGTAAGTTTGAACCGGTGTTTTTCTGGATCTAACGCACCAAATAAATTGATATTTCGGATATTTATGGACGGAATTAATCAAACAAAAGAACAATTTGTGATGTTTATGGGACATTACATTTACATTTACATTTAAGTCATTTAGCAGACGCTCTTATCCAGAGCGACTTACAAATTGGTGCATTCACCTTATGACATCCAGTGGGACAGTCACTTAACAATAGTGCATCTAAAACTTAGGGGGGGTGGGGTGAGAGGGATTACTTATCCTATCCTAGGTATTCCTTAAAGAGGTGGGGTTTCAGGTGTCTCCGGAAGGTGGTGATTGACTCCGCTGTCCTGGCGTCGTGAGGGAGTTTGTTCCACCATTGGGGGGCCAGGGCAGCGAACAGTTTTGACTGGGCTGAGCGGGAGACATATTGGAGTGCCAACAGAAGAAGCTCGTCAAAGGTCAGGCATGATTTATATTTTTTTTCTGCGTTTTGTGTCGCATCTGCAGGGTTGAAATATGTTTTCTCTCTTTTGTTTACGGAGGTGCTATCCTCAGATAATAGCATTGTTTGCTTTCACCGAAAGCCTTTTTGAAATCTGACATATTGGTTCGATTCACAACATGTGTAGCTTTAATTTGGTATCTTACATGTGTGATTTCACAAAAGTTTGATTTTTATAGGAATTTATTTGAATTTGGAGCTCTGCATTTTCTCTGGCTTTTGGCCAAGTGGGACGCTACCGTCCCACATATCCCAGAGAGGTTGAAGGACGCCCTGATGTGAGCTGAATTTGTAAAACAGACAAAAATCTGGTCACATAACTTCGGGTCCGCTCAATGTACATGCGTGAAGTTCATACTGGACACAAGGCATGTAAGCTCTGTTTCTCTTCAGAAGCAAAAGGAGGAGGCAAAGGGAAATAGCTCCAAAGCTCAGAATCTGTAGGACAGTGGCCTTCGCCCTGAAGGTACGGATAACACGTGGAGTTCCCAAACACGTTTAGCCGAGGCCAAAGCCATGAACACTAGGAGAAGATATTCAGATCTTCTGTCCCCAGAGGTTCAAAAGTGGCTGCACGCAATACCTCCAAAACCAGAGTCAAATCCCACTTGGGCGCAATAGGTGTAAAGACTGGTCTGAGACAGTGCGCACCTTTCAGGAACCACACAACGGCTCCGTCAATTCCCACATGAGATGCTGAAATAGTGGCCATGTACACTTTTATAGTGGTGAATGCCCGACTGCTCGAAACACCCCATTAGGAACATTAGGATGTCCCTTACAGAGCACTGAAAAGGAACACATCCTTTATCTTGGCACAAAAGCTCAAACTCTTGCCACTTATACAGCCGTTTTATGGAGGGCACCCTTGTGGACTGAATAGTAGCAATAATCTTCAGAAGTAACCATCAGATTGGCCCTCTCGGGGGCCAGGCCCATTTGAGGCAACCGGGGACATGCCTGGCCCGAAGCGAGAGTATGTGTGCACTGCTTCCCAGGAATAGGGAGCGAGCCAAGGTTATGTACGCTACTACTGACACACTGTCGGTTCTGACCAACACAAGTTGCCCTGACAAAAGCAGGAAGAAGTGCCTGAGCGCCAGATACAACGTTAGGAGCTCCAGGTAATCAACATGCAGTTCGCTCCACACCACTGTCCACCCTAGGGGGATGCATCTGTCCTGATCATCTTGCAAATACAAATCAGCCCATGGGAGCCCGTGACAATAGCAGAGGGACACCCGATGCGACCGGTTAAGGCGAGACACATTCAGAGTGGCTAGCCCTCAGTGCTGCATCAATAATAGCCTCATGGGAATGACTTCTATCACAGAAGCCATCACATTCAGTAAGAGCAGACACTGGTGAAAATGCATTGTAAGACCCAGTAAAAATTTGGCTGAGCAGAGGCCAGACACCCTCTATAGGGAAAGAAAAGTGTGATGCAGGCTTGAGTCTAGCTCAAGACCGAGAAGTGGAAGGCACTAAGATGGTGTAAGACAGCTCTTTTTCTGTTTTCTTATGAAGCCTAGAGACTGAATACGTGTCAAAAGCATGGATGTGTATAACACTGCTTGTTCCCTCGACTCTGCTGCCACCAGCCAATCCACTGTAATAGCGGTGGCTCGTGAGTATTCTGAATGTTTAGATTCTGATGTGCCTGTTGAGGGCATGCACTGTAGGTCTAGAATTGGACTCGAAGTCACGACCCTTTTCGGAACCAGGAAATGCCATCTGCACCAGCCATCCTGGTTCTCCGACATAAGAATCACTCGGATTGCCTGCTTTTGGAGAAGGGAGTGAGGCAACACGGATATCTTTTGGTTATCACTATGGCAACAGCCTCCAGGAACAATAAAACACACAATATATACATCTTACACTTATAGTTAAAACAACAATGTATACATAACAACTGCCTTGGGAACAGTTGAGGTGATGACACCGCAGAGGAGCGTGGGACCCACAACAAATTGCAGACTGTACCCTGATGTCACTGTTCGCATAATCCAGCCTCCTGTGAAGTGCCATCTGAAGGGGCGAGAAGCCACCTTGTGGACTGGGAGAGACTGGTTCCATTTCTACCACTCTTAACAACTGTGTCTGAATTTGGAGAAGGGACACTTTTCATTGAACTCACATGTGGGGAAACACAACACTTTTGACACCCATGAACACTGTATAACTTTGGTTGAAAATCTGTGTTCATGTGCCAAGGTTTGCCTAAAGCCTGGCCCACTTTGGGTAGAAGGGCTCCGGCATTCAGTAACGTTCCCCGATTGGCAGTGTCACTTGCGGGTATTGTTGTCACAATGAGCCTCACTCAGTTTAGGCAGTAATATGCATTCCGGTAACTGGCTGGTAACCAGTGCTGGCCCACACGCATTAAAAAAAGACCCATGGAAAAAAATAGTATTATGTAGGTTACCCTACCAACCAGGCCATAGGTACTGATGACCGCACACCTTGAAACCTAGCTGGGAATGGGACATACAGCTTTGAAAAACCGACCCCTTCCGTGTTAACAGATAAAATCAATTCGTAATTTAATCTAATTCTCAGGAATGAAAAGTGTTGTGCTGGAGACAGACAGCTCATTTCAGGGTTTACGTTAAGGTTTCATGACAATTCGTTTTTCGACTTGATTTACTCGTTTTTATTCAGCTTCAGTTTGATAAAATAATTTATATTTCGTTTTTTTATATGATTTAGTTTTAGTATAAGAGACAGAAAGTAGCCTATGCATGGGAGGCTAGGAGTCATGTTGTATGTTGTAGTTTTTCCCTGTTAGCTAGCATTAGCTCATAGTCTCGGAAATCCCAGACTAGAGCAACAGCACTCAGTCTGGGGAGGATGTCGGATTGTCGGAATTTCAGAGGAACAATTTTTTCCGGTCAATGTCCTCTTCCGAAACGATAACTCTCCCAACAAATCACGAGTTTGGGCAAGAGGGTCAAGAGGGTTTCCCTAGCCTGAAGGCAGACATTTCCGAACATAGCGATTCTAAACAAAATGTTGAAGGTAGATGATGAAAACTAGCCACCCGAAATGCACTCAACAAAATGTTTTGTTTGATTTTGGATCAAAAAATGTAGAGTACAGATTATTGCATGCGACAATATACAATTATTTTGAGAAAGATAATATTATATATTTTAAAATGTAATAAATATATTTATTGATTTCTTTTCATGTTGATAAGAGATTAAAATCTAATGTATTGAATGTTATTTGTTCATGTAAAAAATGTAATGTAGTGATTTTAAGGTTGTGCCATCATATTTGGGATGGTGACACGAGAAAGTATGGAGAAAAACATTTTGTCCACAGAAATTGTGTTTGAAAAAAATGGAGTCCCCGCTGAAAAAAATGTCATTGTAGTTTTTGCCATGTAGTAGCCACTAGCTAGATTTCCTGAAAAAAGAACACTAATACTTTGACTGCCTGTCTGCCTCTTGCTTAGCCAATGTTTGCAACGATGACGAGAAAATAACATTAAATCGCTATTTTGACAGCTTGTCTATGTCTTGCTTGTGTTTGATCTGCCCTGCCTAAATAGCTGCATGTAACTCATCAGCTATGACAAACATGACATCGCTAGACTGCCTTGCTTGTCTGTGTCGTGTTTATGTTTGCAATACTGTGTCGTGTTTATGTTTGCAATACTGTTAGAACAGGCAACAAATTTTTTACGAACATGTCGATCATGTTATTTGTGTACAACATATACATAGGTGCATGTAGCCTCACTCCCCTCTTTAAAAAATGATATGAAATTGCACTTATGCTTAATAGCTTTCTAAGGCATGAAATGCAACAGTTTGAACACGTCGACCAAGAACAATATATGCTTATAACTCATAATTAAGCGCATGGTGCGATAATTAATGCAATTAATTTATTTATCGAATGTTATCGATGGTACACAGCTTTGTAGAACCAAAACAAACACTCGAACTCGAGAACAAATAGTTTGGGGGTTCACAAACGGTGCAGTTCACAAACGGTTTTGTGCTAATCTCCTTTGAGGCAGTCAAGCCGAGGACATTCTGCCAAGAGTTGTTCTAAGTCTAGTCCGGTTGGGGCCGCAACGAGACCTTATTTCAAAGCTATCAATAAATATGCATATTTGTGTACCTGGTAATCACACATTTACATTGTTTGAAGCACACATAAGTCCCTGTCACAAATTACATTTACAATGAGCCCCCTTTGGTGAATGAGAGGCTTGTAGAATAATCATTCATTGGATTTTTTTGTTAATTGTGTGCCAGTAGAAGGTCTTGCGTGCTCTTGGCATTACCGAATCAAATGAACAAAATGCGTTGAAAGATTTGTTCTTTTGACTGAACGAGTTGAAAAGATCTGAGTCAGTAAAAAGAGTAGAACTGCAACACTACTGAGCCGAAATCTGGAACAGCAGATCACTCTGTTAAATAACCTGCGCATTCTTAATAGCCCTGGCTTGCTAATACTTTGTGTCTGGCTTGGATGTTGACACAATGGCAGCAAGTCTATAAGGCGGTGACGTTTTGTTCTGACTCGGGTACTTGTACAGACGTGTATGCTGGAACATTGGTATATTGTTGGAGGCAACCTATCTGTCTAGAGCAGTGCTGTTCAATTTCTGTCCTGGAGGGCAGAACAACTTCTGTTTTTTTATGCTGTCTGGTAGTTAATTGCACTCACCTGATGTCCGAGGTCTGAATTAGTCCCTTATTTAGAAGGAGAGGGTGAAGAACAAAAAGTATTTTGGCTCCCCAGGTCCGACATTGAAGAGCCCTGGTAGAGATACTAGATATTTAGTGATACTGATGCACAAGCTAGGCTTATTTGAAACATTGCCATCTCCTGGCAGCATTTACCTGCCAGTTTCATAAGCTTGAAAACCCCATTGATGCTTGCCATTGGTCCGTCGCTCAGACCTGTGCTAAGGACCCACACTCCGGGGGTTGCGTCCTCATCAGAGGTGCACACAAGCCCCGCTTCCTCCACTCCCTCCAACTCCAGTAATTGGAAATAGGAATGGGGTTGCCATAACGGCAGAGGAAAGCTAGTAAGTTCCCTTTGCCGGAAGTTAAGCATGCTAGACAACATTAGCAGGAGGATTTTTATTCTAAGCTAGCTAGCCTCTTTGATCGCAACATGTTCCATTTACTAAACAAGAGAGCTATCCACTGTGGGGAGGCAGGAATAGCTAGTAGTAGCTAGCTCGTCTCGGTGTGTTATCTAATCTGGCTAGCACGCTATGCAGCGCTTGTTTAGCTAGCCTGGTGTCGAAAGTCTACGTAGGACTGGAACACCGAAGTGGGACCAGACCCTTCACTGACCAGTCTGGGCCGAGAGGCAAGCGGTGCTTGACCGAGGAGAAACAGGTGGGGGGTACGGGCTCCCCACCGAACCTGGCAGACTTCTCTCTTTGAGTAGCCTTCCATTACCGGCAACAGAGCGCAAAGGAGCCGGGTTGAAAACAGGCAGCTAGAGCATACAACACGCCCTGGCAGACAAGACATTAGCTCTTACCAAAGACCCAATTCATCTCCACGTAGCCGCAACTCAGACTCAGCTGAGGTATGGGCACCTGGGAGAGGAGAGGAAGTCACTTTCGAAAACATACTCAAGAATGCCACACGACAGTCAAGAGAACCTGTGCCGTGGACTAGAGAAACAGTGTCAGCCGTGTCAGTGTTTGTTCCGCAAACAAACTGATTGGAGCCAGACAACTAGACCATTTTTATTCATTTAGGTATGGTCGTGACCTCGAACCCGGCTTGTTAACCTTAACCTGTGTCGGGAAGAATTTAAGGAATTAATCCAAGTCTCTGTCTTATCGCCTGTTCGGATGCGGGGCTTCCAGCGAGGCACAGATTTCATTGGCCTTGTCAGACCTGATTTTAGTTCTTCAGTCGAAGTAGCGAGACTGCGACACCCCATAGTTGTGTTGTACCAAGAGTACCGACTGAAAGGGAACATTACATTTCCCATCCACCATGCTAGTGATTGACTGCACCAACTCAAGGCCATCTCATGGTTATCATTAAGAATTCCTTCTCTGTTGTAATTGCACAGAGGCCAGTGCACAGATGAGCCTAATTGTTTTCTTATTGAGAAAGAGCCACATCAGAGGAGACTTTGTGTCTGGCTAATAAGGCGGCAGAGGGGCCTTGCCCACTGTGACTTCATGTTACTCTATATGAGCGCGCTAGCGTCTCTAATTGCACAGAGCTCATAGGCATAAATGAACCGGGGCCTTGATGTTCTAGAGATGAGGCCAGCGACTCTTCACCCTTTTAGAAGATATGCGCCTCTGTGACAAAAATAGACAGCAAACTGATTGAAATTAAATTGCGTTACATTATCCCAAACTTAGAAACAACCTAATCACTGTGGATTCAGGGTATTGATTAGGATGGTCATATACTCATTTTCTATGGGAGCACAGACAATAGCAGTGGAGGCTGCTGAGGGGAGGACGACTCATAATAATTGCAGGAAGGGAGTGAATGGAATGGCATCAAACCATGTGTTTGATGTATTTGATACAGTTTCACTGATTCTGCTCCAGCCATTACCACGAACCCGTTCTCCCCAATTAAGGTGCCACCAACCTTCTGTGGACAGTAGCTACAGGCGGATACAATCATTCACTCCCTGAACCACCATATTCAGGCAATCCTCATTCAGATTACACTAATTTAATCTCCCTCTCTCCTGTTCCCTGGGGCTAAGAGTTTTTGTAAGCCCTGGTTGGCTGGTCATAGAATACTTGATTTCCCCCAACTTAAAATTAAACCTACTTTTTAGATGAGCTGCATCAGACTGGAGGCACCCAAAGACCATTGCTGTGCAACCTGAATTGCTACTCTGTGACATCATCAATGTTGGACCTACAGCTAGATGACATGACTTGTAGATGACTGTGAAGAACCGGCTGAGTCAGTCCCTCATGTGACTGGTGGTAACCACCTCTCTCTCCATATGGAAATTAAAACAACAAAAAACAAGACAGACAGAACGTAATACTTGATAAACGGGCATTTTCGGATTCAAGTGTGTTGAAATAGTGGACAGGCGCATGGGTCATTCTCGACAATTGCCTTCTTCCAGACGGGGCGCTGCCGGCCAGAGAAAGACAAAGACAAGACAGACATGTTCATTCACCTCTGTTTGTGTCGGGGAGACCCGAATCCTAATGACAGCCCAGATCACCAGTGTCTTTGTTCTGTGTGTCACAAAGTGCCATGACAGCTTGTGTAACTTGATATGTCGGTTACAGTACAGTGGGGGAAAAAGTAAGGGCCAGGGCAAATATTGTATTAGCCTATGTTCCACAGCTGCCTCAATTACAGTGATTGTCTTGAAAAAGGAAATGAAGTCTGCAGAGGGGGAGAGTATGCAGCATAATACGAGGGTGGCCAACCCTCCTACCGGAGGGCTACTGGGTGTACAGGCTTCTGCTCTAGCCATCGTTTAACACAAGTGATTCAGCAAATCAAAGTCCTGCATGGTGAGCAGCTGATTTGTAGAATCAGGTGTGTTAGAGGAGGGCCACAGCAAAAGCCTGCACGCTTAGTAGCCCCTTTGATCTGTGATATTGTACACATTGAGGCACAAAAGTGTAACCTGGGATGAATGTGTGGATCAGCATGTTGGACTCCATTTAACAGTATACAATCATGTGTTATTCTCTCTTCCATTGTGTTTTGTCTGACTTTCATTGTCAATGTAGCGATTGGGTTCTCAATCAGGATTCCTTAGAAAGGTAACAGATGCTCCAAAAGATTGTGACAGCACCTCTTGGCTGTGTCATCTCCAGGAGTTTTTCTCTCCCATTGTCAACCAGACAGAAAGAGTGTCTCCAAGTTTGTGTATTACTGTGCGTGTGTACGTGTGCGTGTATGTGTGTGTGTGTGTGTGTGTGTGTGTGTATGAGAGCGAGAGAAAAAAAGAGAGAGTGAAGGAGAGACAGTTCAAGAGAAGCATTGGCTTTGAAATGAAAGACTTTTCTACCACGGGGAAGAGTTGTGTGTGTTCTCATGCTCCAGTGATCAGGCTGAAAACACTGCCGGGGCCTGTTGCATTCACTCTCACATGGGATGGTCCTTGTGGTTGCCTGCTTGGCAAAGAGCATGTTACCCCCCTCATCCTCTCATTTACCTCCACCTCTCTTCTCTCCTCTCGCTCCTCCTTCCTCATCCCAAAGCCTCCCCAGCATCTGTGCTCTGTTTGCTTGAACAAATTGGAGTGTTTCTGGCCACCATGCAGCAGGGAAACAAGGCCTCTCATTCTTCCTGTGAGACAAGGAGGAAAGCAAATACATCTACTAACAACGCAGTTGGAGTTGTTCCTGCAAAAGCCCTGTATGAATTGGGATTTGGCACAGTCAAAAAGGAGTCATACCCTCCTGTGGTACCCATGGATCCAGCACCATGGATGGGTGTCATAATATAATCAGCACCCCCTGAAATAAGAGGTGAACGGAAGAGAATAGGTGTTTGGGATATCACTCTGATAGGCTCAATGAACCAATTCCAAAACTTGAACAAACGGGGATGAGAACATAGGGTCTTCAGGAATTAACACACACATACACACATATACACACACTCATTAGATTAGGTCCCACTCTGCCCGTCCAAATGAAGCATGGCTGCTGATTAACTTCTTCTGGTTTCATCGACATGTTTTTTTCTTAAAATGGGGAGTGTGCTTGCTGAGTCAATTAGCGAGAGAGAGAGAGAGAGAGAGAGAGAGAGAGAGAGAGAGAGAGAGAGAGAGAGAGAGAGAGAGAGAGAGAGAGAGAGAGAGAGAGAGAGGACTTACCAATATACAGTATTTTGTTATTGTTTACTTAGCCAGGTTAGCTAGTCATCTTAAAGGGTTATATGATCACAATTTCCAAAAGTAGTAATCAGCAAGACAACAGAGAATGCCCTGAAAGTGATTGATCATTTGCCTAGATATTAAAGCTAAGCGATTGGATAAATGGACAAAATGGGAATAATTGCCAGGTTTATATATGATAAATTTTTCATTATCTAGATTATTTCTTTATATTATAATTATGCCTCATTGGTAATTTCATGATTGTTCAGAGGTAATATAATGGATTTAAAAAACGTATTCATCTTGATGGGAAAAGATTGTTGAAAAAATATTATTATTTTCAATTACTTTTGCTCTTTGGACCATTTTCCATATTAATTTAAATAAATGTAAATTTCTTCAATGATGGAATGGGTGAGGTAAAATACTGATATATACATTCCACTATCAAATTAGTTCAAACGGAATGATGGTATTGCAGGGAAGTAAAAAAACACAACATGTGTGCTTCATGTACTGGATATCAGATTCACACATTATTTAGCGTGTGTGTGTGTTTGTATGTATGTATGTGTGCATGTGTTTGTGTGTGTGTGTGTGCCAAAAAGTTACATAAAGTTACATAGAGTTACAACTCTGAAGAATATTCTGAAGGAGGATCGTGACAACAAATCATTAGTGCACATTCCTTGATGAATGGAGGCAATCAGAGCATAAAAACAAGATTGCAGAAAAGATTAGCATTGCTGCTTGTCAATGTGAATAATAGTGCATTCTCCCTCAAGGACAAACATGTCTCATATTTCATAGTAACCACTTAAAGTACTATGAGTAACCCCTCAGTATTAATCCATTATTTTTTATCCCAGTTTATTCTCTCCTATTTCAAACGCAAGTCTTTACATTTCTCAAGAGGTCACAGGTGTGATTACATTCAAGAAGAAGTCAATTTACAACACTTTCTTCTCACTCTCTCTTTTTCTATCCACAGCAGAGAGGTTTATTTGTCCAGGGGTGCAGCAGTGTGCAGTCCAGATTGGAAGGAGTTGATTGAGCCAGGGACCGGGTGTTATATGGCCCTAAGCCTGTCTGAGAGTGCCCCAGGGGCTCCCACGCCTCTGGAGTGTGCAGACGGGGTCCACGCTGACTCAGACTGACAGGGGGCCCCTGGGGGTTGGCCGAGCCTCCAGGATCAAACGAAGGGCCCAGGGTGGACACTGCGAGACACAGTGACAGGGGCCTGATGTGATGTGGCTGTCTAGTGTCGGTCCGTCACCGCTTTCGTTTCCTGGGCCACATCATTGATTCCCAGGGTAGGTGACATTAGTGAGACCCCCTTTTAATCTGTTACAAAGAGCTTGACCTGCCGAGCTCCTCCCCTGTGGATCCATACATGGCTGGCCACTGGAGCTGAAATTGAAAATATAATTTTCTCCATTCTCCTCCCTGGCTGTTTCACTAGAACACAGTCACGGTAATCCTCACTCCGTTGTCTAAGGATTTTCACATCTTACAATGGGAATAATCACTATCTCACCAATGGAGTCTAGGTAAGATAGCTGTATCTCTTGCATTTGCACCATGAGAATCTCTTCTGGGGGTAATAATGGTGAAGCTATAAGAGGACTTCGAACAAGCTACCTCGGAAGCTACAGGTAACAGTCAAAATAAAGGAAACACCAACATAATAGTTGGAATAAAGTATATAAAGGATACAATAACTTAATATGGAGTTGCGCCACTGGTGACTGACACACACATGCGCACGCACACACACACACACACACACACACACACACACACACACACACACACACACACACACACACACACACACACACACACACACACACACACACACACACACACACACACACACACACACACACATACACATACGTTAAACCCTTTACAGATGTAGGATCTTAATTTGCTACAGCAGGAAAATAATCCTGCAGCAACAGAAAATGTGAATTATTATTTGGATTGAAATGAATGGACATTTTTTTGCAGGGGTTGATGCATTTTTTGTAAGGGCAAATCAAGTCTGTCATTTTAAAGTGGAAATAAAAAATGTTATAAGACTTTTTAACCAGAAGGGGACTAGGGTTCCAATTTTGGAACACCCCCCCCCCCCCCACGTTCAGCTGGAAGGTGGCGCATGGAACGCAAAAATATTCCTAAAAATATTTAACCTCCACACATTAACAAGTCCAATGGCTCAAATGAAAGATAAACACCTTGTTTATCTACCCAGCAAGTCAGATTTCTAAAATGTTTTACGGCGAAAACATAGCACATATTTATGTCAAACCACCACCGAAGACACAGCTAATTTGCATAGCCAAGTTGAAAAAAATATGCAATCAACAAACGCAGGATTAAAAGAAAAATAATGCACTAACCTTTTGAAATCTTCATCAGATGACAGTAATATAACATGTTACACAGTACATTTATGTTCTTTTCAATAATATGCTATATATATCCATAAATCTCTGTTTACAATGATGCATCGTTCAAAAAATGCTACTTAAATGTCCTAAGAAATGACGATAGCTCCGGCAGATAACGTCAGCTAACAAGGAATACACATCATAAACTTTGACTAAATATGCATGTTCTACATATATATAGTTAGATACACTTCTTCTGAATGCAATCGCTGTGTTACATTTATTTTTAACGTTACAGGTTTCATTCACTAGGCTATAGGGGTCCTGTAGCTCAGTTGGTAGAGCATGGCGCTTGTAACGCCAGGGTAGTGGGTTCGATCCCCGGGACAACCCATACGTAGAATGTATGCACACATGACTGTAAGTCGCTTTGGATAAAAGCATCTGCTAAATGGCATATATTATTATTATTATTATATTATACTATGAGTCGGCGCTCAAAAAGTAGCATTATGGCTCCTCTATCTTGGAGTCCACATAAACCCAAATTTACCACATAAATATTCCCTTACCTTTGCTGTTCTTCCATCAGATGACCTGGAAGGAATTATACTTACCAAAAACAGCTTATAGTTTTGCAGTCTGTATCTTTCGGTTCTCAAACACGACACATTTCGGTTGAAATGTAGCCAAAAGTCAAGTGGATGCGCACCAAAACGTCGAACTTCCATATTATATGTCGATTAAACTTGTCAAACTAACTTCATAATCAAACTTTAACATGTTATAAAGGTGTACAGCAATCGTGAGGACGAACAGAAACGCATGCATTGTATAATCGATCTTGGAAAAATGACAGGACCGGAGCAGAGTGCGCATGAGAGTGACCTGTTTTTTCACGTGACCGAAAGGTTTCGGCCCGCCAAAACTCTAGTGAGCGCGCGATTCTCACAATGAGAATCCCCATTGAAAGCTGAGATCGCGCTGAAGACAGAGAGACTGTTCCCAGACCTGTAGGTGCTTGGAAAGGGTGGGGGCGATGACGTCAAAGTTGGGCCAACTTTTCTGATGACAAGAGAGAGTTTGGGAGAATGACTGCCCTGAGAGTTCTGCTTTACATACAGACATAATCTAAACGGTTTTAGAAGCTTTAGAGTGTTTTCTATTCAATAATATTTTTTTATTTGCATATATTAGCAACTTTGACAAACAAAAATTATGTTTACTATGGGCACGAAATTACTTCAGCGTGGGCAATAAACAGCCCTATCCCCAAGAGGTTTTAAACTGTAAATACACTACATGTTCTCAGCATCAAAATAGTTACTAAATGTAGATCCTACACCTGTATGCTCCTTTGAGATCCCTCTTTCAAAGATCTCTTCTAGCCATGATAGCCAAAATAATGGGCGACTGGGCATTTTTATACATGACCCTAATACCCTGACAACATCGCGTGCGCGAGCGTTGCAAAATAAATGTAGAAATCTATATTGTTCAATTATTGCACCCACACTGCTCGCGTGCGCCAACGAGCATGTGCATTGCCAAGGACTAAAATAAGAAGTCATTCCTATTTCTGACGCAGATCGCGCTGCAAGTCCTGCCTCTCGCATCTCCTCAATGGTTTATAGAAGCAGGTACCCATGTGCCATCTCCTCATTGGTTATATCCACATGGGTGACTGAAAGACGAACAAGGTCAGTGGTGGTAATGTACCTAATTTATGAAAGTTGCCAATCGCAATATAAAGTCCAGAGAAGAAAAGGCCTGGAAGAAGGAGAGATGACTAGAAACGATTCGGTTGACCGTTTTATGTGTGGATTAATTGTCGGAGTAGGGGTCCTTGTGCATTTCAGGTAAAATAACAACTCAATGTTTATATCCCAGGAAAAATTAGCTAGCAACAGCAAGCTAGCTAAATAGGACAAATTAGCTAGCAAGTGCAAGCCAGCTAGCTAAATTGCCATAAATGTTTAATGCTTTTCGACCTGTCCCAAATTAATGGTTCAGAGTTTGTCTTGATATTTTTAACCTGCGTGTCGTGATGACGTTTGGTGTGGGGTGACAAAATAAATGAATGCACAATGGCGCAAGGTGGCGCACAATGGCACATGCGCACAGTCAGTTTGGGTTCCGTGTAAGTATGACGTGATTGCCTAATTATCTCAGGAACCACACGTGTGGAAGCACCTGCTTTCAATAAACTTTGTATCCCTCATTCACTCAAGTGTTTCCTTTATTTTGGTAGGTATTTGTATGTTTGGCCATGAATTTCTATGCATGAGAGTAGTTTATTCTCATCTTCTGGATATGTTGTAGACTTATAGAAATTTGGGGTGACGGGGGAATCATTGTATTTCACCCTAGATCTTTGATAGCTTGACAAAATACATCAGTGCTGTGTCTTAACACTGATGGAGGGAGGAGCAGTGACTTAAAGTACTTAAGTAAAAATACTTTAAAGTACTACTTAAGTTGTTTTTTGGGGGGTATTCTGTACTTTAATTCACTATTTGTCTTTTACTTTTACTTCACTACATTCCTAAAGAAAATAATGTACTTTTTACTCCATATATTTTCCCTGGCACCTAAAGTACTCATTATATTTGAATGCTTAGCAGGAAAGGATAATGGTCCAATTCATGCACTTATCAAGAGAACATCCCTGGTCATCCCTACTGCCTCTGACCTGGCGGACTCACTAAACAAAAATGCTTTGTTTGTAGTGTTGGAGTGTGCCCCTGGCTATCCGTAAATAAATAAAAAACAAGAATGGTGGCCTCTGGTTTGCTTAATATAAGGAATTTGAAATGAATTATACTTTTACTTTTGATACATGAGTATATTTGAGCAATTACACTTACTTTTGATACTTAAGTATATTTCAACACTTTTGCTCAAGTAGGATTTTACTGGGTGACTTTTACTTTAACTTCAAATCATATCAAATCAAATGTATTTATATAACCCTTCTTACATCAGCTGATATCTCAAAGTGCTGCACAGAAACCCAGCCTATAACCCTAAACAGCAAGCAATGCAGGTTTAGAAGCATGTACTTGATTCATTTTCTATTAAGGTATCATTACTTTTACCTAAGTATGTTAATTGGGTATTTGTTACACCACTGGGGAGGTGTCATGTGAGATGAGTGCTCCAAGGGGCTGGTAACACCTTGTAAGACCAGGTCAGGCAGAACATCACATTCGTAAGAATATTGATTAGTGAAGAGTGGGCGAAACAAAAGGCCCCAATGGAGTATACCTGGGCAGACAGACTTCATAGAGTACATCAGCAGCACTCTCAACATTATCTTTAGCAGGTAATGGTCAGTCTGAGTACTTCAATGGATATGATGTGCATTAGAGCCACTTTGTTTGGAGGTTGTAATTAAACGTCATGTTACTTTTCCCTTCTCTATTATGTGCGGTACATTAATGGTTATATGATGATTATTCAGTAATGAACACAATTTGGTGTTGTGTTTACTGATATTCTTAGGCACACTTGTCGTTCATACTTGGCGTAGTCGGCGGCACAGTGCAGAGCATCAGTGTCATTGTCACCCAGGTTTGACACATTGTTTAAGGAGCAAGAACAGGGAGGGCAAACCAGTGTAGACACAAGCTCAAATTTGGCCTGTGAAATTAAAAGTCATTTTGAGAAAGTGGATATTAATGTTAGCTATCAATTTAAGCCTTTAAAAAATGTGACATATTTTAGGCTGACATGTTTTAATTAAACCATCAATAGTATGGCAACAGTGGCTAATGGTGCAGCAGACACCGCCAAGGCGTTTCTCCCAGCCATCTTCTATTCTACTGTTGTGCACACAATTACATTTAATGCTGGCACTTACGGCCTAACATCACACACCAGAGATGTGATCTAACCTGTTGGATGAATGCTTTTGACAAATTACAATATACTAGTGATTTATTGTTAGACCTATCCTGATATTTTTTGCTGATTCTTTTGATATTGTGATTCTTACAAAGACACAAAGGGCTGGTTTCCCAGACACAGATTAATCCTAGTTCTGGACATAAAAGCATGTTCAATTAAATGGAAAATCTCCATGTAAAGTGCTTTTTAGTCCAGAAGTAAGCTTAATCGGTGTCTGGGAAACTGACACGGGAAATGTTATATGACAATTCGATCATGGTTTATGTCATAAGCAGATCTTCTAGGACATTGTAATACATTGGTCTGGAATACCAACAACAGCTCGATGATGAGTTATTTGGCTTTCAGAGCTCTTTTACATGGTGTTAGTGAAAGTAACAGTGAAGTAATTTATGGCATCCTGTCCTCTGTCTGTTTAAGTCTCACAGATATCTATGAATTAATTAAGCAAGCTACACTGTTTTGAGAGGGAAAACAAGCTAAACAAACCTTCACCGATGGCGACGCAAGTCACACTTTTTTGTCATGTGTTGTCGAAGAAGACACGGCACCTTCGTCATTAGCGACACACACTTTAAACTGTTCCCACTTTTGTTCTCCCCCTTCTGCCTTGAGCATAAATAAGATAAGGGAGAGAAAAAATGAAAGCATCCATCATTCAAAGTGGAAAAGGGTAATTTAGCCCGCCCCTTCTGACAGCTTTACAACTTTGTGCTGTATTCTGTTTTAATTGGCAATCATGAATTAACTGAATGAGAGGCCCGTTCATTGCCGCTGTCTCTCTCTTGTCGCAGCTTTTAATTGGGTGGACTTGATGGGTTCCTCAGATAAGAGCCGACAATACATTCTCATGATTGGCAACTCATTTGTTGCTCTGTAATTAGACTGGAGCTCTACCAAACACACCAATGTTGTCTCACAACGAACCCAAGTCTTTTATCAGGCAGGCAGGCAGGCAGGCAGGCAGGCTTTCTTTCGATTTTTTTGAGATATTAGGGATATCTAGGATCATATGAAAGTGATGATATAGTGACCTGACAATACATTTGAATTGCTACGTATTAAAAGTTCCACATTAGCGTCATCTATCCGCCATGTATCAATAGTCATCTACAGGTTGTAGAGTGATTACCTGTTCATACTGTCAAAGAGTAATTAAAGGAATTGATTCATGGCCAATGTCAGGTGCTCAGGTTTATTGGTGCTCATTAGTAATCTGTGATATGGCAAAGCTACATCACCACACACACATGGACACACACGCACGCACACACACATACTAAACGTGCAATGCACGCGCACACAAACACACAGGCATACCCACATCATCCCTGAGTAGTTCTTGTGTTTTTCTGAATTAGCAAACAGATTGAGCCTTCTCCAACAGACAGAGTAGTGCATAGGGAGGCGAGGAGAATATGGTTAGAATAATTCTAACTATTCATAGGTGCACCTCTCCCCTGCCAGATCTTAATGTACTTTTTATGACTATGATGACACTTCCCAGAGGCACTCCATAGTCACCCTATACTTTTACATATAGGGTCAAATTTCAAAGCTATCTTCATTCTCCCTCCATTTAAAAATAGGAAAAAAGGAATTAAACATTAATGTGCCGATGAATAAATATTTTGTGTCTCCAGGACTCAGCACTTTCTCCACTCCTGCAGCCGTCTTAATGAAGTCTTCCTGAAGCCATTTGTAAATTAACACATCTCTTCCATAGTCCCCTTTACGTTCAGTTTCTTCTGTGGAGGGAGGTTGAGAATTAGTTAAGCAGTTTCTCTATGCTGTGATATGTCACTGGGAGGGATGCATAATTACCCAACCTCTGAGTCGCCGGGCAAAAGAAGTGTGTTTGGGATTCCTTTGTACTATTTTGCACTATGGGTTTCAGCCTTATAGCTTGGCAATGAACTGTTCTCCCTCTCTTAATGCTCAAGCTATCGAGATCAGCAAACGGGCCCGGTGCCTGAGCTGTATGTTGAATGATATCAAGGTGAAAGGTGACATTTTCAAAAGCCTGTCACAAACTAGTCAGACCCATTTCGGAGCTAGTATCCAAACTAAGCCCACCCTATCCCCTTTATCAGGTTTCCCTACTATGTTTTGAGAAAAAAAAGTATTCATCTATTATTCATCTCCTTCCCTTTAGATTTACAAAGACATCACCCAGGTGAGGTAAGATCGGTGAAGGAATGCATACTGACATTACCCCTGTCCTCAGTGTATTCACTTAGCCACTCTTCTTAATCATTGGTGTGACATCCCCATTATACAGGTTTATTATCAACGAATAAGACCTTTGTGCCAATCATGTTATGTCCATTGTAATTGCCAGCCACCCATAAAGGATATGGTACTCTGTATGTAAGAACCAGAGGTGAAAATACTGTATTGACAGGGTCAAGTGAGCAATGTACATTATGAGGACATTATTAGTTCTTCCTCTGGCGTAAACATTTGTCCCACTAATGCAGGTCAAATATGGAGCGCCGTGTTCTAAATGTGGTATAATATGGAGTACACTTGGCCTCGAGGGTTTAAGTTTAAGGGCGAATTTGTTGCTATGCTAGCTTTATTTCGCAGCAAAACGCTCCTCTGACTCAATGAGTCATGTTCAGAGCTTATACACGGCAAACGTGTTGTACTGTCACTACAGTAGTATTATTTTCTACTGAACCCCAATGAGTGGCCGGGCCTCTCTCTTCCCCGGTTTATTGTTTGGTTTCTCTGCCTGTGTTCACCCCTCAGATTCTGCTCCGTCACATTTGGCCGCGAGTGATAAATGTGACATTACTCCATCTGAGGATCATTAAATGTCAGGTCCTGCCGTGACAGCGTGCGTCCTGGCAGGAAGTCAATGGTGAGGAGGAGGGGAGAGTGGTGTTAGAGAAGGCAACGCCCGCTGGGACGGCACGCTGGGACGGATCAATGGCTCATCTAACACCCCCATGATGCCCACCACTGAACCACTGCACTGCACCGCACAGCCAAGACCCACTTACACCACTACCACACCAACACTCACACACACACACACTTCCCTCTCTCCGCCAGGAAGATATCCAGCTGCTTGGCTGATCTGTGTGCATCTATAGATGACCTCCACATGTGATTTGGACGCTTACAGGATAGAATCAGGATCAAGGTGCAAGAAAAACTGTTGTCCTATTCAATTCTGAATTAAATGTGTATTACTATTAGCAGTAGTAGTAGAGGCATTGCCAGTATCTGCATTATTGAGCAAATTTTACACTTATCTTACACTTAGAGTCCCAATAAAGGTATGCACAAAAATCGAGCAAGTGACCTTATGGACCAGTATGTACATTCCCCTACGTATTTTGTTTGTATTTAACTTGGCTCTACACTCCAGCATTTTGTGTTATGCAGGTGAATGAGGACCCAAAAGCGACTTAACGAAAACAGAGTCTTTATTCCAGTTCTAGACAAAAGTGATAATCCTGGATATTATCAAGGTGAAAACAAAACAAGAAAACAGAATTCCACTCGTCAGTAGAGAGGACTGACTGGAGACTCGACCACAGACTGCAGGTTGCTTCGGGAAGGCACCGGCCGTAGCAGACCTTGACACCTGCTCACACGCAGCATCTGAAGAAGGTAAAACACGACAGGGCGAGACAGGACACAGAATAGCGAACATCATACAAGGATCCGACAAGGACAGAAGCGGAAAACAAGGGGAGAAATAGGGGCTCTAATCAGAGGGCAAAATAGGGGACAGGTGTGAAAAGAGTAAATGAGGTAGCTAGGAGAATGAGGAACAGCTGGGAGCAGGAACGGGACGATAGAGAGAGAGAGCGAGAGAGGGAGAGAGGGAGGGAGAGAGAGAGGGATAGAAAGAGGGAAAGAACCTAATAAGACCAGCAGAGGGAAACGAATAGAAGGGAAGCACAGAGACAAGACATGATAATAAATGACAAAACATGACATTTTGGATGTGTGCTAAATAAATGATTGGTCAAAAATGTATTGTGTCATTTCAGGGTCACTTTTAATGTAAATAAGAATAGTATTTCTGAACACTTCTACGTGAATGTAAATGCTACCATGATTATGGATTGTGAATAATGATGAGTCAGAAAGTTACAAATATCATACTCTCCTGTTATTGGTAATAGTGAAGAGGTTAGCACGTTTTGGCGGCATGAACATTGTTCATCTGTAACTTTCTCACTAATTATTATTCACAATTTCATCCATGATTATCCGTAATCATGGTAGCATCCACAACAATGTAAAAGTTTTCAGAAACTTTTTCTAATCGCATTTACAACACAAATCACTCCAAAATGTCACAATACATTATTTACCATTCATTTCTATTGGGCAAAAACATAATCCGAAACACAACCAAAACAAACTGGAATTGCATCCAACGTTTGTAGAGTCACAAGCTTGATGTAGTCATTGCAAATTAGGAATATGGGACCAATTACTAAACTTTTGACAAAATGTACTACGCTATAAGTGAAATTGTCCAAATACTTCATGACACCTTCAAATGGCGGGACTAGATAGACGAAGTACTTTCATTTATAAACTGTAAAAGAGAAATGTATAAAAACACCCTCAGATAAAAGGTCTGTACTCTCGCCTCATAGAAAACATTTGCTGGAGTACAGAGACAACTCCTGAAATATTTTACCTTCATTGTCCAAATAAATACGTAGGGGGGAGTGTACATCCTGCATTGTGAGATGCACTCTGTTGTTTACTGTCGATCATGTGGGGGGGGGGGGGCCTCACCGTATGGAATCTTGACCAAGTAAGTGATGTTTAGACTCCCCACTGATTCTATTCCTCTCCCCTGACAACATAGATAGTGCTCTAACCTCTCTCACACACCCCTTAAAGCAGAGAGAGAGAGAACATCGATATGTTGACCAATGAAATAAAGAGATAGCAGCTTAAGTAACATTTCAAGTGAAGAGGGAAGCATGCTGATTGTTCCCTTGATTCAGCATGTTTGGTTGGTTCCACCATTCAGGTGAACATGGATTGAGACGTCAATCACAAAAGCATGAGAATAGACAAGGCAACCGTGGAGAGGGTGGTAGATCAAGATAGGGAAAGCGTTTCAAGTGACGTTACCCCGATCTGATGGCTTTATCATGCTGTAATGTGTTAGCATCATGAGCGACTGCCTGATGTACAAACATGCCATGAATCAAGTATCAACATAGGACAAAACCAATGCAGACAATCCAAAACGCAGTGCATACAAAACCTGTAATATTAGTCCTGCAGTCATGGAACAAAAGGAAACGTTCAAAGAAACCAGACTTTGATGAGGCAACGGACAGGGTAACTGACCTAGTTCAAATGCATTCAAGGATCAACCATATACAGTACAGAGAAAGAAAAATCAAAAGGGACAGATGAACAAGAGGAATGTATCTTAAGCAAGCAACATTACTATAGTACTCTAAACCATGAAATCCAGACAGAGTTAACTAAATCAGTCTGTCAGCAAGATATACCTGAAAAAGAGCCACGTGGGGGTATGTCAGCGTAAACGTGTAAAGATCTCTGCAGAGGGGACAGTGCAGCAAGGTCATCGTCACATTGCATCAAGCACGGCGCCGAGAGGCCAGCTTTTGTTCTCTTGTGTGAAGTCCCTTTGCCAGAGGTAACAATTAAGACTCATCTGTCAGACTGGACTAATGTATTCGTTCGAAATTCTACCGTGAAACTTTACTGTTGTGCTTTCTTCCGCCTTTCATAGCGGTCATTCAACTTCAATGTGTTCCTTCCCATTTCATAAAGCCATCTTGTACATGTCAAAAATCACAAGCAGCTTTCCCCACAGATTGCAGTGTAATCTAACTGTCAACATAACTGGTAATTAACAAGTAGTAGGCTACAGCCACATATTAGCGGTACAAAACATGTTATGCTGCCTGTGTTTGCATTTACTTTCACAAGCAAACTTTCACGACTTACTGAGTTTCACGTTTTATGGTAGACTGTAGCCTAGGTTAGTTTCTAGAATGAACAATTGGCAATTAATCTTGCAAATAGCAAGTAGTGCAGTCACACATTAGCGGTAGGGGGAAAAAAATGTGTGCTGCCTGTGTTTGCTTTCAAAACTTTGTAACTAACAATGCAAACGTTTGTGATTTGAGTTGCACCAATCGAATGTTGGTTATGCTCTATGATAGCTTGTGCTCTAGGTTCATTTCACACAGGTGTGGCATTGCCAATCTTCCTGTTTTCCTGACTGCCATCCCGTGTGGGGAGCAGCTCAGTTTCAGCAGTGAGATTGATGAAATGTGACAGGTTTGGCCCAACAAAGTGATGGTCTTTAACCAAGGTCATTTAAGGGAATCTGAGGGGAGATACAAAGAATGGATCCCCATCCTGAGGCAATTTATTTCATATAGTCCTTTACCTGCTGCTGTTTTATCATCACACCTGACTGGACAGGCATCGCTGTCTTCTAGGCAGGCCTTAAAATACAAGATACTAAATGTAGTGTCTAAAGTATCAGGGGTAAGTACTGCTGGTGATGCATTTTAGCATTGATTTTTGGAGGGATAGGTGATGATGAGTGGGGGATGTCCCTAGAGTATTAGATCAAAAGTAATGTCTTGACACACCCCAGCAATCACTACACTCACTGGAGCACACTGTACACTTTATTTTTAAGAGTGTAGAGTGTAAGGATTTTTTCCTGGTCCAACTACAATTAAATTAAAGGTTCCATTTGGAACCAAATAAGGTTATTCAGAGTGACACCATAAAGTTCTCTGAAGAACTTTAAATGAGATGGTTCTTTGCACAGATTCAACCACAAAAATCAGATGCTGAATATCCCTTTCAGAGAGGTGAAGTTATTAATAACGCTTCGGGTGGTGTAGCGATACACCCAATCACTACAAAGATACAGGCTTCCTTTTTGGGTACTCCCAAGTGGCGCAGCGGTCTAAGTGCAAGATTTGTCACTACAGTCCCTGGTTCAAATCCAGGCTCAATCACATCTGCCTGTGATTGGGAGTCCCATAGGGCGGTGCACAATTGGACCAGCATCGTCCAAGTTTGGCTGGGGTAGGCTGTCATTGTAAATAAGAATTTGTTCTTAAATAACTTGCCTAGTTAAATAAAAATAAAACCAAGTTGCTGGAGAGGAAGGAAGCTGCTCAGAGGTCTCACCACGAGGCCAATGGTGATTTTAACAGTTACAGAGTTTAATGGATGTGATATGAGAAAACTGAGGATGGATGAACAACATTGACGTTACTCCACAATACTAACCTAAATGACAGAGTGAAAAGAAGGAAGGTTGTACATAATAAAAATATTTTCTGTTTCCAATGAGGCAATACTGCAAAGAAATCCTGAATACAAAGTGTTATGTTTGGGACAAATCCAACACATCACTGAGTATCATTCTCATGTTTTCATTTTTTATTTTACGTTTATTTAACTAGGCAAGACAGATTTTTACAATCCAGGTGTGCAAAGGTCTTAGAGTCTTACTCCAAAAGACTCACAGCTGCCAACATGTACAGACTCATGAGTTTGAATACTTATCTCATCAAGAAATGTTTGTTTTTTTGTTAATTAAAAAAAGATGTATCTAAAAATCAACCTGCATTAGAGCATGGTGGGACATATGATAATTATGGGTGAAGTTTTGGTTCAACTGGTTATTAACACCAACACTGTTTTTTACACCTCTGAGTGTTAATTTAACTCATTACAGTGAAAATATAACGCCTGAATCAACACTAGAAATGTCACACTGTAAAAGCAACACCAGTTAACACTGGACCATTTGCTGTGTGTTATGAAAGGGACACATCTGCAGGCAGCAATACATTTCAATAACTCTTTAGAATTCTGAAGAACCGTAGATGACACATCAAGAACCCCACACTTAACTCAAAGGTTCTTCATCGTACAAGAGTTCTCCAAGGAACCTTAAGAGCTGAGGAAGAATAATTTAAGAACCTTCCTTTTTTCAGTGTGCTTTAGCACTTCAATGAAGGGAGCCGTTTGTGATTTTCTCTTTTGGGGATCCCTTATTCCAAATCATTTCCACTAGGGCCCTTTGGAGTGTGGCACAGAGATAAAGGCACCGCAAAAATGTTTCACTCTTGATCCTGAGGCAGCATTCTTCTATAGAATGTACAAATCAGGCTTATCCATTGCCCCCTCTAGCCCTGGGCGCAAATAGAGAATGCATTCAAACCCCTTTCACTCGCACTGTCTCAAGATTGCAATTAGCTGTTTTCGTACCCCTCATTCTCCCCAATCGCCTCTTTCTCTTTGTAGCTAGTCTTTTAATTTCACAAACATCTGTTGGCAGAGTTGAATCCCTCGTCTTCACGAGGCTTCTCTTTCTCTTACTGACTCTCTCGTAAATGTAATTACTTGAGACAATGCAGCTGATGGGAGTTGAGTCGAGGACGAGGTAGGCACTGCTGCCCTTTTTTTTCCTCTTCCTAGTTTTGAAGTATAATTTAATCTCTCATTCCCTCCGAAGTGCATGCAAAGAAGCCAACATCAATATACAGTAGCATCAGCTCTGTCAGAGAGCATGACAAAGAGACATTTCATTATGCTCTGGGTCAAAAGGAGATACTTTGGTTTAGCTCTCCTCTGGGCATGATGCAAAAGGAGTCATTAGCATGGAGAAGAAGCCTCAGAGAGCTCCTATGACCAGGTCACTCTATTATAATGTATACATGGTTGCATTGACCCCATATTGTTCTGTATTATAAACTCAAATTGCAAACAAACCATGTTTAATCATTTGTGTTTGTTAGGAGAGGTATTCTTTGAATCAGTCTCTTGTTGCAGGAATGCTATTGATTTTCAGATTATTGCGTGTTTGGCTATTAAGGATATATTGATGTGATAAAGTAGAATACACTGATCAAGTTATCTGTACTGAACAAATATAAAACACAACATTTCTGGTGAGTATGGAAGAACTTGGACATTTTCAGCTTCCAGGAATTGTGTGCAGATCCTTGTGAAACATGAGGTGATGGCGTCAGATGAACGGCACGACAATGTGCCTCAGGATCTCATCACGGTATCTCTATGCATTAAAATTGCTATTGATGAAATGCAATTGTGTTCGTTGTCTGTAGCTTATGCCTGCCCATACCATAACCCCACCTCCACCATGGGGCACTCTGTTCACAAAGTTGACATCAGCAAACCGCTCACCCACACGACGCCATACATGTGGTCTGCAGTTGTGAGGCCGGTAGGATGTACTGCCAAATTCTCTAAAACAACATTAGAGGCAGTGGAGAAGGTAGAGAAATGAACATTCAATTATCTAGCAACAGCTCTGGTGGACATGCCTGCAGTCAGCATGCCAATTGCACGGTCCCTCAAAAGTTGAGACATCTGTGACATTCTGTTGGGTGACAAAATGTCAAATTTTAGAGTGGCATTTTATTTTCCCCAGCACAAGGTGTACCTGTGTAATCATTATGCTGTTTAATCAGCGTCTTGATATGCCACACCTGTCAGGTGGATGGATTCTCTTGGCAAAGGATAATTTCTCACTAACAGGGATGAACAAATTTGTGCACAAAATGTGAGGGAAATAAGCTTTTTGTGCATATGGGACTTTTCTGGGATCTTTTATTTCAGCTCATGAAACATGGGATCAACATTTTACGTATTGTGTTTATATTTTTGTTCAATTCATTTCTTCTTAAATGAAACTTCTTCCATGTCCTGCTGTTGAAGAGATTTCATCTGACCGAATTCTGTGCAGCTTCCGTCTACAGTTGCCATCACTGTCAGTCTGACAGATGAAAGGATCCAACTAATGCAGGAATAACATTTTAATCGTACATTTGTTTTGGAGTTGATCAGGAGGCCGGCAGTATTTCAGAATAAGCATCTTACATTGCAAACCCGGCTAACGCCTCAAACCTGTCTGAGACAGTTAAATAAATGAACAAAGCCAATAATGCAGTTAGGCTACCTTTCTTTATTTCTTTTTAAGGCTACCTTCCTAGCTCAAAGTTATTCACACTTCAAGGTTATCATGAAGCTGTGGAAAATGAACTGTGGGATATTTCTCGGTTCTGCACAGTAATTCAGACTTCTGTAGGGGGCAAAAATATTTTGACAGTTATACTACTTTGCTTAATGCTTTTCGACAGGATACAGACATGATGGATAACATGTTGAAAAAACAGTGCAAGTCACAACCAGCATCACATGTAGAGCATTGTCTTTAACAACAAATGGTGTTAAATGAGCTTCAATGATACACAAAATCATGACCATAAAAAATAGCAAACCTAAAACAGCATGTGCTTTAAAGTGACTAATCAATCAATTAGATTCTCTTTCCTCAACAACAATGATAAAAAAGTAACTGCTATCATTAATTTATCATTTTCCTTTTCAAACAAAAACTTTACCCCCCCCCCAACCCTGTTGTTTCATTATATTCAGGTCTCAGGCGGAAGGGTTCGCTGACATGAGAGAGAGGTCATACCTTTGTTACCACAGAGAGTGGAGAAGCATTTTCCTTTTCACACAGCAAATTATCCAGTGTAAATCAACACTGAATAAGTGGGACCATATACACACTGGAACATCATTTCAGTTTATGTGACAAAACAAGCAGGTATAGTGTAGAGAATCATTGTACCATCTGAACCGCTGTGAAATATCTTTCCATCACGCAAAATATTGTATTTTCAGCTGTTTGAAGCTTAATAATATATAATAATAATAATAATAAAATATGCCATTTAGCAGACACTTTTATTCAAAGCAACTTACAGTCATGTGTGCATACATTCTACGTATGGGTGGTCCAGGGAATCGAACCCACTACCCTGGCATTACAAGCGCCATGCTCTACCAACTGAGCTACAGAAGGACCATGGTGGAGCTGGTGGACAAAACCAAAAGTAAAAGACACAAAAAGGTTACTGAAGAACAGGAAACATAGAAATAGTGCACATAGAACAGATCTACCGCGTCTTGGACTTGCTTTCAATGAGAATGAATGATCACCACAAAAGTTAAACATTTCAGCTTTATGTCACACCCTGACCATAGTTTGCTTTGTATGTTTCTATGTTTTGGTTGGTCAGGGTGTGAGCTGGGTGGGCATTCTATGTTACATGTCTAGTTTGTCTAGTTCTATGTTTGGCCTGATATGGTTCTCAATCAGAGGCAGGTGTTCGTCATTGTCTCTGATTGGGAACCATATTTAGGTAGCCTGTTTGGTGTTGGGTTTTGTGGGTGACTGTCCTTACTTAGTGTCTTGATGTCCTTGGTCTGTGTGTATGGGCACCAGTATTAGGCTGTTTCGGTTTTCGTTACATTTATTGTTTCGTAGTGTTTGTATTTAGATTTGTGTTGCTTCAGTTGAATAAACATGGATCGCAATCTACAAGCCGCATTTTGGTCCGACTCTCCTTCACATACAGAAAACCGTTACACTTTAAATCAATGCTAAAAAAGTGGGATGATATACACACTCAACCTGGTCTCAGAGCATTTCATATTATTCTGCATGTAAATCTGAGATACTCCATTTAGTATGATATGTTATGTTTCGCATGGTGTGTATTAATTTGTGGATGTCCATCAAATCAAATAAAAGTTTATTTGTCACGTGGGCCGAATACAACAGGTGTAGGGAAGACCTTACAGTGAAATGCTTCCTTACAGGCTCTAACCAATAGTGCAAAAAAGGTGTTAAGTGAACAATATGTAAGTAAAGAAATAAAACAACAGTAAAAAGACAGGCTATATACAGTAGCGAGGCTATAAAAGTTGGCTACATACAGACACCGGTTAGTCTGTCTGGTTGAGGTAGTATGTGCGTGTAGATATGGTTCAAGTGACTATGCAAATATGATGAACAGAGTAGCAGTAGCGTAAAAGAGGGGTTGGCGTGTGGTGGGTGGCGGGTGGCGGGACACAATGCAGATAGCCTGGTTAGTCGATGTGCGGTTAGCACTTGTTGGTCGGCCCAATTGAAGTAGTATGTAAATGAATGTATAGTTAAAGTGAATATGCATATATGATAAATAGAGAGTAGAGGCAGCATAAAAAGAGGGGTTGGGGGGGTCACACAATATCAAATCAAATGTATTTATATAGCCCTTCGTACATCAGCTGATATCTCAAAGTGCTGTACAGAAACCCAGCCTAAAACCCCAAACAGCAAACAATGCAGGTGTAAAAGCACGGTGGCTAGGAAAAACTCCCTAGAAAGGCCAAAACCTAGGAAGAAACCTAGAGAGGAACCGGGCTATGTGGGGTGGCCAGTCCTCTTCTGGCTGTGCCGGGTAGAGATTATAACAGAACATGACCAAGATGTTCAAATGTTCATAAATGACCAGCATGGTCAAATAATAATAAGGCAGAACAGTTGAAACTGGAGCAGCAGCACAGTCAGGTGGACTGGGGACAGCAAGGAGCCATCATGTCAGGTAGTCCTGGGGCACGGTCCTAGGCCTCAGGTCCTCCGAAAGAGAGAAAGAAAGAGAGAATTAGAGAGAGCATATGTGGGGTGGCCAGTCCTCTTCTGGCTGTGCCGGGTGGAGATTATAACAGAACGTGGCCAAGATGTTCAAATGTTCATAAATGACCAGCATGGTTGAATAATAGTAAGGCAGAACAGTTGAAACTGGAGCAGGAGCATGGCCAGGTGGACTGGGGACAGCAAGGAGTCCTCATGTCAGGTAGTCCTGGGACATGGTCCTAGGGCCCAGGCCAGTTGAAACTGGAGCAGCAGCATGGCCAGGTGGACTGGGGACAGCAAGGAGTCATCATGTCAGGTAGTCCTGGGGCATGGTCCTAGGGCTCAGGTCCTCCGAGAGAGAGAAAGAAAGAGAGAAGGAGAGAATTAGAGAACGCACACTTAGATTTACACAGGACACCGAATAGGACAGGAGAAGTACTCCAGATAAACAAACTGACCCTAGCCCCCCGACACATAAACTACTGAAGCATAAATACTGGAGGCTGAGACAGGAGGGGTCAGGAGACACTGTGGCCCCATCCGAGGACACCCCCGGACAGGATACCCCCGGACAGAGAGAGAACAGTCTATGATTGGGGTGGCTGGGGTCTTTGACAATTTCTAGGGCCTTCCTCTGACACCGCCTGGTGTAGATGTCATGGATGGCAGGCAGCTTTGCCCCAGTGATGCACTGGGCCATACTCACTACCCTCTGCAGTGGCTTGCGGTCAAAGGTTGAGCAATTGCCGTACAAGGCAGTCTCGATGTTGCAGCTGTAGAACCTTTTGAGGATCTCAGGACCCATGCCAAATCTTTTTCGTTTCCTGAGGGGGAATAAGCTTTGTCCTGCCCTCTTCACGGCAGTCTTGGTGTGTTTGGACCATTCTAGTTTGTTGTTGATGTGGACATCAAGGAACTTGAAGCTCTCAACCTGCTCCACTACAGCCCCGTCGATGAGAATGGGGGCGTGCTCGGTCCTTCTTTTAATGTAGTCCACAATCATCTCCTTATTCTTGGATATGTTAAGGGATAGGTTGTTATTCTTGCATCACCCGGCCAGGACTCTGACCTCCTCCCTATAGGCTGTCTCATCATTGTCATTGATCAGGCCTACCACTGTTGTGTCATCTGCGAACTTAATGATTGTGTTGGAGTCGTGCCTGGCCATGCAGTCGAGGGTGAACCGGGAGTACAGGAGGGGACTGAGCACGTACCCCTGGGGAGATCCAGTGTTGAGGATCAGCGTGGCAGATGTGTTGCTACCTACCCTCACCCCCTGGGGGTTGGCCCGTCACGAAGTCCAGGATCCAGTTGCAGAGGGAGGTGTTTAGTCCCAGGATTCTTAGCTTAATGATGAGCTTTGATGGTACAATGGTGTTGAACGCTGAGCTGTAGTCAATGAATAGCATTCTCACGTAAGTGTTCCTTTTGTCCAGGTGGGAAAGGGCAGTGTGGAGTGCAATAGAGATTGCATCGTCTGTGGATCTGTTTGGGCGGCATGCAAATTGGAGTGGGTCTAGGGTTTCTGGGATAATGGTGATGATGTGAGCCATTACCAACCTTTCAAAGCACTTCATGGCTACGGATGTGAGTGCTATGGGTCTATCGTCATTTAGGCAGGTTGCCTTTGTGTTCTTGGACACAGGGACTATGGTGGTTTGCTTGAAGCATGTTGGTATTACAGACTCAGTAAGGGACATTTTGAAAATGTCAGTGAAGATACCTGCCAGTTGGTCAGCACATGCCCGGAGCACACGTCATGGTAATCCATCTGGCCCCGCAGCCTTGTGTATGTTGACCTGTTTAAAGGTCTTACTCACGTAGGCTACGGAGAGCGTGATCACAAAGTCATCCGGAATAACTGATGCTCTCATGCATGCCTCAGTGTTGCTTGCCTCGAAGCGAGCATGGAAGTGATTTAGCTCGTCTGGTAGGCTCGTGTCACTGGTCAGCTCGCGGCTGTGCTTCCCTTTGTAGTCTGTAATAGTTTGCAATCCCTGCCACATAAGACAAACATCGGAGCCGGTTTAGTATAATTAAATCTTAGCCCTGTATTGACGCTTTGTGTTTGATGGTTCGTCGCAGGGTAAAGCAGGATTTCTTGTAACCTTCCGGGATAGAGTCCCGACACCTTGAAAGCGGCAGCTCTACCCTGTAGCTCAGTGAGAATGTGGCCTGTAATCCATGGCTTCTGGTTGGGGTATGTACGTTCAGTCACTGTGGAGACGACGTCCTCGATGCACTTATTGATAAAGCCATTGACTGATGTGGTGTACAATGCCATCGGAAGAATCCTGGAACATGTTCCAGTTTGTGATAGCAACACAGCCCTCTAGTTTAGCATCTGCTTCATCTGACAACTTTTTTATAGACCAAGTCACGGGTGCTTCCTGCTTTAATTTTCGCTTGTCATCAGGAGGATAGAGTTATGGTACGGTTTACCAAATGGAGGGCGAGAGAGAGCTTTGTACCCGTCTCTGTGTGAGGAGGACAGGTGATCTAGAATAATTTTTCCTCTGGTTGCACATTTAACATGTTAATGGAAATTTGGTAGAACTGATTTAAGTTTCCCTGCATTAAAGTCTCCGGCCACAAGGAGCGCCGCCTCTTGGTGAGTGGCTTCCTGTCTGCTTATTTCCTTATACAGTTGACTGAGCGCGGTCTTAGTGCCAGCATCTGTCTGTGGCGGTAAATAAACAGCCACAAAAAGTATAGCTGAAAACTCTCTAGGCAAGTAGTGTGGCCTACAATTTATCATAATATACTCTATTTCAGGCAAGCAAAATCTAGGGACTTCCTTAGATTTTGTGCACCAGCTGTTGTTTACAAATATGCACAGTCCACCCCCCATCTATCTCTCCTCAGGTTTTTGCCTGCCATATGAGTTCTGTTCTATTCACAAACATCATTCAAGCAGTTTTCGAAACTTCAGAGTGTTTTCTATCTAATACTAATAATAATATGCATATATTAGCAACTGAGACTGAGGAGCAGGCCGTTTACTTTGGGCACCTTATTCATCCAAGCTACTCAATACTGAGTCCCCAGCCATAAGAATTTAAGGTATTGAAGTGGCCATCACAAAGCCCTGACCTCAATCCTATAGAGAATTTATGGGCAGAATAACAACAGCATGTACGAGCAAGGAGGCCTACAAACCTGACTCAGTTACACCAGCTTTGTCAGGAGGAATGGGCCAAAATTCACCCAACTTATTGTGGGAAATTTGTGGAATGCTACCTGAAACGTTTGACCCAAGTTAAACAATTTAATGGCAATGCTACCAAGTACTAATTGAGTGCATGTAAACTTCTAACCCACTGGTAAAGTGATGAAGGAAATCAAAGCTGATCAATTTTTCTCTACTATTATTATATTTTTCTCTACTATTTTTCTCTACTATTAATAGTAGTACTATTATTTCATAATCTTAAAATAAAGTGGTGATCCTAACTGACCTAAGACAGGGCATTTGTACTAGGATTAAATGTCAGGAATTGTGAAAAACTGAGTTTAAATGTATTTGGCTATGGTGTATGTAAACTTCCGACTTCAAGTGTATCTTGAAATTTGTTTTGCATAATATTCAAAATGCAGAAATTATTCATGTATGATGCATCGTACAGTATAGTATGTATGATGCATCATTGTCACCGATCCCTCTAGAACTTTCATCACGCACACCTGTCCCCTATTCCCACTGATTAGTATTTGTATATATGGGCCCTTTGGTTTCCATGGTCTTGTTCGATTATTGTTACATTGTCTGTTGGTGCGTATGAGTACCTGTGCTGTGTGTTTTGGGCTTTCGTGCCCTTGTGTAATGCGCAGATGATTACGGGTCTCGTCCAGTGGGTTAATCATTGTGCACGTGTGTATTTATTCAATGTACTCCTCGCTCTTTTGTTTGGGTTTCTACCCTGTGTTTTTGTCACACGTTTGTTTCGTCTTCGTCCCCATGCCTATACACGGCACGCCATAATTTGGGGCTTAATAAAAAAAGATACTACGCATTCCTGCACCTGTCTCCCGAATGATTTATTCCAGCTTGACAATCATACGGGAAGGATTTCTGTATTTTGAAAATGATGCAAAATGCATCATACAGGGATGACTTTTGTATTTTGAAAGTTACATATCTTGAAAACTTGATTGCTGACAAGCAAAACGTGTTTGGACTATGTCAACAATGGAATAATGAAGCAAATACCAAAACATATTTTCCCTTAAGGCAAAAAACGAAAGGAGGGTGACACAGGAATTTGGGTGCATGTTCACCATCACAATTGCAGCATTTAGGCTCAGCTGGCATACAATTTCCATCCCGTCAACATACACCTGACACATTCATCACACCGCATGGGTTGAGGCATGAAGGCTCTCACAGGGTATCGCATAAAACACAAATACACGTGTGAAGGGAAAGACTCTTCATCAAAAAACAATAGAATGGATGGAATGGGCTTCCTCACTCCAACCACCATGAGGGTCAGTCGGTGTGCACCAACCACTTGATCCAATTCTTCACATATATCCTTTGCTTTGACTTCTAGCACCACGCCTGAGATAAAAACCCTTGATAGGTGCCCTGCTTCCAATCCACACATGACACATTTTATATTTTTGTTCAGTATAAATAGCAACAAGAAGGCCCAAGATATGAACATTTTCAATATCCAATTATTCAATTCACATTCGAGAATTGAGTTCAAATTTGTGGAATTTGTGCTGAGGGACAATGTGCAAAGTGATATGATGTGGATTTTTGTTCAAAGTTAAATCAAAGTACAAAGTAGTTTACAATGACTGTCTCAGCATATCAAAAGGGTATTTTCAGGTTCTGATGTACAATATCTCTACATTATGTCTATTACTGAACATTAGTTGGCTGTCATGTAATTAGCTTTAGTAAACACAGGTATCTATATATGACACATAGGGGTATTTTGCCATAGATCCAGCACAACTACAGTAGTATCTCTTTACGCTGCAGGGCAAAGTACCAGATCTACTCAAATTATTCTATGACATGCTGATGATGCCATTGTTGCGGCACAGCCAGATAAAAACGTCCTTATGGAGGACAACATCCTTAATGTTTGGTGACAGCTAGGTGGAATCAAAGATCAATCATCGATCACCATTGACCAGTGTTATATCCATGTTATGCTCAATTAGAAGGTGGTACAAGTAAATTGCTGACCAATCCAAAATTCTGCCCACCTTGGCCCAGAGCAACAGCTTTGCAAGAGGCAATTGCTAGTAGGACCTATAACTTGTTCAGTTTAAATTCTAACTCAGTTGTGTTTAAATTATTCACCGCAGATCTTTTTCTATGTGAAAAAGTATGATATTGCATGGCAATGGCACACAGAACTTCAGTAAAAAAAAAACGAAATAGACATTTCCTGGGGGTGAGTAGAGAAACGGGGGGTTAGGGATGGGGGAGGGGCCGCCCAGCAGTTTAACACATCTCCAATTAGCTGTGAAAGTCCTTTCATCTTAATATGGCAGTAGACGAGTAGCAGTGCTGTGTCCCTTACCCCTCATTATTATGCAGCCTAATTTTCCGTGGTAGCTCGTTGCAGTATCTCCCCAGATATAACGCTGCTTGGTGCTTAATTACTGCCGCAGCCAGAGCTCGGAGAAGATAAGTCTGAAGGACGGGATGAGAGGCAGAGGGTTGGGAACTATAGGAGGAGGAGATCTAGAGAAACAACTGGCCACCCGCCCAACCCTTCCGTACAGACCCATGCGTTGACAATGCTGCTAGGATTTTCGTTTGGCTCTTATGGCGCTTGTTTTGATTGATTGATTGAATAGCTTTTTTTTCTCCCATGGATGAATAACACCACAGAGTGATTTCATTAGATCTTTCCAGTTCTCATGATATGAGGATATGAGGATATGGTAAACAAAGACTATGAATTGTGTAAATATTGGTATGGTGGGTTCAGCCTTATTCTTATTCTCTCAAAGGTAAACCTTGGTAGAGGTTCAAAGGAAAGTGGTTGAATGCTTTTGTTTGTAGTGTTTGTCTGTTTTCTCCATAAAATAAGACTTTTCTTCTTCAATAACTACACATTCTTTCACTCAGGCTGGATTGGGAAATATCAAGATTAAATACAATCACTGACTCAAAGATTTAACTTGGCTGTCTGCGGGAATAGAGGTGAGCATATTCTCAATATTCTACAGAATCTGATTGAGACAGAATAGCACATTGTATAGCGAGAGTCAGTAAAAGGCTTACAGCTTTTCCATTACCCCCCACCCCAGCTCCATCCCCACCCCTCTCTGGTACCTTGATGTCAATCTTTACTGCCATCGGCGACCCAGGCTTTCTGCCTTGTAATTCTGACATACAAGAGGAATGCTGAAAGGCAACACGTAACATTTTCATTATTTAGATCAAAGAGAGAAAAGACAAAGAAGAGAAGCATGAATGAGTCATTGTACAAAAACACCACCAAACCTCATGAAATTTACAACAAAAAATTATATCTGTCTGGAATGCTCGATGTCTCACCTAACACATGAAGATGTGGAGCAGGTCAGTATGATCTGCCAAAAAATCCAGCTACTTTGATATACTTTCTGTCTCTGCATGTGTAGCAGTTGTGGTTTGGTGAATACACTGTAAAGGGGTTGCCGGGAATTTTCCAGTAATTTACAGGCAGCTAATTGACAAGTAGGTCACTGTATTTTATAGTGCAGTATACTGTACATACTGTAATCTAAATACAGTATCAAAGCAATCACTGTGTAATGACACAATGTATATATACACTACAGTTCAAAGGTTTTGGGGTCACTTAGAAATGTTCTTGCTTTTGAAAGAAAAGCAACTTTTTTGTCCATTAAACTAACATCAAATTGATCAGAAATACAGTGTAGACATTGTTAATGATGTAAATGACCATTGTAGCTGGAAACAGCTGATTCTTTTATGGAATATCTACATAGTCATACAGAGGCCCATTATCAGCAACCATCACTCCTGTGTTCCAATGGCACATTGTGTTAGCTAATCCAAGTTTTTCCTTTTAAAGGGCTAATTTATCATTAGAAAACCCTTTTGCAATTACGTTAGCATTTACAGCTGAAAACTGTTGTTTTAATTAAAGAAGCAATAAAACTGGCCTTCTTTAGACTAGTTGAGTATGTGGAGCATCAGCATTTGTGGCTTCGATGACAGGCTCAAAATGGCTAGAAACAAAGACTTTCTTCTGAAACTCATCGGTCTATTCTTGTTCTGAGAAATGAAGGCTATTCCATGCAAGAAACTGCATAGAAACTGAAGATCTTGTACAACGCTGTGTACTACTCCCTTCACAGAACATCGCAAACTGACTCCAACCAGAATAGAAAGAGGAGTGGGAGGCCCCGGTGCACAACTGAGAAAGAGGACAAGTACATTAGAGTGACCAATCTGAGAAACAGACACCTCACAAGTCCTCAACTGGCAGCTTCATTATATAGTACCCATCAAAACACCAGTCTCAATGCCAACAACAAAGAGGTGACACCCCAGGATGCAGACCTTCTAGACTAAATGTCACTCCACTCTATCCCCTATAGATTTTGATTTTGATGGGTCAATATATCCACATAGAAGTTAAATTGGTACAGCACTGCACACTAATAAGTGCAACAAATGTAGCCTCCAACAAGGTACGCCTCAAAATATGTTAATGAGCCAATACAACAATACCATTCACCCACTAGTGGTCAAAGGGTTTTTGGCACTACAAAAATACGGTACGGTGTTGTATTCTGCGGGGTGGAATTAGCATCCATTTCAATACAGCAAAACTGATTTCTCTCTTTAGAGCACTCAAACTCAACTCTGGACCTCGAAGCTAGTTCCACTTGCATTGTCCCCTTCAAATCAGGGACTGACTTAGTGGGTGCAATTAAATATCAGGTAGAACATAAAACCAGCAGGCTTGGGAACCTCAAGGGTAAGAGCTGAATACCCCAGCTTTAAACCTCTTTGGGCTAGGGGGCAGTATTTTGACATCTGGATGAAAAGCATGCCCAAAGTAAACTGCCTGTTACTCAGGCCCAGAAGCTAGGATATGTATATAATTGGTGGATTTGGTGATAAAACACTAAAGTTTCAACAGTCTTTAAAAAGAGTTTCAGGTTTGTTTTTGGAAAAATGAGCTAGAATTTTGAGTTTTTCTAAATGGCTCCCATTTCGGCTGTAGTGTTTTCATGCGAGTGGATGAGAGCGCGTTCTTTGTTGTTTATGTCCGGTAAAGACAATAACGATTCTCTGTCTTAATAAATTGTATAGTTTATTTACGTATTAGGGTACCTGAGGTTTGATTCTAAACGTTGATTGACTTGTTTGTAGAAGTTTATTGGTAATGTTTGGGATTCATTTTGTATGCATTTTGAAGGAGGGAAACCGGTGGATTATTGAATGAAGTCCGCCAGCTAAACTGAGTTTTTGGGGATGTAAAGAACTACTTTATTGAACAAAAGGATCATTTGTGATGTATCTGGGACCTTTTGGAGTGCCGAAAGAAGAAGATCTTCAAAGTTAAGGCATTTATTATATCGCTATTTCTTACTTTCGTGGCTCACCTGCCTGGATGAAAAATGTTTTTCATGCTTTTGTATGCGGTGCACTGTCCTCAGATAATCGCATGGTGTGCCTTTCTTAAATCTGACACAGCGACTGGGTTAACAAGAAGTTAAGCTTTATTTTGATGTATGACACTTCTATTTCTGTCATTTGAATTCCGCGCTCTTCAATTTCACCGGATGTTGTCGAGGTGGGTCGCTAGCAGGAACACCTGCGCCAGAAAGGTTTTAAAGGATGTGATTTGATTGAACACTTACAAATATAGTAAGTGAACTGCTTCTGTATTTTACATAGCATATTTAACGTAATGTAGAAAATACTTCAAATATTACAGTAATGTCCAAAATACCTAAAACATTTTCTGGACATTTAATATTTTCCCACAATACAATGTAATTTACGGACATCTACTGTATTCAGTTTATACAGTATGATGCTGTTGATTATACAGTAATTTACTCAGAAAATAAAATAATGTTTTACAGGGTACTGTACGCTCACATGATGAATAATGAAGACCTCTGCTAGATCCCATAGCTACTGTACAATCCAGGCTTTAGTCCAGTAGGCTAACACAATCTTGACAACAGAGTTAATTTGTGAACTACAAACAAGACCATGTTCCCTGACCAGCAACCTACATGTACATTCCCCCTAACCCTTCCTCAGTAGAGCTTTGAAAGACAGATTGGTACTGTACTGCATGTTAGAAAGAAAAGATCTTTGGGATGTAGTGGTGTGATTCATACAAAAGGTTATCTTATCTACAGTAGTGAAGATTACTAGTTCCCAATGACCATGAGAGACAATTCCATTTAGCCCATTTTGAGCTCCTAAGGCAAGGCCCAGTTCTGTTCTCTACCTCATCTGTGTTGAACATCTCCAGGGCCAGATGTCCGCCTGCCTCCCCATGTTACCCGTTGGAACTCATTAACTGACGTAACTGGCTTCCAGTTGAAGCTCGCATCCGCTACAAGACCATGGTGCTTGCCTACGGAGCTGTGAGGGGAACGGCACCTCAGTACCTCCAGGCTCTGATCAGGCCCTACACCCAAACAAGGGCACTGCGTTCATCCACCTCTGGCCTGCTCGCCTCCCTACCACTGAGGAAGTACAGCTCCCGCTCAGCCCAGTCAAAACTGTTCGCTGCCCTGGCCCCCCAATGGTGGAACAAACTCCCTCACGACGCCAGGACAGCGGAGTCAATCACCACCTTCCGGAGACACCTGAAACCCCACCTCTTTAAGGAATACCTAGGATAGGTTAAGTAATCCCTCTCACCCCACCCCCCCTAAGTTTTAGATGCACTATTGTTAAGTGACTGTCCCACTGGATGTCATAAGGTGAATGCACCAATTTGTAAGTCGCTCTGGATAAGAGCGTCTGCTAAATGACTTAAATGTAATGTAATGTAATGGGGAACACTCAGAGTTAATTACATGAATGGGCTAGTACATACAGGAACCCCGCAAGGCTCAGTTTTATCTCCGGAGTCATTTCACATAAATCTTAACTGGAAGTCCTAAGCGATGTCCTCTCACAATGGTAGCCGGCTTATTCGTTCACTGGTAATTTCCCTACCTTTAGGTTATTGAACTAGGTTATTGACCAATTTTTCATGGCCAAATATATGATTACAGTAGCCTATGCTGCAATTCCTTTTGATCCAGAGTTAGAGCATATCCTGCAACAATTTAAGACAGTGGAATTTGTATCCAGGATCCTTTAAAGTTCCCTTAAGGTACCAAGATACTCTTGTCCCCTCCTTAGCTGAGTCATTCAAAGTGCCTGTGGCTAATCCATTGTCATTCTAACAATTTCCTCTTCATGGCTGTGGGATATGGAGGAGGACGTGGATAAAGCTAATATGCAGCGAGAAATTGATTGCTTTCCTGAGATTCCTAATGCCTGCTGCCCACAGTACAAACAATGGAGAGGCCTGGAGATGGATGGGAGGATTCATAGCAACACATTGAATGGTCTCCATTTACTTTATCCATTAATCATAATTTATTCTGTCTGATCAATCACAGAAAAGGAAAACTAAAGTAAAATGACTGTCATCCACATTACTTGGGTAGAGCGAGCGCTGGGGAAGGGTAATACAATTAAATCTCGGGAATGGTGGTTTGTTATGCTTACCACTGCATTTGCCTGCATTGGACATCCGTGGGGACTTTATAGAGAGTGACACAATGTTGTGCAAAGTGACCCATAGCTGTACAATTATGAATATATGTTCTTTTGTGTTGCAGAAGAGAGTCCTCTCATTCCACTTCCACTATGTGAACTAAGGTAATGCAATTCCAAATAAAAATAATGAAATAACAATGATAAAATTGCTGACAAAACCCTTTGATGCATAATAATAATATATGTTGAGAATAATTAAAAATAGAAGCCCAGGAGAGAACATTGTAGAACAACTATTTCTCAAAAAAAAAAAGCCTTACGTCAGTACTTTCTAGGAGGACTTGGAGAGAGGGGAGGTGCTAGTGTCACATTAACTACATACCATATTGGAGCAATAATTAACTAATATCAACCCGGCATACAAGATGTATGTAAACATACTGTACAGTAAGTACAGTGAGCTACTGTATACTTAAACGTTTTCTAGTTGAATGCGCACACCTGCAATGTTGCAAGCACGGGTTGAAGTGAACCAACAGCTTGAGTAAGGTGGAATGGGTAGTGGAATGGGTACTGTCAGTTCATCGCTCTATCATACAGCCTCATAGATACTAATGGTGAAGTCTCTATTGAGCTAATGAGAGAGGGTGGTGACCCTGTGCTGCCCAGTCACCTCATCAACAGCTGCGTACCCCGTGTTCGGCGAAATACATTTTAACAACCACACTCCCACAATTCATATGCAGTCAAGGTGAAGGACTCCGGGAGCCAAGGACAGAGAGAGCAGGGAAGAAGGGAGATAGAGTGAGAGAGTGGGAGAAAGACAATTACACATATGTGGGCTATGATACACAAGAGTAGAAGTGATACGTCTAAATATGTTACCATAATTGTAGTAGACATAGAACAACCCACACACACTAGCATCTCAGACAGAGTGTCTGCTGGTGTTGACGACTGAGCTATGATGTATGGCTGAAATGGCGCACCTCCTTTCTAATGAATCTCTCTCCATATTTTATGTGATTCTGTCTTGAGGCGTCATCCTCCGGTGTCTTGACTGGGGGAGTCGTTGGGAAGCTTTTCCTCGTCCAAGTTTCACCGCTGTTGTCAGACGCCAGTGTTACTCATGCATACAGACTGGTTGGTTATTTGACTTTGACTTCTACCACCTAAACCCATTAATATTTATATATATTTTTTTTAAATCATATGGACCCAGATATGTCTCCCTGTGGCAGAACATGTACTGTATGTGGTTGGGAGAAATGAATTCTCAGATGTGGGCCTACTCCAGCCCACCGACCACCCCCATAGACATTAGTAGATTCAAGTCTGAGAGCATTCCTGTTCACACCCACAAGCTTGATGCATAGTGCATACACTCACACAAACACACACCTTTTACCAAGTTATTGTTGTTTACGGACCCATATGACATGGCTGACACCGTTCAATTAAACCTTAGGGTCGCGTTCCCCTTCTCGGGTGTTGCATGGATCATCCAATGGTCGCGTGCCACGTCATCGACTGTGCAGTCTGGCACCAGATTGCTATAACATGTGATGTGTTTAGCTGATACGTAAAATATCTATCCAGGCATTGTAAGATCTGGCATGCATCAGCATCTGGCAATGCCTGGGCAGAGGAACACGCCCTAGGTCTTTGGAATATGTCAATTACGAGAGCAGACCATACAGGTTGCTGCAGTACAACAAAGGTTATACAAAATCTGTTTTAGTTCATTAAGCAACAATGTATTTGTGTCGCAGAACTGGTAGGGAACGTGGTGAAACAGAGGAGCCACTGTCAGTCCTTTTTGAGTTTTGAGACAGTCTCTACCCGACAAAGTCATTTTTAGCATATATCAGTTATCCTGTTCGAGCTTTTGTGCCGAATCCACTGCAGTGTTTCAGGTGCAACGTTTATGTTCTTGTCGCAGGAGTGTGTAGGAAGGAGATTCCAAGATGTGGGAAGTGTGCAGGGGGACATGAGACAGAGGATTGTGTAGTTTCGGTGGATAAAGTTGTGTGTGTTAACTGTAGGGGTGCCCATGTTGCTGGGGATCGGAAATGTGTCTGGTGAGAGAGAGGCAGGTTGAAGTGGCCAGAGTCAGAGTAGTGCAAAAGGTGTCGTATGCTGAGGCAGTGAAGAAAGTAGAGAAGGATGGGTCAAGGGTGAGGGATCCTGAGAGGATTCCAGTAAGCAGTAGATTTGTACCAGCACAGAGGGATAGGCCAACGAGTGATTTATAAGGTTGGCTTCTTAGCTTGCATAGCAATGAGTATCAATTGTACAGCACAAATCGAACATAAATCACAGATAATAGATGTTGTGGTGGCAGCTGCAGAGATGTTTTGGATACACAAGATTTTACTTCAGAAGAGTTACAGGGTGTGTTGAGGGGTGGTGTCCCATCCTCCCAGGCCATTGGCATTGTGTAGGAGCAGGAGCAGATAGGATTAAAGTAGTGGAATTGGGTAGTGGGTTTTTAATGAGATATATATTTCACTTCCTGAGAGGAATAGGACTAATGAAGAGAATTTAATGTAGGTAGGCCTTGACTGGCCTCACACTCCAGTACAATCGGTAGCGGTGTATGCAACCACATGTCTATTTCATATAGAGGGTTACCTACTGATCGTAACATGTTTCTGTTAAAGAATCTGTCTTATCTGACATCCCACATCTGTGGCCTTGGAATGATTCATATAAATGTCAGAAGTTAGATTTAAAAAATGGATCTTATTATAATTAAGGCTTTTCAAACAGGCGGCGGAAGAAATGGCAGCAGTTTTACAGGCGCCAAACCAATTGTGCTATTATGTGTGTTGATTTTTTGGCACGTTATTTGTAAATTATTTTGTACATAATGTTTCTGCCACCGTATCTTATTACAATAAAGAGCTTCTGGATGTCAGGACGGCGATCACTCACCTCGGATTAGACAAAGATTTTTTTCTTCAACAAGCAGGACGCACAGGATGTGCTTCAGACACCCGCCACGGCCAACATCCCCGTCATTGGCAAGAGAAAGAGACGCAGGTACAGAGGAAACAGAGAAGGTTCCCTCGTAAGGATCAGCAGACGGCGAGTGGGAAAGCTGCCTTTTCCGTCAGTATTACTTGCCAACGTACAATCGTTGGACAATATATTAGACGAGGCACAATCACGAATATTAAAATTAAAAATTGAAAATCAAATCAAATCAAAGTTTATTTGTCACATGCTCTGAATACAACAGGTGTAGATAGACCTTACAGTGAAATGCTTAATTACAGGCTCTAACCAATAGTGCAAAAAAGGTATTAGGTGAACAGAACAATAGGTAGGTAAAGAAATAAAACAACAGTAAAAGGACAGGCTATATACAGCAGCGAGGCTATAAAAGTAGCGAGGCTACATACAGACACCGGTTAGTCAGGCTGATTGAGGCCGTATGTACGTGTAGATATGATTACAGTGACTATGCATATATGATGAACAGAGAGTAGCAGTAGCGTAAAAGAGGGGTTGGAGGGTGGCGGGTGGGACACAATGCAGATAGCCCGGTTAGCCACTGTGCGGGAGCACTGGTTGGTCAGCCCAATTGAGGTAGTATGTACATTAATGTATAGTTAAAGTGACTATGCATATATGATAAACAGAGAGTAGCAGCAGCGTAAAAAGAGGGGTTGGTGCGGTCCGGGACGCAATGAAAATAGTCCGGGTAGCCATTTGATTACCTGTTCAGGTGTCTTATGGCTCGGGGGTAAAAACTGTTGAGAAGCCTTTTTGTCCTAGATTTGATACTCTGGTACCGCTTTCCATGCGGTAGTAGAGAGAACAGTCTATGACTGGGGTGGCTGGGGTCTTTGAGAATTTTTAGGGCCTTCCTCTGCCTCACCAAATGCCTTGTGAAATGCTCAGTAATGTTTGTGATATCAACAGAGAGGTATATTTTCTCAGTGACTTAAATATTGACTGGTTGTCATCAAGCTTTCCACTCAAAAAGAAGCTTGAAGTTTTAACTGATGCCTACAATCTGGTTCAGGTTATCAGTCAAACAACCAGGGTATTTACACAGAACTAAATCATCCATGTGTATTGACCACATTTGACTAATGCTGCAGAAATCTGCTTTAAAGAAGTATCCACACCCATCGGATGTAGCGAACATACTATAATAGCCATATCGAGAAAAAGTGCCAAAGACCGCACCTAAAATTGTGTATAAGTGATCATACAAGAGGTTTTGCAATGATTTCTATGTCGAAGATGTGAAAGATATTTGTTGGTCTGATATGTGTAATGAGGAACAACCTGGCGCCGTGCTTGAAGCATTTATGAAATTGCCTCTTCCGGTTACTGATGTGCCCATCAAGAATCTGACTGTTAGAACTGCCAAATTCACATGGACAGATGATGAATTGAAGAACTGCATGGCTAAGAGGGAAGAGGCAAAGGGAAGTCTGACCACATCAGTTTGCAAACATACAGTAAATTGAGAAATCAGGTAACTAAACTAAACACAAAGAAGAAACTATACAATGAAACAAATATAAACTATATAATGAATGATAGTAAAAAGCAGGGGCGCAACTTTCACTGATGACGGGGGGAGAACCCCACATTCTGAAATTGCATTTTTGTCCCCCCCAGTTTTATCATTGGAATGTGATACAAAATGAGGCAAAGGTATGCTTTAGGACCACACGGACTCCTCCGAGTTTAAAAAAATAAGTTATGCACCCCCCCACTTCTAAAACCAAAGTTGCACCATTGGTAAAAGCTCTGGAGTACCTTAATTTAAATTCTAGGCAAAAAAAAGCTAACTCAGCTCCATCAATCATTGAGGCAGATGGCTTGTTCATAACAAAACCATTTGATATTGCCAACCACTTTAACAACATTTTTGTTGACAAGATTAGCAAATTTAGGCATGACATGCAAACAACACACTGAGCCTTCATATTCAAACATATCGGACCAAATAATGAAAGACAACCACTGTACTTTTGAGTTCTGCAAAGATGGTGTGGAAGAGGTAAAAAAAACTGTTGCTATCTATAAATAAGGACATGCCACCTGGTACCGACAACCTGGATGGCAAATTACGGAGGCTGCAGCTTCCTGTATGACACATCTTCAATTTAAGCCTAGAAGATGGTGTGTGCCCTCAGGCCTGGAGGGAGGCAGAGGTCATTCTGCTGCCCAAGAATGGCAAAGCACCCTTTAATGTTTCAAACTGCTGATAAATCAGCCTGCGCTCAGCAAACCTTTGGAAAAATTGTGTTTGACCAAATACAAATACAAAGAAATTGATAATAATATGATTTGGGAGCTGTTTTGTTAGATTTCAGTGCAAATTGTGATATTATGGATTTACATCCTCTCCCTTATCATGGGTAGAGAGTTGCCTACTATCTAATAGAAAACCAAGGGTTTTCTTTGATGTTAAGCCTCTCTAATGCAAATTCGGTTGAGTGTGGTGTATGGCAGGGCAGCCAGCTTGGGCCATTATTTTTCATGATTTTACAAATGACCTTCCACTGACCGTAAATAAATCCTGTGTGTCTACAGTGCCTTCAAAAACTATTCACATCCCTAAACTTTTTCCACATTTTGTTGTGTTACAGCCTGAATTTTTGGGGTCACTGGCCTACACACAGTACCCCATAATGTCAAAGTGGAATCATGTTTTCAAGATTCTTACAAATTAATAAAACATAAAAAGCTGAAATGTCTTGAGTCAATAAGTATTCAACCCCTTTGTTATGGCAAGCCTAAATAAGTTGAGGAGTAAAAATGAATTCTGAACAAATAACCTAATAAATTGCATGGACTCACTCTGTGTGCAATAAAAGTGGTTAACATGATTTTTGAATGACTACCTCATTGCTGTATCCCACACATACAATTATCTGTAAGGTCCCTCAGTTAAGCAGTGAATTTCAAACACAGATTCAACCACAAAGACCAGTGAGATTTTTCAATGCCTTACAAAGAAGGGCACCTATTGGTAGATGGGTCAAAAAAAGAAGAGCAGACATTGAATATCCCTTTGTGCATGGTGAAGTTATTAATTACACTTTGGATGGTATACCACTACAGTCACTACAAAGATACAGGCGTCCTTTCTAACTCAGTTGCTGAAGAGAAATTAAACCGCTCAGGTATTTCACCATGAGGCCAATGGTGACTTTAAAACAGTTACAGAGTTTAATGGCTGTGATAGGAGAAAACTGAGGATGGATCAACAACCGTGTAGTTACTCCACAATACTAACCTAATTGACATAATTGACACATGCATCCTGTTTGCAACAAGACACTAAAATAATACTGCAAAAAATGTACTTTTTGTCCTGAATGCAAAGTGTTATGTTAGGGGCAAATCTGATCCAACACATTAATAAGTACCACTCTCTGTATTTGCAAGTATAGTGGCGGCTGCATCATGTTATGGGTATGCTTGTAATCGTTAAGGACTGGGGAGTTTTTTGGGTTAAAAAAATAAATGAAATGAAGCTAAGCACAGGTCAAATCGTAGATGAAAACCAGGTTAACCTGAAAATGGTTGTCTAGCAATGATCATCAAACAATGACAGAGCTTGAAGAATTTTGAAAATAATAATTTGAAAAATGTTACATAATCCAGGTATGGAAAGTTCTTAGAGATTTACCCAGAAAGACTCTGCCAAAGGTGCTTCTACAAAGTATTGACTCAGGGGTGTGAATACTTATGTACATTTATTATTTCTGTATTTAATTTTCAATACATTTGCAAAATGTCTAAAAACATGTTTTCACTTCGTCATTATGGGGTATTGTGTGTAAATGGGTGAATATCTAATCCATTTTGAATTCAGGCTGTAACAAAATGTGGAATAAGTCAAGTGGTGTGAATACTTTCTGAAGGCACTGTATGTACGCTGACAATTTAACAATACATTCATCGGCTACGGCAGTAAAATCAATAATTGACACCCTTAATAAGTCTTGGGACAAGCAATCCCTGGATCGTAATCATAGCCTCAAACGATTTAGCATAATGCAGCGGACATAAATAACCCTAGAAACTTTTCCTATTCATGATAATCGCAAATTAAATTAAATAAATATATTCAAACACAAGCTTAGCCTTTTGTTAACAACAATGTCATCTCAGATTTTCAAAATATGCGGTATAGCCAACGCTAGACAAGCATTTGTGTAAGTTTATCATGGCATAATGCTATGCTAGGCTCTGCTGGCAGCAGGCAACATTTTCACGAAAATAAGAAAAGCAACCAAATTAAATCATTTACCTTTGAAGAACTTTGGATGCTTTCACTCAGGAGATTCCCAGTTAGATAGCAAATGTGTCACGTTCTGACCTTTATTTCCTTTCTTTTGTATTTATTTAGTATGGTCAGGGCGTGAGTTGGGTGGGTAGTCTATGTTTGTTTTTCTATGATTTGGGTATTTCTATGTTTCGGCCTAGTATGGTTCTCAATCAGAGGCAGGTGTCATTAGTTGTCACTGATTGAGAATCATACTTAGGTAGCCTGGGTTTCACTGTGTGTTTGTGGGTGATTGTTCCTGTCTCTGTTTGTACCAGATAGGACTGGTTAGGTTTTCACTTTTCTTGTTTTGTTTAGTCTGTTCATGTATAGTGTCTTTATAAATTAAACATGAATAACCACCACGCTGCTTTTTGGTCCGCCTCTCTTTCACCAGAAGAAAACCCTTACAAAATGTTCCTTTTTTCCAAACATATTATTTTTGTAGGCGAAATAGCTCCCGTTTGTTCATCATGCTTGGCTGAGAAATCGACCAGAAAATGCTACCTATACAACGATAAACATTTTTCAAAATGAACTCCATAATATCGACAGAAACACGGCAAACGTTGTTTAGGATCCATCCTCAAGGTGTTTTTAACATATATATTCGATAAAATATCCGTTGAGGCAATTGGTTTCTCATAAGAAGCGATTGGAAATATGGCTACCTCAGTATTTTACGCAAGATTTTCTGCGGGAGACACCATGTGACCACTTGCTATATATGTTCCCTTACGGCTATTCTTCAATGGAAATGCGTAAAAAGACGTCACAATGCTGTAGACACCTTGAGGAATACGTGGAAAACGTAAGCTCATTCGTAGCTCATTCACAGCCATATAAGGAGTCATTGGTATGAGGCGGTTTCAAAAAATGCGGCACTTCCTGGTTGGACTTTTATCTGGGTTTCGCCTGTAACATCAGTTCTGTGGCACTCACGGACAATATCTTTGCAGTTTTGGAAACATCAGAGTGTTTTCTTTCCAAAGCTGTCAATTATATGCATAGTCTAGCATCTTTCGTGACAAAATATCTTGTTTAAAATGGGAACGTTTTTCATCCAAAAAATGTAATAGCGCCCCCTAATGCATAATGCATATCAGGAATCAAGGTAAGACCCAAGTTCAGACTGTGTGAAGTAACAACGTTTATTGTAACCACCAGGGCTGGCAATGACAGGTCAAGGCAGGCAGGGGTCGATAATCCTGAGAAGTAATCAGTAATTCAGTAATCTCGAGGTCGAGCAAAAGTACAGGACGGCAGGCAGGCTCAGGGATGGGCAGAGTGGTCAAACAGGTGGGTACAGGGTCAGGACAGTCAGGGGTCACAAACCAGGAGGGCGAGGAATATAGAGGCTGGTACAAGACAGGAGCTAACAGGAACAAATTCTGGTAAACTTGACAAACAAGACGAACTGGCAAAAGACAAAAAGAAAACACAGGTATAAGTACACAGTGGATAATGGGGAAGATGGGTGACACCTGGATGGGGGTGGAGACAAGCACAAGGAAAGGTGAAACAGATCAGGGTGTGACAAACATTGATCTCTAGTCAGTTTTAGAATGGGTAACTAGCAATAGGCTGGTGCTAAATATTTCAAACATTAAAAGCATCATTTTTGGGACAAATCACTCAACCTATTATTGAATAATGTGGCGACTGATCAAGTTGAGGAGACTAAACTGCTGGGTGTAACCCTAGATAGGAAGCTGTCATGATCAAAACATACAGACTGAATGGTTGCTAAAATGGGAAGAGGTCTTTCTATAAAAATGCTTGCTCTGCTATTTTGACATCTCAATCAACCAGACAGGCCGTACAGGCCCTCATTTTTTTTGCACCTGGACTATTGCCCAGTTGTGTGGTCATGCGAGGGGCAAAGAAGGACATAAGCAAATTGCAGTTGGTCCAGAACAGAGCAGCACATATTGCACTTAGATTTACACTGAGGACGAATGTGAATTGACTTTGGTCAATTCTGAGTTCAACTTGGGATAACCGTTGACACGTTTTAACCAGATACATTTTTATGGTAGCAAATCCTTCAGCTCTAACCAGCTCCAGGGCAGGCTGAGGACCAATGAAATCTGATTCCCTCCCTCTTGCAAACATCCCCTGTCACGTTCTGACCTTTATTTCCTGTTTTGTATTTAGTTAGTATGGTCAGGGCGTGAGTTGGGTGGGCAGTCTATGTTTGTTTTTCTAGGTTTTGGGATTTTCTATGTTTCAGCCTAGTATGGTTCTCAATCAGAGGCAGGTGTCATTAGTTGTCTCTGATTGAGAATCATACTTAGGTAGCCTGGGTTTCACTGTGTGTTTGTGGGTGATTGTTTCTGTCTCTGTGATTGCACCAGATAGGACTGTTTTGAGTTTTCACATTTATTGTTTTTTGTAGTCAGTTGTTCATGTGTACCTTAACGTATTAAAAAGAACCATGGACACTTACCACGCCGCGCATTGGTCCTCTGATCCGTTTCGCCTCTCCTCTTCGGTAGAAGAGGAGGAAATTCATTACATCCCCTTAATTTGAGGAAGACGACTGATTAAATATTTTATTAATCAAATGTTATTTTGTGTTATTTAGTAGCGACAGGATTCATTTGAAACTTAATGCACAGTAAAATGTTTGTATGACTTAAATAATTATATTTTTATTGATAAGAGTGGGGGGAGGGCTGAATTTGCAGGATAATTTTTCATTCATTTTGATATCGGTAAAAACTAAATTGATGTAAATGACTCGCCCATGGATTGCTGTTTCAGCATTTTCTCAATCAAGAGTTTGGGCGTTTGATTCATTGGGCAATCCATGTGCGACATACACGCACAGTTACAAGCCTGTTACAAACCTGGCTTGAGTTAGTGGTAGGTGCATGATCAATATCCACCTTCATAGCATGGTTGAAGCCTGAGTTGGAATGTGAAGAAAAATTAAGCTGGCTAGCTTTAGAAAATCTTAAATAGATTTCGCTAGCATCATAGTGTACCCATCAGTTGTTCATTTGTGTAATAATCTAAAGGTGGTCTATTTTCCCCGAATATACTATAAGTAGGCCCTAGAAATAGCCTTCCACATTTTGGTTCTTGGAAATTAGCCAAGTCAATTCCTACAGGCCACACAAAGAAAATGTAGAAGTAGGAGTAAAAAAATGGGCCATCTAAACTATAAACAGTTTCCTATTTACCACAGTGCAGTAATACCTGACAATACAAAACAATACACGCAAATCCAAAGGAATTAAGAAATATAGAAATATTAGAATGAGCAATGTCAGAGACTGGTATATGATGATGTATATGAATACAAAAGGTGTGTACTGCAGTAGTTATATAGGATGAGCCTTGGCTAGAAAGCAGTATATACATATGAAGTGTGTAAAACAGTATGTAAACATTATTAAAGTGACCAGTGTTAAATGACTATGTACATAGTGCAAGGTTCAGTAGCAGTTGGTAGTCAGCTCGTAACAGTGGCTCAAGTTCAGGGCAGGGTACTGGGTGGAGGTCGGCTAGTGGTGACTGTTTAGCAGTCTGATGGCCTGGAGATACAAGCTGTTTTTCAGTCTCTCGGTTCCAACTTTGATGCACCTGTACCGTCTCCACCCTCTAGATGGTAGAGGAGTGAACAGGCTGTGGCTTGGGTGGCTGAAGTCTTTATAATCCTTTTGGCCTTCCTGTGACGCCACAATGCTGTCGATGTCCTGTGCATTCATTGATGCATTGGGCTGATAGTTGTCGTACCAGGAGGTGATACAGTCCGACTGGATGCTCTCAATGGTGCATTTGTAGAAGTTTGTTAGGGTGTTAGAGGACAAGCTGGATTTCTTCAACCTCCTGATGGACCATTTCAGGTTGTCAGTGATGTGCATGCCAAAGAACTTGAAGCTTTTCACCCTCTCCACTGTGGTCCCATCAATGTGGATGGGGGCGTGATCTCTCTGCTCTCTCTTGAAGTCCTCGATCAGCTCCTTCATTTTGTTGATGTTGAGGGAGAGGATATTTTCCTGGCACCTCTCCGTCAGGGCCCTCACCTCCTCCCTGTAGGCTGTCTCATCGTTATTGGTAATCAGGCCTACCACTGTTGTGTCGTCTTCAAATTTGATGATTGAGCTGGAGACATGCGTGGCCAAGCAGTCATGGGTGAACAGGGAGTACAGGAGGGGGCTGAGCACGCAACGTTGTGGGGCCCCCATGTTGAAGATCAGCATAGCGGAGGTATTGTTGCCTACCCTTCCCACCTGGCGACGGCCCATCAGAAAGTCCAGAAACCAGTTACCAGTTGCACAGGTCGGGGTTCAGACCCAGGGCCTGAGCTTAGTGATGAGCTTGGAGGGTACTATGGTGTTAAAGGCTGAACTGTAGTCGATGAAGAGAACTCTTAAATAGGTATTCCTCTTGTCCAGATGGGAAAAGGCAGTGTGCAGGCGATTACGTCATCCATGGATCTGTTGGGGCAGTATGCAAATTCTAGTGGGTCTAAGGTGCCGGAACAACTAACTTTTGATTTAAGCTGTCTATTTAACTGCTAAACTAAACCACTTTCATGGCATGGCTTTTAAGGAAAGAGACTTCCTGGTATTGTTCCTATTCTATTAGAAAATGTTCCCTCAGACCCTTTTATAAATGTCATCTGGATTGTCTTGTTCGGGGCTTTGGGGATTTCTCCACATCCGCTGCAAGGAAAACCCGCAAATCCTTATCTGATGAAAGCCTATGGGCTTTGTGTGCCAAGGTAAGAGCTCGAGAACTTGTTAGTGGAACAGGAAAGGACCAGGTTGGTTTTGTGTCTATTCAATTGTTACTGGCACATGCTTTTAGAGCTTAAAGGGATAGTTCACCCCCCAAAGAAAAATGACTTATTGGTTTCCTTACTCTGTAAGCAGTCTATGGATAAGGTATGACAGCAATCCATGCTTTGGTCTGGTTTCCTTGGCACTGTCTCCACATGCTAACATTAAATGCTTTTGCTTTGTGCCACAAATCCCATTCAAGTCATGAGAACGATGTTAGCATTTTTCATGTATCATGTTAAAATCATCTATAATGGACTTTGTTGAGCTTCACCATCAATTGTACATACTTTCAGATGATTTGGAAATTATCTGTGAACAATGCAAATGTTGGTCCCATAACTTGAATGGAATTTGTACGACAAATGCCAAAACCTTATTAGCATGTGGAAACAGTGCCAGGGAAATTAATTGAAAGCATGGATTTCTGTCATACCTTGTCCATAGAATTGGGTATTACAGGGTAAAGAAACCATCCTTGAACTATCCCTTTAACATTTGTAGCAACGCCTGAGGAAATCTCATTAACCAGGAAGTAAAAGACATGAAAGATGTGTAAGAAAAATGTTGTAAGAAGATGTGCATTAGAAGCCATTGCATGTATGCATTCTCTTATTTCAGCACAGTCAATATAGAGATTCAACAAAATTCCCATGATTCAGCGAGATGACTCAGATCATAAGGAGCATATTTGTGTGGCATTACGAGGTCTGAGCCAGAGTTGAATACATACTGTAGTTCCCAGTGGGGTGGAGAATGGAGAGAATAGATAAAACACAAACTCAATTCCTAGGGGCCAAATTACTTTTCCTTACAAACAAGGACCATGTTATTTTCTCCTTATGCTTATTCCACTTAAAATCTATTGTATAAGAACTAAAGGTGAGGTACATGCTGGAGGCTGGCACAAAAGAAAGTGTTTAGGCCTAGCCATTCTGTAGGCAGTTGAGTTGGAGACAGGGAACAGTTGTGAGGGGAAATAGACCACTATAGGACCAGCACAATAGCCTTGAAACAAACATTTAAAGAGGTTAAGAGTTAAGTATGCAGCAATTATTTTACTTTTAAAAATTATACCATCAGTAGCGGTTCGCTTGAGAAATACTTTCATTATAGGCTATTGAACACACAAAATTAGGTATTTGCTTACACAAAGCCATAAGATTCCATCTCTCAAGCTACATTTTATGATGCAGTAAATTACTATAGCCCCCCCAACTCTTCTAGTCCCTACTGTCAAATGTGGGACGCTCCTACCATTATCATTATCATTATTTTCAGGGTTTGGAATAGGTCTACCTGTGGTTTGAGGACAAATTCTATTTTATGGCTTGTGGAAGTCAAAGCACAACCTACAAACATAAGGTGACAATTTATTGCTTTATTTACGGGTTGAGATTCATGGCAGTCTCTCACAGATACATGTTATGTCCTCTGTCAATGAATGATATCCAGAAGACTGGTGACTTGGTGATTCAGTTTGATTACTCCGAGTGGATGTTGATTTATTCTCTCCGGGGATGGCAGCAGATGTCTAATAACTGCGGTTACATTGGTCCCAAAGTTTCAGTAACACACACACACACACCCTCTGTTGCTGCTGAGAAATTACACAGAGATAAAGATGGGAATCAAACACGTGTCCACATCAAGTTTATTGCATACGGTAGATCCGACAAACGTTTTATTATCTTGGTGGTGGAATTTCCATAGGAATGTTTAATTGATTTATTTTACAGAAAGACTTGAATAAATCAAAAGAGGGAGGAAAAGTGTAGGCCACATAAGTGCACCCATACAGGCACCCAAAATGTCACCTAAAACATGGTCAACATGGCAGCCATTTTGACTGCACAGACATTGAATGGCAGGCCTTTTGGCATGAGGTAAAGTTTGTTGCTGCTGGACTGGAGGAGGACATTTCGCATCAGTGGTGATGCAATAACTTTTCGTGTGATTCCTTTTTCTTTGAATCACTTTGAAAATTAGGCTGATTAACACTTGGGTGCTTGGAGGCGCACAGTGCAGCATCTCCCTCTCTGCACTCCCTATTCTTTGATGTTGTTGTTTTTGTGCGCTGCACCTCCCCATCATTTGAATATCACACAGAGAGGGGGCTCCTGCCCGGCCACTCGCTGCGCCTTTGTTGCTGTGATTAAAGCAGGTGTCGCGCAGGGTTGTGTTTGTTAATGACAGTTTGCATTTAAATAGCTGTCACTCGCCTGTCAAAGGGGAGGAGGGAGGTGAAAGTGTTTGTTTCCGGGCCTCCAAAGCACTCATAATGCATCTCTTTTACATAAGCTTAACCTAGCTATGTAAATTAGCACAAGAAAAGTTTGTTTGTTTGCTTGCTTGAGGTTTCTCTTTGGGGGCCGTTGCAGAGTGAGGCCTTCACTTTCTAAGGGAGAGGTGAGGTGAAGTTACTGCAATAAATAAAGTGTTTCGGTCATCTTTTTTTTGTGGTTTCAACGCTTCTTTAAGTACTGTAATAGCACAGATGTTGTGTTGATACTCAAGCTGTTGTGCTTATTCTGGGGCATATAGCCTAGTTGAAATTAAAACACACAAGGGATGCCTGACTTTAAATGGGTCATGTTTGTAAACGTACATGTAGCCTGTCAGAGATAGGATTCTCTATCACACTCCCTCATCACACTGACTTGGACAAAGCGCTCATTCAGAAGCACACAATTGCACACGATTGGCTATCATTATATCATTACCCCGCTTAGCTCCTCAGGCATCGGACCAGGGAGCCATTTCACGCCTTTCACCAAACTTCAAAACCAGACTGTGGTGCAGCTGTCTTTGATGGGCCAGGCAGCTTTGAGTCCCGTGCAACAGGCTAATCTAGCTCACAGCAGTTCGTTTGTAAGGCAGTTTCTGGTCATAACCAAGTTTGGTGCAGGAAAATAAATAAGAGTACCGAGATAATTGCCTTCAGTGGGTAATTAGTGACACTCACGCTGTTTCGTGACCATTGGTGGCATTCGCTCCTAATTACCGTTTGCATATGAAACCCCCATGGGGCTGAACAGGAATCTGTGACCACAACCTCTAGCATTGGGAGGTAGCTCTGTTTGCAAAACTTAGCACTGTTGGTCTCAGTGATGTGCTGAGGCTGCTAGTGGTTTCTATGGGTATTCTCAAGTCCAAGCTCACTGCTGTTTAACTGTAAGCTACAGAGTTATGGGTCAGGGCAGTGGTGACTGAGAGCATCTACTACCATGTTGTGTGGTATAATATAATAATAATATATGCCATTTAGCAGACGCTTTTATCCAAAGCAACTTACAGTCATGTGTGCATACATTCTACGTATGGGTGGTCCCGGGGATTGAACCCACTACCCTGGCGTTACAAGCGCCATGCTCTACCAACTGAGCTACAGAAGGACCACAAAGGATTGAGACACTTTCACCTCACTACATTTGCTGTCTATGTTGTGGCAGATATTACGATTTACTGACATGTTGCAGTATAACATGTATCTAATACGTCCATCCCTGTGTGTCTGTGTACACTTTAATGTTTCTATTTGCAGCACAAAAACAACTAGCTATTACTTTCTCTGTGGGCCTTTTTTATATTTTTTTAGAGAGACGTTCGTGTCCTTTAATATAATCATTTTATACATATGTATCCCCTCCAGAGGAGACTGGTGGGAGGAGCTATAGGAGGATGGGCTTATTGTAATGCCTGGAATAAAATATATGGTACGGTATCAAACACATGGAAACCACATGTTGGACTCTTCCATTAATTCCATTCCAGACATTACAATGAGCCCATCCTTCAATAGCTCCTCCCACCAGCCTCCACTGATCCCCTCCTACTCGTATTCTATTGTATTATCTGTAAACAAGCAGGATTGCTCATTACGTTCACCTATTGACCGAGCCCATCCTGAGAGAGGGGAGACTTTCAACACTATGATCAATAATCATCTCCCTAATTGGGTATTAGCAACAGGGAAGTGGACTCACCCGCCACATAAATAAACAAAGAAAGCCCAAAAGTATCAACTGGACAAGACTGCCAAGGTTTGGTCCATTACCAGCCAACACTTGTTTTGCTTGTGATGTAAATTGAGGTTTCGTGTTGTTGAAGAGTGTGTTGATTTTGATTTACCTCAAATAAAAATGATCTTGGAACAATATTAATGGTCCAAATCTGAGGGGATGTATGTATGATTACACACATTGTTTGTGATTTTTGCAGTGTTTTTTGTAATACCTAGAGTTTTGTTCTGTGGTTGTTTTTTGGGGCAGTGTACTATTTGGTTAAATTTCCTTTTAAAAAAAAAAGGTTTTCTATTGAACAAGGGACTAGATGAGGTTGTTTTGACACACTTCAGTAAACAGACGTTCTTATCTCTAAGATGAATGGTTTTGTAACAGCGGAGCTACTTCGACAATGTGGATGCATATGCAAAACAAAACTATTTTTTCCCCCCTACACTTTGACAATGTTATTCTCCAGCAGCGCGGACTAGATTGACTTCCGCACTGAAACCTTCTTTCTGAAATCTTTGAGTATTCTGTTGGCGTTCATGGCATTTACCTCTAATAGATTTGTCTTTCATTGGGTGCGAATGCCATGCGCCTGGAGCACGTTGCTACTGTGTTCCTGTGTCTCCCACCTACCTCCCTATCCAATTCTGAAAAAATGCAAGACAAGCTAAAATGTCCACAGCTTCACACTCATCCTCTTCTCCATAATTGAAATGAATGTCCCGTTTCCAAGGAATGCTGTCTGGCTAATGTACAGCAGATGTGGACCCAATTCATTTGTGGAAAGAGCAACATTTTGCCACCCCTGATTTGCATATCACAACATACCAAATCACGTTGAGCCTACATGTCTTCCCAATACAGTCTAAATTATAGCATGAACGTACCTGTCAACGTAAAAAAACAAAAACAAGCCTTAGGTACCCTTTACATATAAAATTGCTTTGCTGTAGAAAATATAAAAGGTTGATCTTTAAATACTAGCTTTGACAGACACGTCACATTTGTATTTATTTTATTTTTTATTTAACTAGGCAAGTCAGTTAAGGACAAATTCTTATTTACAATGACTGCCTACCGGGGAACAGTGGTTTAGCTGCCTTGTTCAGGGGCAAAACAACATATTTTTTATCTTGACAGCTCAGAGATTCGATCCAGCAACCTTTCGGCTACAAGCCCAAAACTTTAACCACTAGGCTACCTGCTGCCCAAAAGTGAAGTTCAAGGTTGTCTTCCATGGCTGGTTGGGTTATGAGCAGAGGCAGGGCATGGGCATGGTTTTTGAAAGTAATTTGGGGGAGTTAAAGGGGACTTGTATCTTAAGGGGAGCCTCCACAGCACCCTCCCTCTTCCCCCACGGTTCATCTGGCTCTCAGAGGAACACTGGTAAACACTGCTCGCCCGACCCAGGGGCCAATTAGCCTCCAGATCAGCCCAGCTAGCTGTGTATCAGAAGGGGAAGGGGGACTTAATTCAAAGAGCCAGCTTGGCCTCAGAGTCATACGAAACACACTTTATGTATTTATGAGCACCTCCAAGATGTGTCATACCTACTAATGGTCTAGTTACTTTAGACAGAAATGAAAGTATGGAGGTTCGTCGGAGAGGATGGGTGGGCGTAATGCGCGACGGTCTAGCAACCCAGGCTAATATATCATACTAAATGGTGTTTCACGATTTACGTACAGAATAATACGAAATTGCCCTGAGACCACATTGAAAGAGCAGACTCCTTGAGAGTTCAGCTACTCTAATCACTGGAAGAACCACAGTCCCAGGGGTGCGATTGAAGCTTTCAAGAAAGCTATGGAGTTTTACTAATGTTTGTTAAAGGACGTCTAGTATACCAATGCAAAGTAGTGATTTCTACATATATAATTATGTGGTGATATAATATGGAACATAACAAGCTTTGCCCTGGGGACTGTAATCAACAGAGTTCGTGAGTCTGACCTTTTAGTTCTAATCCACCCACAGACTGCATGAGCAAATATCGTCTGGTTAAGGGTAGGGTAAGGGTGATGGAATATATAGAATTTTGGCTCCAATCAAACAAGTATCACAACAAACAATGACTGCACCTGATTTAGCATCCTTGGAATGGCAACTTTGAGTGTGTGAATTACAAAATTGCTCATTAAAATGTGGAGAGCTTGATTTGTTTCTAAGCAACGGCAGCAGGACCCAAAGTAAACTTGTTGAGCCCAAAATTCATACAGTAAAAATACTAATAGCAGAGCAATGTTTTTGAAACAGCTGAAATATATAGACATTTTTTACTATATTTCAGACTTTAGGGAGTGAACATTATTTATAATTATATGGAGAAACCCTCTCTGAACACTTCCAAAAACAAGTGATACTATACCCAATATAGTAATTAAAACACAGTGGATAGCAGAGAACAAGTCTTTCGTTTACCATCACTTCCTGGACAGAGCAGAACCTTAGACATGCAGTTTGAGAAACTATTCTTCATCTGGTAATTATTACTTGGCAACATGGGAATTTTGACAGGGCTGAGGTTCAGAAGGTTATGGGCTCGCAAACCACCTTGGACAAGAGTAGGGGCGGAAAGAGCTCCTTTATAGTAAAAGCATTGCATTAATCTATCATAGTATTTGCGGGTCCGAAACAAATTACCTTTTATAAATATTTTATGCAATCATTGTTTTATGACACACAAATAACCTTCATTTAACCAGGCAAGTCAAATTCTTATTTACATTGACGGCCTACCAAAAGGCAAAAGGCCTCCTGCGGGGGCTGGGATAAAAAAAAAAGGAATATATAGGACAAAACACACATCATAACAAGAGAGACAACACTACATAAAGAGAGACCTAAGACAACAACATAGCAAGGCAGCAACACATGAAAACACAGCATGGTACAGTAGCAACAAAACATTAAAACAACATGATAGCAACACAACATGGCAGCAGAAAAACATGGTAGCAGCACAAAACATGGTACAAACATTATTGGGCACAGACAACAGCACAAAGGGCAAGAAGGTAGAGACAACAATACATCACACAAAGCAGCCACAACTGTCAGTAAGAGTGTCCATGATTGAGTCTTTGAGATTGAGATAAAACTGTCCAGTTTGAGTGTCTGTTGCAGCTCGTTCCAGTCTATAGCTGCAGCAAACTGAAAAGAGGAGCGACCCAGGGATGTGTGTGCTTTGGGGACCTTTAACAGAATGTGACTGGCAGGTGTTGTATGTGGAGGATGAGGGATGCAGTAGATATCTTAGATAGTGGGGAGTGAGGCCAAAGAGGGTTTTATAAATAATCATCAACCAGTGGGTCTTGCGATGGGTATACAGAGATGTCCAGTTTAGAGAGGATTATAGAGTGCAGTGATGTGTCCTATAAGGACCGTTGGTGGCAAATCTGATGGCCGAATGGTAAAGAACATCTAGCTGCTCGAGAGCACCCTTACCTGCCAATCTACAAATGACGTCTCCATAATCTAGCACGGGTAGGATGGTGATCTGAATCAGGGTTAGTTTGGCAGCTGGGGTGAAAGAGGAGCGATTATGATAGAGGAAACCAAGTCTAGATTTAACTTTAGCCTGCAGCTTTGATATGTGCTGAGAGACGGACAGTGTATCCTCTAGCCATACTCCCAAGTACTTGTATGAGGTGACTACCTCAAGCTATCAACCCTCAGAGGTAGTAATATTTAGATTTAGATATATTTAGATGCACTATTGTAAAGTGGCTGTTCCACTGGATGTCATAAGGTGAATGCACCAATTTGTAAGTCACTCTGGATAAGAGCGTCTGCTAAATGACTTAAATGTAAATGTAAATGTAGTAATCACACCTGTGGGGAGAGGGACATTTTTCAAGATGATTCTATACCATTTTACAGAGGCCAGTTCATGAAGGAAGGAATGCTCATTACATTTTTTTAGCAAGCGTCTATGACAAATCAGGACAGGTCGTTTCACAGAGCAGCCATTACGAACACAAGCTGTAAAACACTGATCACTAAGGTCATTACAGAAAACACCAGACTGATACCTATCAGGATTATTTGTGAGGATAACAAAGAATGGAGAGATATAGGTCTATGTGTTCATCTTATCATATTTCTCTAATGCCAAATGAGTGTGTCTTGTTTACAACGAAACTGTCCCTGTTTGCAAATAATTACATCTGGGAATCTAAGCATGGTACTTCCAAAAGTTAGGCCTGCCTGTCCACCCCAGACAGAGTAGCCCTACAGACGCAGAGAAATGTAAGCTTTAACTGCTGGCTACTCTTCTTCTTAACCCAATGAGAGAAGGTCACGAGTGTTTCCCTAAAAGCTGTCTGGGTTTAAACATGTTCTATTGTACAGAAAGTGAATAGCTTATTCAATTGACAGTGACAGAATTAGATTACTTCCCATGCAAAGTCCATTTTTTGTCTCCTTGGCTATAGACAATGATGTCCCCATATGCATTGGAGTCACGTCATATTTTACAGCTTGTTTCTAGCATTAACCACCTCGGACCGAAGCGCTGTTATAGATCACCTTATATAATCCATTTTCTTTTCTTTAAAATGTTAAGTTAACAAGGGCCTGTGCTTTTTGCCATTTTCTTTAATAAAAGGTAGGCCTATGGCATACCCTCTGATGTCCCCTCAATTTAAGTCTTGGTTTTAACTTAACAGCCTTTCACTGAAGAAGCCTTTGATTCTCCCCCTGAACTGCCACCGTAGACCTAAACAGCACAGCCATTGGTTAGGCTACGGTTTCCCAAACTCGGTCCTGGGCTTTCTGAAATTGTCACCATAGCTTTAGGGAAGCTCAACTGCCATCATCAAGGCAAGAAGCATGCAGCAAGAAGCTGATCAACTCACCAAGGTATCAACATTTTCAGTCACAATTGATCATTTATATCATATAATGACTTCCATGATATTGATAAAATGCCTGGTTTGTTCTAAGGTAACTTTAATAAGCTAAAACTGTACTTGCTTGTGAGTTGTTGCATTATTCAAGAGTGTAATATGGTTTGGGTACATTATTCAATAGGTTTAGCTAGCTAACCAATATGTTTTAGAGGAAATCTTGCTCGCATTGTTTAATAGTTTACAAGCGTAATGGCTAGTAAATGCCTACTGGCTACTATGATACTTATATTTACAGTAAATGTGGTGCTGCAGAGCAAAAATGTCACATTGCCAGCCACAACGAAAGGTAAGACAAGAATGTAATGTCAATTGAAAAGTTTATGAACATATTACTGTACGTAAATTGAAATCTCGTTGCGTTGCCTCTCCTTATGTTTGTCAATGAGAATGGCCTCTTAGTGCTTTGGCGAAGCTCCCGGCTACTCTTCTTGACTCTGGTGTGGGCCTTTGGCAGGACCTTCTCTTCAAGCCTCAATGCTGCGGGACTTCATTGCCAGTTACAATACATCATTCCAACAGACTTTCTGTTCGACATCAACCGTAAAGCGTTTCCCTCATAACCGGCTAACAAGACCTTGGTATGATCTGCTCTGAGAGACCATGCCGGTTGCTCTACTCATTCTGTCTGCCTCCGAAAATGAGAGGTTTCCAGAGATGTGACTCTGTAACACCACCACCACCCAGTGAAGTCTCCAAGGACCTGGAGCTAGCAACGCTCTGTCAATCACATAGTAACATGCTGCTTTTGTGACAGACTGGCAGACGAAACATCTTTTATGGCTGTCGCCTTCTGCGGTGTGCCTGTTCCCTTGGAGCAGCCCGAGTAATATCAATGGAAAATGCAAAGGTTCATTTCCATTGTGTTCCCTCTTTGTGGCGATTCAAAACAGAGCAGTGGTGGACGCGGTTATGCTCAAACAAACCGTATTCATTAAAACATGTTTCCCATCGATTGCACAGTAATTGTTCGCTGGCACTGTATCTGTTGACTGAACGTGACCAAAGTATTTTGGAAGCGGTTGAAAAAGAGGCCTAATTACCTTGAACGCTTCAAATGTTCAAAAAAACCTTTCTAACAAGAGAGGAGAGACAAATAACAAACCCTCTGTTGCTGGTTTTCTGGCAGTGGGATGGCCATGCTTCGTCAAGCCTTGCTAGAGGATGGACTTACGAGCTAGCCCTATTTAACAGGTGAGCAAGCTGCCCATCCCTAAATCCTATAGAGGCTGTATCCATTACCAGATCTATGGGAGGTAAGCAGGAGGCAGAGGCCATGAAAGAGCTGCTTCATTGCACAACACACTAACAAACTAGCACACTAAGTTATTGTTACATTTAGCACCTGCTATAAATGAGATAAACTGTTGTTATTTATACCAACATATTTATGGCTGAGCATCATCTCTGATTAAAACTATGGGATATTATCGTGGGTTAACGGATATTGATTCCTCTTTTTTGTGTGAAGTAATCTACCGATGCATTATCCACAAAACACACCAACTATTTTTATGGCCAGAATATAATTTGAATATAATTTGTGAATGTGGTGATTCAAAAGCAAAATTAATTTAGGTTCTGTGTACAAATATCTTTGCCAGAGATGCACACACAATGTACAACGCACTGCCTCGGAAAATACAAATAATATGCATTGGTGTAGAGACCTAGCTAATGCAAATGAGGGGCTGCTTTGCCTCTGGGGACGCCCTGTTTAAGGGCTGTGGTCATTCCCCATATTTAATGACTCCCTAGGGAGTGCTTAGGGTGGGTGAGTACTGGCTGCTCTCACAGACTCCTGGGTAAAACAAGGTGACATGGTTGCCCATGGGCTTACAGTCCACCCACACAAGGGCTGAGTTTATGGGTGACTACTTATTGTCCGGAGAGGTCTATATTTATATAGCACTCATTTTACACAAATATATTTCACAATTCAGCACAGTTACCACGACAGGGAGTAAAATGCAGAAGGTAAAAGCTCATCTGTGAGTAGAACAGCAGATGCAGGACAATATCTGTGAGACAAATACAACTCACGCGTTAAAAAGTTGCACCCAAACAGGCTTCAGCCCAGCTTGAACAAAATGGGTATCAACTCAAGCATTGTTCAACGGGAATATCCCCTCCTCCCCAGACCTTTTCTAATTAAGAGGAAAGAGCCCTATTCTAAACTCTTGTGTAGTCTTACCTCTGCTCTAGTTTCATGAACACAATCCCATCCTATTAAAAAATTGGCAATGGGAGTGTGCAACACATTGGGCTGCGATGGGAGCTGGATCAGAGTGATGTGAGTTTTCTTTGCTCAGTTATTAATAATGAAATGACTTTCGTATGTAGGAAGCATTCACTTCCGACGTAATTTTTGTTTGGTCTGTCTTGCCACCCCCCGGCCCAAACAAACGTGACAGCTCTAACGGCGAATTGCTAGCTAGTGCCAGTGGATCCTATTGATTCCTCCTCCTAGCATTTCAAACAACTTGAATCACACGTGGAAATTCGATGGAGATGGTGTGTGTTGCACTAGAGGGTAACTCAGTACCCCTGTCTTCCTGTAGTATGGCGGCTAACTGTGGTGGTGTGCCCCTTTCTGATGTCATACTGTACTCTTCCCGAGGTGCTGGGACGTCTCTTCTGATGCTGTCTCTTGTCTAGTGAGGTGGTGACAAGGGGGAAATTGGTTGGTCGATTAGAAGAGGAGCAAAAGTTCAATCGTGCCAAAAGTGTGTTCACTTTGAAGAAGAAAAAAAAAACCCAGCTCCGATAGATGTAATTAAATCTCAGGTTTAAAAAGCAAAGGCAGCATTTGTTTAAAGGAATCGATAATGGCGGATTGACGAGACAAAGGAGAATGACTCATCAACATGGAGGCAAGATGGACCACTTAAGCAAACACGCCATGCATTAACACATCTAAAGGAATTGCACTGAGACCAAAGACGTAGGCATGACAATCCACATAACGACAAGGGCGACCACCAAGGCGGTAGTTATTGCATTTTTTCTATGTACTACTTTAGTATGTAGGAATGTTTGGGGGTTTGTCATATCAATGACTAAACTCACATCAATCTAGAAAAACAATATGTAACTCTTTAGGGTTAAAGACTCGATGCTCTAGGCACTGAAGGAACACGGTTAATTGAACTGGACTTGATTACAATGAGATGATGAATCATTTACTGACACTCAAAGATAGTTATATATCAACTCATCCTATCGTAAAGCACTATAGCACATATGTCAGAGTCAAGGCCCGCGGGCCACATCCGGCCCGCGAGAAGGTTTTTTACGGCCCCTGGGATGATCTTGATTTGTTATTAGAACCGGCCCGCAGACCGCAGCAAGCCGGCAGCCCGCAGATCTTTTACACGCACCAATACTACATTTCCCACAATGCAACGGTGACGCACCGAGCAGTAGGCTGCTTCATTTCAATATTTATTGGCACAGCAGTTGTCAGCATCACAGTAAAATTAACTTTCAGATACCCATCAAAAATGGCAAAACGGAAGGTGGACACTGAGAACCGGGGGTTTCAAACAAGGTGGGAGTCGGAGTATTTGTTCACGGAGGTAGCTGGAAAACCTGTGTGTCTTCTGTGTGGAGAAAGTGTGGCGGTACTGAAAGAGTATAATCTGAGACGACATTATGAAACGAAACACGCGGACAAAAACAAGAATATGGACATGGAACAAAGGCTACAAAAGGCAGAGGAATTAAAACGAGGCCTCAAATCTCGACAGGCTCTGTTCAAAAAAGCCAAATCACAAGGCCAGGCTGCTGTCAAGGCCAGTTTTATTTTGGCAGAAGAGATCGCTAAATCAGCCCGGCCATTTACGGAGGGGGATTTCATCAAAAACTGCATGATTAAAGTTTGTGACGAAGTTTGCCCAGAAAAAAGGCAACTCTTTTTAAATGTGAGTCTGAGCAGAAACACCATTGCCGAGAGAGTAGACCAGTTGTCCATCAATCTAAAAGAGCAGCTTGTGAAAAAGGGAAAAGATTTCATTGCATATTCCTTGGCTGTGGATGAGAGCACCGACATTTCTGACATTGCCCAGTTGTCAATTTTCATCCGCGGAGTGGACTCCAGCCTAAGCGTGACAGAGGAGTTTTTGGCTTTACGTCCTATGCATGGCACAACTACGGGGCATGATTTGTATGAAGAGGTGTCAAGATGTGTAAATGAGATGGAGCTGCCTTGGGAAAAACTCGTGGGTTGGACAACCGACGGAGCACCTGCGATGTGTGGACACAGGAGCGGACTGGTGGCGAAGATACGGGAAAAGATGCAAGAGGAAAACGCGACAGGTGAGCTGACAGCTTATCATTGTATCATACACCAGGAAGCGTTGTGCGGTAAAGCCTTGAAAATGGAGCATGTAATGAGCATCATCACGCGCACAGTTAACTTTATCAGAGCCAAAGGTTTGAATCACCGCCAGTTCAAGGCATTTCTGACGGAGTTAGAAACGGAGCATGGTGATTTGCCTTATCACACAGAGGTGCGATGGCTAAGCCAGGGAAAGGTGCTTCAAAGATGTTTCGAGCTTCGTGAGGAGATTTGTCTGTTCTTGGACAGCAAAGGGAAAGACACAACACAACTCCGAGACGAAATGTTTCTGTGTGAAATGGCTTTTCTGTGTGACATTACGAGTCATCTGAATGCAATGAACTTGCAGCTGCAGGGTCGGGATCGTGTCATCTCTGATATGTACAGTACAGTGAAGGCATTTAAAACCAAACTGACTCTGTGGGAGACGCAGATGCGGAAAGAAAATTTGAGCCACTTTCCCAGCTGCCAGACCATGAAAGAGAAGCTCTCTACCAGTGCGTTCCCGAGCGCACAGTTGGCTGATAAAATAGGTATGCTTGCCGCTGACTTTCGACGCCGATTTGCTGACTTTGAAGCACAAAAAAGCAGGTTGGAACTGCTCGGTAACCCATTTGCTGTTAACGTGGAAAGCTCACCACCAAACCTCCAAATGGAGTTGATTGACCTCCAATGCAATGATGCACTGAGGGCAAAATATGCGGCAGTGGGTGCTGCGGAGTTCGCCCGTTTCCTCCCGACACAATGCCCCAGCTGCGCATCCAGGCTGCTCAAACGTTGTCTATGTTTGGCAGCACATACCTGTGTGAACAACTGTTTTCTTTGATGAACTTGAACAAAACATCACACAGAAGTCGACTTACTGCTGAACACCTCCACTCAATTCTGAGGATTTCCTCAGCTCAGAGCCTTACCCCGAACATTGATGAACTTGTGGAAAAGATGGGACACCACCAAGTATCACCCTCAACCTCAAACAAGTGAACATTACTGTGCAATCACATATTTAGAGTTTTTACTCAGTTCAAGTTTAAAAGTTAAAGTTTAATATTTGTTTTCACTGCATGTTACTTCTCCTTAAACAAAGTGTTGTTTTTGATTAATAGATTTTTGCACTTTATTTTATTGTATTTCAATCCAATTATATTTTAAAAATATTTCAGTTGAGTGGATGATAGAAAATTGCTATTATTGTTTTTTTCTTTGAAGTAAATTTAGCCCACTTTTGCTAAAATAGAAAATATAGGCTACTGATGGTGCCTTGAATACCGGTTTCTTTCATTTAATGTTCATGTTATGGGGATTTTTATATAAAGGAAATTTGTCTTTTGTGTCTGTTGAAAATTAAAGATTACTGACAGAGCCATAAGAAAATATTGCTTTATTTATCTGATCATATTGGAATATATTTGTTAGGTTTTCAGTAGGTTCAATTAGGTTCACTAGACTATATGCGTCATTTAAAAAATTTTCAATGAACATTCGAACAGTCCGGCCCTCGGCTTGTAGCTAAAAAAATTTTTGGCCCTCCGTCCATTTGACTTTGACACCCCTGCACTATAGGGACAAATCAATAGCCCTTTCAACTTTTCAACCAGATTTCAAACAAATAAAAATGTAGAACCAAATACAAAGGGGACTATGTGAGCCCCAAGCCAGGCTGGCTGGTAGCCAGGACAAGCTAATTCATTTGGCTTGGTCTCAGTGGTTAGATACTTAGCATATCAATGACCCTGCCAACTAAAAAAAACAGATTGGCCAAAGCAAGTAACTAACAAAGTAAGGTAATGGAAAAAATAGGGTCACGGGGTTCAAGTCCTGTACATAGCCTTCATTCGCTCCAGTAAGTCACCAAAATGGGAAGTCTACTGTAGCACTGTGGTTTTTGTTTAATTGTGTGATCTGAAGGAACACCGTAAGCAACTGAGAATCAGTTGGGCTGATCTCGGATAATGAGAAGAGGTATAACATTGTTAATTGCCTTTCTCCTCTCTCTTGATTATTTGTGAGTTGGTGTTAAAGAATGTTTTTCTACTGCATGCCCACTAGGACCAAAAGTCTGCCACGGCCTGCCCGCTTTGTTTTTTGGGGTCCACTGAAGCAGAAAGATGGGCTCTTAGCACATTCCCTGCATTGGGCTGCTTTCTCCCCGTCCTCTGACTGATTGCTTTTGCTTCTATTCCCATTGTTTTTTCTTCTTTTATTTTCTCTTCTTTTTTCGGGCAGGTGTTTTTATTTTGTTTTTGCTGCTTCTTACAGCGTCTTTGATTGGGAGTTAATTGTAAGAAGATCCTTAACTGCTTTTGACCTGTTAGTCATTTTTTTTCTGTTGTATTTGTGTGTGCAACATCTGCATTCAATGGGTAGATTAGAGACACTCAGGAAATGTTGTGCTTTATCATCAAGCAATTACCAACTCCGCCAATACACAGGTGTTCAATATAACACATTTACCACAACCCGATTGCCTCAATTAAATAAATATTTTCTTTACTATAACACCATTTCCATTTTATTATAAAGCACTGAATAGAAAACACCTGCTTCACATCTTGAAGTGATTAACTGTAGCAGTCATCTGACTCTCTTGATAAACCACTGCTGAGTTTTGGGGTTGGAATTTCTCTGATCAATGAAATTGGATTTGTCATTTGAAAGACATGCAACGTCTCTGTTGCGACATCATAGACTTCATCTGCACTACAGAGAGACATCAACAAAGGGCAAGGAATAGTGAGCATGCTGCAGTTAGCTCATTTAGATTTCTAAACTATTACTTAACATGTCCATCAATCTCCTCATTCAAAGCATCTTTTAATACAAATGTGCAGTTGCAGATTTGTCCAGAGTTTTATGGCCAAGGGCAGTCTGCTTTGTTGTTGTATGTTTCAATTAAGTTTGCTTTGCTTGTAATGAGTAAGTGAACATATGTCTATCAATTTGGGAGCCCTTCTATATTTCATTATTTATTATTTGTTTCGCTATGGAATGTTCGCCCGACTCCTCTTCAATGGCTGTGCGATGTTGCAGGATATTGGCCGGGACTGGAAAAAGCTGTTGTACACGTGGATCCTGAGCATCCGAACATGCTCAATGGGTAACATGAGACATTTTCAGCTTCCAGGAATTGTGTACAGATCCTTGCGACATGGGGCCATGCATTATCATGCTGAAACATGAGATGATGGTGACCAATGAATGGAGCGACAATGGGCCTCAGGATCTCGTCATGGTATCTCTGTATATTCAAATTGCCATTGATAAAATGCAATTGTGTTCATTGTCCGTAGCTTATTCCTGCCCATACCAGAACCCCACTACCATAGTGGGGCACTCTGTTCACAACACTGACATCAGCAAACCGCTCACCCACACAGCGCCATACACGTTGTCTGCCATCTGCACAGTACAGGTGAAACCGGGATTCATCCACGAAGAGCACACTTCTCCAGCATGCCAGTGGCCATCAAAGGTAACCATTTGCAACACTGAAGTCGGTTCCGATGCCGAACTGCAGTCAGGTCAAGAACCTGGTGAGGATGGTGAGCATGCAGATGAGCATCACTGAGACGGTTTCTGACAGTTTGCGCAGAAATTCTTTGGTTGTGCAAACCTACAGTTTCATCAGCTTTCCGGGTGGCTGGTGTCTTATGAGTCCACAGGTGAAGTAGCCGGATGTGGAAGTCCTGGGCTGGGGTGCTTACAGGTGGTTTTGCGGTTGCTAGGCCAGTTGGACGTACTGTCAAAACAATGTTGGAGTCGGCTTATGGTAGAGAAATGAACATTACATTCTCTGGCAACAGCTCTGCAGTCAGCATGCCAATTACATGATCCCTCAAAACTTGAGACATCTGTGGCATTGAGTTGTATGAGAAAACGGCACATTTTAAAGTGGCCTTTTATTTTCCACAGCACAAGGTGTACCTGTGTAATGAGCATGCTGTTTAATCATCTTCTTGATATGCCATACCTGTCAGGTGGATGTATTATCTTAGCAAAGAAAAAATATTCACTTACAGGGATGTAAACTAATTTGTGCACACAATTTTAGAGAAATAAGCTTTTTTTATATGGAACATTTCTGGGATATTTTATTCAGCTCATGAAACGTGGGACCAACACCTTACGTATTGCATTTATACTTTTGTTCAGTATAGTTTAATTTCATAAGAGCTTCCCTCCCCCTCTCTCTCTCTCTCTCTCTCTCTCTCTCTCTCTCTCTCTCTCTCTCTCTCTCTCTCTCTCTCTCTCTCTCTGTCCTCTCAGTTTCATCCTCAGGGCAGAAAACCAGTCGACTCAGCAGCTTTGAAGAACTTCAGAAGATGCAATGTCATTTATACCTAATGATTATGACTGAAACTAATGATAACTCCACAAGGATAATTCATAATAATTTAATTATTCCTAAAAAAATACTGCAAGCTAAATTACTAATGTAACGTCAGCTTTTTGGTACCATTCAAAATGGCTGATATACTACTGTCCTCTAGTGGTTGGAAGCTCACTGTGCGAGTCAAATAAGCAAATATCTGAGATTTGAAAGACTAAAAATACTAATATTAGTGACCGTGCCAAGGATGAGAGCACTGTAAAAAATAGCAGAGCTCCAACGCCAATGCTGACTTTATATTTTCAAATGTTATCAATCTCAATTATCTCTCTGCAGACCAAATGCTCTAACGTATAGAGGTTGTATTGAACATTTAGTACACTTTGTGAAAATAATTGCTTTCTTCTTGATAAAAGGTACTTACACGGAACCCAAAGCGGCTGCGTGCGTGCGCCATTGTGCGCCATCGTGCGCTATCGTGCGCTATCATGCATACATGTCCCCCTACACCAAAGGCGATCACGACACACAGGTTAAAATATCAAAACAAACTCTGAACCAATGACATTAATTTGAGGACAGGTCGAAAAGCATTAAACATGTACGGCAATTTAGCTAGTTAACTTGCACTTGCTAGCTAATTTGTCCTATTTAGCTAGCTTGCTGTTGCTAGCAAATTTGTCCTGGGATATAAACATTGAGTTGTTATTTTACCTCAAATGCACAAGGTCCTCTACTACCGACAATTAATTCACACATGAAACAGTCAACCAAATTGTTTCTAGTCATCTCTCCTCCTTCCATGCTTTTTCATCTTTGAACTTATATGGTGATTGGCATCTACACTTTCATAGTATTACCACGACAACCGGCAAAACAGTTAGTCTATCAATCACCCATGTGGGTATAACCAATGAGAAGATTGCACATGGGTACCTGCTTCTATAAACCAATGAGGAGACGGGAGAGGCAGAACTTGCAATGTGATCTGTGTCAGAAATAGGAATGACTTGCATTTTAGCCCTTGGCAACACAAACGCTCGTTGGCGCGCACGAGCAGAGTGGGTGCAATAATTGAATAACATAGATTCCTACATTTATTTTGCAACGCTCGCACATGCGACGAGAGCGGTGTCGTCAGGGTGTTACACTCACGAGGATTCCACTGACATCAGATAATAACATTTAAGTCAGATAGAAAACATTGAGCAAACAGATGCACTGTTTAAATTATAAATTACAATAACTATTCAATTGAGATTAAAAGATGTCCCTCTTATTCAAAGTAGAAATACTTGTCTTAACATGGCCTGGTGTGGATGAAGGTCAGATGACTTGCTGATAGAAAAATGTCTACTTTCTCGTAAACATTGATGGTACTTATAGGTAAAAAATATAATTTCAACAATAACCCTGAGAAGTACTGTAGGCCACTGTTTATTCAATCTGCTTTTGGGGAGTCTTCAATAAATTGAGCCCATCTCTCAAAAGATTCCATCTCGGTTGGTATACTGTATCTGTATGCTGTTCCAAGAAATAATCAACCTCCTTGGCCAACAGCTTGAGCATTACACTAACTTTGTTCCAGTCATTTTCTGAGGATTGGCAGCACACTCATCAATATTTAACCGTGTATAACTGTCTCCAAAACACACCTGAGTCTATATAACTTTGTCAACTTTTAATTAAATACATTTCCCTGAACTTGGCCAATTTAACAATTGGAGAGATAAAGTAACAACCCAATTATAAACTTCTAGGTAGTTGATATAAATTGGTGGCGGATAAAGTGAGATACATTTGACAATTTAAATGATGATGAATAAGCCTTCTGCAAAGTTAAGTAAGTTATAATGCAATCAATTTCTTTATCTTGTGAAAAAAAGGAACAGTGTTCCTATGGTCACTGTGATATGCTATCTTCATTCAGGTCTTTCTGTGAGAAGTACCATGTAACGGAATTCTTCGTTCTCCTCTGACGAGGAGTATGAAATGTCGGACCAATGTGCAGCGTGGTATGTGTTCATGATGTTTATTTTACTGAACACTGAAAATACAAAATAACAACGTGAAATAAACGAAAACGAAAACAGAAACACTACACAGAAAATAATCACCCATAAAACACAGGTGGGAAAAGGCTACCTAAGTATGATTCTCAATCAGAGACAACGAACAACACCTGCCTCTGATTGAGAACCATACTATACCAGGCCAAACACAAAACCACATCATAGAAAAAAGAACATAGGCTACCCACCCCAACTCACAAAGACATAATAAAGGAACTAAGGTCAGAACTTGACAGAACAACCCTCCCCCCCCTCTCCCCAAAGGTGCGGACTCCGGCCACAAAACCTGAACCTATAGGGGAGGGTCTGGGTGGGCATCTGTCCGCGGTGGCGGCTCTGGCGCGGGACGTGGACCATAGTCTTTGCACACTTCTTTACCCGCCACCGTGGTGCCTTTAAAGCGGCGACCCTCACCGCCGACCTCGGACTGGGGACCCTAGCAGCGGGCCCCGAATGGACGGGAGATTCCGGTAGCACCAGACAGGCGGGAGACTCCGTGAAGGGCGACTCCGACAGTGCCAGTGTGATGGGCAAATCCGGCAGCGCCGGAGTGGAGGGCGATTCCGGCAGCACCGTAGTGAAAGGCGGCTCCTGACTGACGGGCGGCTCTGGTAGCTCCTGACTGACGGCGGCTCTGGCAGCTCCTGACTGACTGGCGGCCCCGGCAGGTTCTGATGGGCGGCTCTGGCAGCTCAGGACAGACGGGTGTCTCTGGCAGCGCTGGACAGCCAGGTGGCTCTGGCAGCTCCTGACAGGAGGGAGACTCTGGCAGCTCCGGACAGGAGGGAGACTCTGGCAGCTCCGGACAGGAGGGAGAGTCTGGCAGTGCTGGACAGGAGGGAGACTCTGGCAGCGCTGGACAGGAGGGAGACTCTGGCAGCGCTGGACAGGAGGGAGACTCTGGCAGTGCTGGAGGAGACGGAGAGACAAGCTGGTGCATGGGGCTGCCACCAGAGGCCTGGTGCGGGGAGGAGGCACTGGATGGATCGGACCGTGGAGGCGCACTGGAGGTCTCGAGCACCGAACCTGCACAACCCGTCCTGGCTGGATACTCCCCGTAGCCCGGCCGGTGCGGCGGGGTGGAACAGACCGCACTGGGCTGTGCTGGCGAACTGGGGACACCGTGCGTTACCCTGGGCTGAGGAGACGCACTGGAGACCAGATGCGCTGAGCCGGCTTCATAGCACCTGGCTCGATGCCCACTCTAGCCCGGCCGATACGAGGTGCTGCGATGTAGCCTGCTCCCCGTGTGCCCCCACCCAATACATTTTTGGGGCTGCCTCTTGTCTCTGTTGCGCTGCCGTGCCAACTCCTCAAAATGCCGCCGCTCTGCTTTGGCTGCTTCCAGCTCTTCCCTTGGGCAGCGATATTCCCCAGCCCTTCCTCTGACGAGGAGTATGAAATGTCGGACCAATGTGCAGCGTGGTATGTGTTCATGATGTTTATTTTACTGAACACAGAAAATACAAAATAACAACGTGAAAGATTCGAAAACAGAAACAGTCCTGAAAGGTGTAGAAAACACTAAACAGAAAATAATCACCCACAAAACATATGTGGGAAAAGGCTACCTAAGTATGATTCTCAATCAGAGACAACGAACAACACCTGCCTCTGATTGAGAACCATACCAGGCCAAAAACAAAACCACAACATAGGAAAAATAACATAGACTACCCACCCCCAACTCACGCCCTGACCAAACTAAAACAAAGACATAATAAAGGAACTAAGGTCAGAACGTGACATACCAGTAGGCCTACACATTAATACACATGGGAAAACCATGAACATTAAGTATGGAAACACACAATTCAAGTTTTTATATAATGCCCCTTGTGGATTGAAGACATGCGGCTGCTTGGCATTGTAAACTCTGACATCAACACAAGACTGTTGGTTCACAATGGGTTTGAAGTAGCCTGAGTGCCAGTCTGGTTGTGTTGTCATGCCAACTCCTTGTCACATTGTCACGCCAATGAGCAATGGGTTTGTCAAGAGCACAAACAGATCTGGGATCAGGCTAGGTATGAAGTGATACTGACTTTAACCATTGGAATGTGGACCTTTACCGGCATAAGCAAATATCTGAAAAATATCAAGATACAACTGTAACAGCAGAAACATTGTGACTTCTTCTCCTTTGGAGCGTCATCCCTTTTTCGCTGGGAAGATGTCCATCTCCTTAATGATACGGTCGGCGATGGTTTGTTGTTGGCTGAAAGCATTCTTCTCGATGTCAAGTCAAACGGACCTCCTGGATGGACAATACACATATTTACAGCGTTTAAGTAATACTACACAGAATTACAGGTTTTCTACTCAAAGACAGCAAATATATGGTAAACAATTCAAAGGGCATAAATACACTGTCAAAATTTTGTAAATGGAAAAAAAAAATCGGCAAATGTTATCAACAAATGTAATCAACAATATTTTATTGCCAATTCCTCACACTCAGTAGTTATTACGGTTGATTGGCTGTATCACTGACAGAGAAAGGAGGAGGAGTGGGTGTTAATTAAGACCTTAATTACTAACATATTCCAGACTATTCAGGTTGTCTAGCCGTTAAGTCACTCTGGTTAAGAACATCTACAAACAATATTCACTTGTGGTGTACAAATCATGACTTTATGAGATATACCTTCTTTTTCAAAATTTTACTTTGACCTCAACAACTAGGGAGAACAGTTCATGTATGTTTGGCCTCATGATAGGACGGCAGTGTAGGTTGGCAAGGTTAGGGAATCCAAAGGATGATGAGTGTAGAGGGAGACTGGTGCCTCAGCAGCACTCACCCATGCACAGGATCTTCTGCATAGCGGAAAAGATCTTGCTCACCGTCTCTGGCTGTCTGTTAGAACCCAGCTCACTGATGATCATCAACTCATTTATCTCTGGAACAAAGAAATGAAACACACATGGTCTATGTTTGTATTAGCTTGTGCAATATTTGTTAGATGCTATAGAACATACCTAAGAATAATGATAAAATTATGTTCTGTTTTCAAATACTGCTGCAGTCTGGGTATTACGCATAAGGCGCCTGCCTAGGGACTTTCTCCTGTCCCAGCTGCAAGCACACTGGGAGCAGTGACATCCAAGTGATAAAACATCACAAAAGTGTGTGGTGATGCCCAACCCGCCCCAGAAAAAACATCTCCTATAGTCAACCTTTTAAACCAGGGCTTCACAATCTTGGTCCTGCGGCCCCCGCTCTGCGCACATCTTGTTTTTTTCCTGCCAGGAGCAGGATTCGCGAAACAGACAAAAGGATGGTTAAGTAACTGGATAATCCATTCAATATAAGTTATTAAATCTTGCACCAGACACAGGGCATGTAACCTCTGTTGCTCTTCAGAAGCAAAAGGAGAAGCAAAAGGAGGAGGCGAAAAGATAAATACCTGAAAAGCGAAGGGCCTGAAGGACATAGCCATGAATTTCAGGGTGAAAGACGAATATGGACACAACTTCAACTTAGTCACCAGGGGCAAACTGAGCACAGGAAGGGTGTACAGATAGGATCCAACATGTTTAGCCAAGGGCAAAGCCATGCGCAGGGAGGTTTAACGGGTAGGTTTAGTAGGAGAGGATCTTCAGATCTACCGACTCCACCTCCTCCAGAGGCTCAAAGTGGGCCTCCAAAACCAAATCTCTGGCCGGCAACGGAAGTTGGGACGGATTCCTGCCTAAAAGCCCTCCAGGCGCTCCCTCTCCAATGTGAGCTAAATCAGAATCACTGGTCTTAACACATAAAGGAGGGTTTGAGGCCATTGGTTTCCCGCCAGAGCGGGCACTCTGGTCCCTCAGCGAGAAATATATTAGACACTGCAATTTTTCTCGCAATGCAATAAAGATCATAAAGATGTTTCCCCCCCAAAATGTCCCATACCTGGGTGTAGTCTCCACTCCTGAGAGAGAGGGTCCCACCTGGATTAAATATCTGCACCCGAGTTGAGTCAACTGGAGACATGTGTAGCCCAAAGCGAGAGCATGTGCGCACTGCTCCCCAGCAATAAGGAGATAGCCAAGGTTAGGAGGGAGCAAGACAGTGTGTATCCAAATACCCATGCTACCCATGCAACAAAAAAAAGTTTTATAGTATGTGACATTTCGAAAATGTAGTATACTTTAAATGCCATGACGTCATACTAATCTAATTTGGGCTTTGACAACAGCGGATCAATTAGATATGGGGATGTGCTAGCGGAATTAACCAATAACGCGAAACAACGCAATTGCGCATAACGCATTCTCAGTATGAAGAAATGTGCTGAACAAAAATACAAAAGCAACATGCAACAATTTCAGAAATGTTATTGTGTTACTGTCACGCCCTGGTCTTAGTATTTTGTGTTTTCTTTATTCATTTGGTCAGGCCAGGATGTGACATGGGTTTTTTATGTGGTGTGTTTTGTCTTGGGGTTTTTCGTAGGTATTGGGATTGTGTGTGAGCTGAGTGGGCATTCTATGTTACATGTCTAGTTTGTCTAGTTCTATGTTTGGCCTGATATGGTTCTCAATCAGAGGCAGGTGTTAGTCATTGTCTCTGATAGGGAACCATATTTAGGTAGCCTGTTTGGTGTTGGGTTTTGTGGGTGATTGTTCCTGTCTCTATGTTTGCACCAGATAGGGCTGTTTTTTTTCCACATTTCTTGTTTTGTTAGTTTATTCATGTATAGTGTCTTTAAAAATTAAACATGAATAACCACCACGCTGCATTTTGGTCCGCCTCTCCTTCACCACAAGAAAACCCTTACAGAATCACCTACCAACCAAGGACCAAGTGGCATGGTGAAAGGCAGCAGGAGCAACAGCAGCAGCAGGAGAAGCAACAGAGGCAGCAGCAGCAGTAGCAGTGGGAGAGGCTGCACTATTTGGATAAATGGACTTGGGAGGAGATCCTTGACGGGAAAGGACCTTGGGTACAGCCTGGAAAATATCGCCGCCCCAAAGAAGAGCTGGAGGCGGCGAAGGCAGAGAGGCGCTGGTATGAGGAGGCAGCACGGCGGCGTGGATGGAAGCCCAAGAGTCAGCCCCAAAAATGTATTGGGAGAGGGCACACAGGAAGTGTGGCGAAGAAGGGTAGGAGACCTGCGCCAACTTCCTGTGCTTACCGGGGGGCTGGAGAGACCGGCGTCCCCAGTGCAGGTGCATAGCCCGGTGCGGTACATGGCCGGGCTAGAGACTGAAGATCCTCTCTTACTAAACCTACCCGTTAAAAAAAGAAACGTCCTTGCACTGTCAACTGCGTTTATTTTCAGCAAACTTAACGTGTAAATATTTGTATGAGCATAACAAGATTCAACAACTGAGACAAAAACTGAACAAGTTCCACAGATATGTGACTAACAGAAATGGAACAATGTGTCAAGGAACAAAGGGGGGTCAAAATCAAAAGTAACAGTCAGTATCTGGTATGGTCACCCCCTATGGTCACCAGCTGCATTAAGTACTGCAGTGCATCTCCTCCTCATGGACTGCACCAGATTTGCCAGTTCTTGCTGTGAGATGTTACCCCACTCTTCCACCAAGGCACCTACAAGTTCCCGGAAACTCCTAGCATTGACCCTCCAATCCAACAGGTCCCAGACGTGCTCAATGGGATTGAGATCCGGGCTCTTCGCTGGCCATGGCAGAACACTGACATTCCTGTCTGGCAGGAAATCATGCACAGAACGAGCAGTATGGCTGGTGGCATTGTCATGCTGGAGGGTCATATCAGGATGAGCCTGCAGGAAGGGTACCACATGAGAGAGGAGGATGTCTTCACTGTAACACACAGCGTTGAGATTTCCTGCAATGACAACAAGCTCAATCCGATGATGCTGTGACACCATATTAGTTAAAGCAACTCCATAGTCAACATAGCTAATATAACTAAAGCATTAGTAAACCCGCTACAATCCTGCAGTACAGTTTAGTAGGTGGCATTTCTTTTGTAAAACCAAAAGCTTACCTTGACTTGGAGAGTTCAAGTGTTGGATAGTCATAGCCAACTAGCTAACATAGCATCCCTCTGTTTAAGGCGGGTGTTTGAGTAGGCTAAACTAGCTAGCTGCATTTGCTAGCTAAGTAAGTGAAACAAATTTAAGAAATATAGCTAGCTCTCTCTCTCCCTCTTGCTCCTCCTTCATTTTTGAATAAATTAATCTGTTCAAAACTGTTCAACTATTCTCTTTCTCTTGGAGTCAACCACTCACCACATTATATGCCGTGCTAGCTAGCTGTAGTTTATGCTTTCAGTACTAGATTCATTCTCTGATCCTTTGATTGTCAGTTCATGCTGCAAGAGCTCTGATAGGATGGAGGATGTCCTCTGGAAGTTGTCATAATTACTGTGGAAGTCTACGGAAGAGGGTGAGAACCATGAACCTCCTAGGCTTTGTATTGAAGTCAATGTACCCAGAGGAGGATGGAAGCTAGCTGTCCTCTGGCTAAACCATGGTGCTACCCTACAGAGTGCTGTTGAGGCTACTTTAGACCTGTAAAACCGTGTGTTTTAATACATTATTTGGTGACATGTGAATGTATTTTGTACAGTTTTATCTAAAAAGGATCATATTTTTAATGTTTCACTATATTTCACTTTATTTTAATGTAAATCACTGAGGAGGATGGTCCTCCCTTTCCTCCTCTGAGGAGTCTCCACTGTCATAACCCCACCGCCACCATGGGGTACTCTGTTCACAACGTTGACATCAGCAAACCACTCACCCACATGAAACTCACCCACATGATGCCCGCTAGGTCTGCAGTTGTGAGACCGGTTGGACGTACTGCCAAATTCTGTAAAACAAAGTTGGAGGCTGCTTATGGTGAAGAAATTAACATCCAATTCTCTGGCGATAGCTCTGGACATTCCTGCAGTCAGCTTTCCAATTGCACGCTACCTCAACTTGACACATCTTTGGCATTGTGTTGTGTTACAAAAATGTACATTTTAGACAACTAAGCTTGGCTACTTAATTGGGAAGATGCAGTGGGATTCAAATGTAGGCTAAGTAGTTTTTTGTACAGCGTTCGTCTGTTGAAAGAAGAGAGTCGGACCGAAATGCAGCGTGTTGGTTACTCATGACTTTAATGAATGAAAAAACGCGGTACATGAAATAACTGAAACTAAATACAAAAACAACAGAACGTGAAACTAATTACAGCCTATCTGGTGACCACAACACAGAGACAGGTACAATCACCCACGAAATACAAAGCGTAACTATGGCTCCCTAAATACGGTTCCCAATCAGAGACAACGATAAGCACCTGACTCTGATTGAGAATCGCCTCAGGCAGCCAAGCCTAACAACACCCCTAATCAGCCGCGATCCCAAATAATACAAACCCCAATACGAAAACAACATATAAACCCATGTCACACCCTGGCCTACCCAAACATATAACAAAAACACAAAATACAATGACCAAGGCGTGACATTTTTGTTCTCCTTAAAATGATCACAAGAATTGCATCACAGGCTACATGTTTTTTTTAACCCAAAATGAATGACTGTTTTCTCATTAAAAGTGTTTATTGTTTTCTTGGCCTTAGTCAGAGCTTTTAAACTAAATACTAAACCATCTTTTGATTTCTGATTGTGTCGGTACTGGGGACTCGGGATGTGGCTGATGTCATGTTAATCAGGTCTTTTTATTTGAACATATGGATTGTTTTAGGTTTTTAGGCTAGAATACCTAGCTATTTTATTATTGAATGTATGGATCAAGCCTTAGCAGTAACTCTGATCAAATTCCTAATGTTCAGTGATTTAGTTTATTATATTGCTGTCAATTATATAGAATTTGTGATGTAACCCACTGTCCATGTTTTTCAGTGCAATATGCTTTTAATTTGAACATTTGAAAAGTTTTGGTCTGTGTACTAGGCTATCTGATTTATTCTGTACTGTATATGTTACAGCACTTTGGTTTCACTAATAAATATGTTTAAATGGAACCAAATGATCTGTTTCTGTTTCAGTTCTTTTTAAATAGGATAGATGGGCTAGATGGTCTAAGGCCGTTATTCTGAACTGGGGGGTTCGCAACCCACATAGGTGTCGCGGGAGGATTTTAAGGGGTTGACGGACTTGTGCATGAAAAATCTAATCAAATCAATATTATTTTGAAAGGTAACCGTAGCACCGATACTATATTTTGAAAGGATACCGCGAGTACCTCTTATTGTTGTTGACTTTCCGCGTGCAATGCGTCGGCAGTTGTGAAATATCTAGCTAAATTCGGACTCGCTCATTGACCAATACAACACACACACACACACACACACACACACACACACACACACACACACACACACACACACACACACACACACACACACACACACACACACACACACACACACACACACACACACACACACACACACACACACACACACATCTCAAGTGCAATAAAATTGTAATTCTGAAGCATTGTTTAGTTTTAAATATGACATGTCCAATCAGATAATACAGATCTTCTGACAGCTAACTTGATTGACAGCTAACTATGCAGATTTGTTCCGCAGGTATTGCACATGTGGATAGTTAGCTGTCATTTAACTCATGTTGGCTAGCTGTCAGAGTAAAATCATGGACACGTTTTTAAAACGTGCAGCTCCCTCATCTACTGCTGCTTCCAATGTCAACAACAAGGCAGACAACCCGGTCCCTGTCAAGAAGAGAAAATACGACCCCAAATTCATCAAATATGGTTTTATGTAGGGTGCATTCATAAATTCGCTATAACTGATGAATTTACGAACACACCCATTTATAGAAGACAGACAGGGTGAGTAGACCGTAGTGCGTCCTATGCACTACGGTCTACTGTTAGCTAATGAGAGCATGAAACCCTTCCGAATGAAACACCATCTGGGCACCAAGCGTCCAAGCAACAAAGATAAAACAGCTGATTTTAAAAAAAGGAAATATCAATATCTGGAGGCCTCGCAAGATTAATTCAACAAAGTATGCATGGTACATGAAAAGGCATTTCGCGCATCTTACCTTGTGGCCCAGCGCAATGCTATGTGCAAAAAAAGCCCACACCAGCGCTGAGAATCTCATACTCCCTGCTGCGAATAATATGTGCATTGAAATCTTGGGAGAGTTAGCCGCCAACAAACTTAAAACCATGCCCCAATCCATGACACCACGAGACACCATGACGAGAATCCAGGACACGTCTGAGAACATAAAGCGCCAGACATCAGAGAGCATTATTGCAAATGGCCATTACGCCCGATGAATGCACGGATGTGGCTAACCATGTCATTCTAACGGTCTATGTCAGAGACCAACTCTGCAGAGCCTGTCTTTAACACAGTGGATATGTACCTGGGCTCCGTGGGACTGGCCTGGAATGGGTGTGACCACTGATTGGGCAGCTACCATGACAGGAATGCACTCTGGTAGGAAAGCGGATCCTGGAGAGATGCTTCCTACACAGGGATGGATGCATTGGCAGCGAATGACATGGTGCCAGAGCTCCACGCAACTCTCCAGGTTGTGATCAAGTGTGTCAACTATATTAAAAAGAGTTCCACGAAAAGAAGGTGTTTTCCGGGCCTTCTGCAGGGATATGGGGAGCGAGCACCAGCATGTGCTTTATCATGCAGAGGTCCGCCAGGGGTAAAGTGTTGGGTCACTTTTATGAGCTTCAAGTTTCTTTCGGAAAACAAGTCATCTCTGCACGAACATTTACATTGTGTGGAATGGTTCACGCAAATTGCCTACCTGGCTGATATTTTTGATAATGTGAATTATCTCAATGTGTCAATGCATGGGAGGTGACACAATCAATTTGAACAGAGGGACAAAGTGGGTGGCTTCAAGATGAAGTATACCGTTTGGGCAAATCATGTTTCTAACTGGAGGATATGTTTCCCAATACTGATTTCGAGATTCAGAATCTGATCAACAAAGCGCATGGCAATACACTGAAGAAAAAAAACGTTAAACAGCATCTCGTCAAGCTGCAGGGAAAGTTTTGCCACTACAAGAACAGGAGACAAGACGACTGTATACCGGACCCCTTTCAAGTGGAGATGGGAAGCGTCACGTTGCCAAGCAACGAAGAGGCTCTGCTGTTGGAGCTCTCGTTTGATCGCAGACAGAGCATTCGCTTCCCAGAAATGACACTGCCAATGTTCTGGAGCAGCGTAAGTATCCTCTCGTCTGATAAGACACACACACACACACACACACAATAAATAAATAAACAGGTTAATGAGTTATTGTTCCCTATATTAATTAAACTATTATTGTTAATTAATTCTGACATTCATATTACATTTTAATGACGGGTTAAAAACATACACTTTTAAAAACCCTTTTCAAGATTGTGAAACTATTGACATGATAATTGATGATTAAGAATTCCTAATGATAGTTGTTTTTTCAATTTTAAACATGTATGTGTTACTGTTTATTAACATTATTGGACTGGTATGTGTTACGGTTCATTAACATAATTGGACTGGTATGTGTTACGGTTCATTAACATAATTGGACTGGTATGTGTTACGGTTCATTAACATAATTGGACTGGTATGTGTTGACATTAACATTGTTGGGCTGGTTTTGATTTCATGTTCTGAGTCTGATCATTTATTACACCCCACTCCTGAACTGGTCGCCTAATTTAATGGCTTCTTCTCTTGAATTGATAATAAATGTTTTCTCAGTGAATTTTTATAAACCTTTATTTAACTAGGCAAGTCAGTAAAGAAAAAAATCGTATTTACAATGACGGCCTAGGAACAGTGGTTTAACTGCCTTGTTCAGGGGTAGAATGACAGATGTTTACCTTGTCAGCTCAGGGATTCGATCTTGCAACATTTTGGGTACTAATCCAATGCTCTAACCACGAGGATACCTGCCACCCCAGGTGACATGGCTGTGTAATGACTTCATTAACACCATAATTGAGACAGAGTCTATTTTGCCCAAGAAGGCAGCTGCAATACAACATTATAAAATGTAATCAACAACAGTCCATAATATTGGGTCGTCAAATTTGGGTTTGACGACCCAAATTTGGGTCCCCATGCAAAATCAGTTGAGAACCACTGGTCTACGGTATAGGGCCAATGTAATAGTCTGGCTATAACTATCCTGAGTAGACCTAAAACTCCATTCTTATTCTATTTAGTGTTCAAAGAAATTAAACAAATTGGAAATTAGCTACTATCAGTCTGGTTAATACAATGCATGTCTGTTGAATTTGGAAAAATACACCCACACTCAGCCCCGCCCCACCTACTCAGACAGTCAGGAGCCTGTCGTTGAAATTCAACACTAAGGACTCAAAGTCAAAGTAAACGAAGCAATCTTTATTTAACATGCAGAGAGGTTCACAAACTCAGTACAAGCATGATGAAAACTCAGAAAGGGGGCGTTCCCTATCAGTCCTTTTATACTGCTACACAGACAAGTTATAAGCATGATTTACATTATTCATTATTAACGTTGGTTCCTGCATGTGACTGACTGATACCTCACAAGGCTTCTTCCCTCAAAGCTGAGACCTTGTATCACTTATCTAGTCCCAAAACAATATTCTGGGCATAATGCCAAATTGCTTGGGAGTGCTATTGTGATTTCCTCCTTTGTACAAGCAATCAGTCACTCACATGAACCCAACCAAGACAAGTTATTACAAAAGCGTCTGTCGTGATACATCTCAACCCATGGGAGCCCCCTCACAATAGAAGAGGGTCCCATCGATGGGCCATGGCCCACACAAAGCAACCGGCTTAGGCTGCGAGATGAGTCAAGGTGAGTGGCTAGCCCTCAGCGCTGGAAGGGCCGCATCAACATTAGCCCCAGGGAACGACTTCTATCACAGAAGCCATCACCCCCAGTAGGAGTAGGCACTGTTGAAAACGCATTGGGTGACCAAGATGAAATTTGGCTAAGCAGAGCCGGAACCCGAACACTCTCCATATGGATAAAAAAGCTTTATAAGCGGGTGTCTAGCTCGAGACCCAGAAACGGAATGCGCTGAGTTGTTGCCTGTATCCCGAAGTCACTGTTCGCATAACCCAGGGCCACACTGCGCATGCGCGCCATTGGTCGGAGCAGAGCGTGAGCCTCTCATGTAATGCCATCTGAAGAGGCGGGACGCCACCTTGTGGACAGAGAGATTGGAGATGGAAAAATAACCACCATTCTTGACAACCGTGGAGAAGCGACACTTTTCATCTAACTCACATGCGGGAGACACAACCATTTTGACACCCGTGAACACTGTGGAACTTATCGGAACCATCAAGCCCCCTAAAGAATGCCACACAATTGCCAACAGAACCTGTGGCGTGGATTAGTATGGGAACAATGCCAGCTGTCCGCTAGTCTCACAAAGTGATTCGACCAAGGGCACCGAGCCGAGACATACAAGACAACAAACGTACGTTTCTTTTAATTAATTGGGGCATGGCCGCAAACCTGAACCTGGTTAGCCTTCATTGTTTCGGTCGCATTGGCCATCTTACTTTTTGGTATAGCCAGGCCAAGAAATTCTAAGAATAACAAATTGTTTGTGATTAGGAAACTTATGAGAGCCATACAAACTTCTGTACACAACATTCAGGCGGTGAGCACGCTCTACCACTCTTAGGGATAATTTAGTTGGCGCCATGTTTGACAGTCTTGCGTTCCAATTGTTTATTTTAGTGCCGTGAATCGTTCCTGTGCACAACAAGATGAAGAGAGGAATAATTTAAGGAATGAATCCAAGCCTGTCAGGCGTGATTGTAGATCCTTTAACCGAAGATGCGAGAGTGTGACTCCCCATAGTATGTTGTACTGACGTTGACTGGTGGAAAGGGAATCGCCACCGTGATAATTCATATAGGCTTTATCTAACAGAATGGCGCTGGAATGTATAGCGGCCGTTTTACGGGCTCCTGACAAATTCTTCTATGTTGTGTTTTTTTGTTGTTGCTGATCTTAACTTTTTCTTAAAACATAACGTTTCCGCCACCGTTGTCATTTAACCGAAAAGAGCTTCGGGGCATCAGAACAGCGATCACTAACCTAGATTTGGATGAAGATTTCTACTTCAATGAGTCGACTGCGCAGGACATACTGCTCACCCCGGACTAGGCCCTAATGACCAACAACTGGAAGAGAAAGAGACGGTGATAAAGAAGCTGATGTGCAGGCACCCTGTTGAAACTATGGCGGCAAGTAACTAAACCCCCAATGCCCTCTGTTCTGTTGGTGAATAAACAATCACCGGAGAGAAAACTGGACAAGCTCCGTTCGAGACTATCCTATCAACGGGACCTGAAGAACTGTAATATCCTATGATTCGCTGAAACTTGGCTGAACAAGGACATGGATAATACACATCTAGCTGTTTTTTCTACATATCGGAAGGACAGAACTGCAGTATCGGGTAACATCAAGGGGTGGGGTGTTTTACTCTTTGTTAACAGCTCGTTGTTATTAAGGAAGTCTCAAGGTGCTGCTCACATGAGTTAGAATACCTCATGATAAGTTGTAGACCATACAATTTATATTTTTCATAGCTGCCTATTTACCACCACAAACCCCACTCAACGAGCTGTACACGGCCATAAGCAAAGAAGAAAAGTAAAGAAGAAATGCTCATCCAAAAGCGACGCTCCTGGTGGCCGGTGATTTTACAGTTTGTCTCAATTGCTAAAACACTGAAACCCATTGGCTGAGCAAAGTTCTCAGTTGCCTGGACTCATTTAGCTAATTATGCAGTCTGTTGTCAATACCTTTGTCCCGACTTCTACCGAAGTCGTTGCCTCTCCTTGTTCGGGCGGTGCTCGGCGTTCGACGTCACCGGTCTTCTAGCCATCATTGATCCTTTTTTCATTTTCCATTGGTTTTGTCTTGTCTTCCCACACACCTGTTTTCAATCCCATTCATTACCTGTTGTGTATTTAACCCTCTGTTTCCCCTCATGTCTTTGTCAGAGATTGTTTTATTGTCAGTGTAGTGTGTTTGTTGTATAGGAGCGTGTTGGGTCCTCGTACCCATGTTTGTTTCTTTATGTACATTTAGTGTTATGGAGAATACTCCGTGGACTTTATTAAAAGACTCCATTTTACACTCCATTTGACTCTCCTGCGCCTGACTTCCCTGCCACCTATTACACCTATGCATGACAACCTTAAACCATTTCACATGGTAAAACACAATTTGGAGATCTCACTTAGACATTTCTGCAAAATCTAAACACATTCTCATTCTCAAAACACATTCTTCACTCTAATGCACATGTCATCCATACTGGTAAACACAAGTGGCAACAATCAAATACAAATAGAGAACACATGTCATTGATTGAACACAACCACTCAAAATTGATTTAACCTGTTTCAAATGATGCAACACAACCAATATAAGCCAGTTCAGAGAGCAAACAGGTTGTTGAAGGTGGGAAGGAGAAAGTCTGAGAATGGATAGAAGAAGCAATGTGAGAGGCCGAGGACGTATGCGAGGTGGGCGACGAGGAGGAAGAGTAAGAGGATGGCAAGAAAGGGGAAGAGGAGGACGAAGAGGAAGACAAAGAGTGGAAATATGATGAAATTCGAGTAACAGTTATAGACCATGTTCTTGTCCATGGACTGACAATGAGGGAAGCAGGACTTAGAGTGCAACCCAATTTGAGCTGATTTTCTGTGTCCACCATAGTATTTTTGTATTTGCAAATTTACTGTACTACACTATATGCAGCTGTTTCAATAAACATTTGTAAAGTTAATCACTGTATGTATTGTACTGCATGAATATGTTTTGTAACTGCACAACTACTTTTTGTAGAATTGCAAGGCTGCCACATGCAGGTGGAAGGACAGCTATATTCACTCGGGAGCAAGAGGCCGTTATAGTTGGCATGGTCCTTCAAGATAATGCAATACGACTCAGAGAAATCCAGGAACGGGTGATACAAGACAGCACACACTTCCAGGGAATCGACAGTGTGAGCATTTCCACAATTGACCGTGTCCTCCATCGTTAAAGGATGCGAATGAAACAAGTATACAGAGAACCTTTTGAGCGCAACTCACCAAGGGTGAAAGAACTGTGAGCTCAGTATGTGCAAGTAAGTGTACATTCAGAAACATTTACTGTAATCCAGATTGTCTACAGTACTAACACATACTATGTGAATGACAATACTCTTCAGTACATAAAATGTATGTGAATTAGAAGCCTAATTGTACTCTACAGTATAGCACTGCCTCTGTACGACTTACAAAATCCTACATACAGTATATTGTATTTCTACACAGACAATATTTGACTTGGAATCCATGGATAGACCCCATGAAATCATCTTTGTCAATGAAGCAGGCTTCAATCTAACAAAGAGGAGAAGGAGAGGCCGAAACATGATTGGACAGCGGGCCATTGTTGAGGTCCCTGGTCAACGGGGTGGCAATGTCACAATCTGTGCTGCTATCAGCAACCATGGTGTTTTACATCACCATGTTACACTCGGGCCATATAACACCCAGCACCTTCTAAGATTTATTGCCAATCTAAGATATATTTTATTTGAGCAGCAGGTTCAAGAGCAGCAGGATCAAGAGCTAAATGAGAATCCCATTCCCACCTATGTGATAGTGTGGGACAATGTCAGTTTCCACCGAGCTGCTCAGGTAAGGGAATGGTTTAACATCAATGGGTAGTTTATGAACTTGTACCTCCCTCCATACTCTCCTTTCCTAAATCCGATTGAGGAGTTTTTCTCCCCTTGGAGAAGGAAAGTGTATGATAGACAACCCTACACCAGAGTAAATCTGCTGCAAGCCATGGATTTAGCCTGTGGTGAGATAGGTGAAGACTCATGTCAGGGCTGGAAATGGCACACAAGAGGCTTCTTCCCCCTCAGGAGGGACAATATTGCTTGTGATGTCGACGGAGTGCTCTGGCCTGACCCAGCTCAAAGACAAGAAGAAGCACATTGATCACATGTTTATTACTTTGATTTTTGTCCCTTTTAGTATTGTATACTGTAGTACAGTGCATTGTAGGCTGTATACTGTACAATGGACAAATTGTATGGCCCTGAACATTGTGCTTTCCATTTATTAACAGTACTGACTGCTCAATAAATTTTGACTGGTTGCAGGTTCATATCAACAAAGAACAATAATTACAGTATCACAGAGACAAAGGACAAGTTTGTGAGATGCAGGGTACAGTACTGTAAAAATAGGGGTACAAGGAGGAGGAAGAACAAAAACAAAATTGCAAAGAGCAAAGAAGAGTAGTAATTTCTGATCAATTTTGAGCTACTATGATAGAACATGTTTTCGTTCATCAAAAGACTGTAAAGCTTCTTGTTGGTGGAAGGAGAGGAGGACCAAAATGCAACATGTTAAGTGTTCGTCATGTTTTAATAGAACAAACTGAACACTACACAAAATAATAACGAAGAGAAAACAAAACAGTTCTGCCAGGTGAACAGACACTGAACAGAAATTAAACACCCACAACCAAAATGGGGAAAACAGGCTACCTAAGTATGAATGTCAATCAGACAACAAACGACACCTGCCTCTGATTGAGAACCATACTAGGCCAAACACATAGAAATATATCAACCTAGAAAAAAGAACATAGACTACCCACCAACTCACCCCTGACCAACCTAACACAAAGACATAAAAAGGAACTAAGGTCAGAACGTGACAAAGACAATAACGGAAAATATGAATATTTTTTTTGATTCAAAATTTACTTCTCCCTAAGAATTGAATGTTTTGAACAATGTGTTTTCTATTTTTCGGTGTATTGTTTACTGACTGCTTGAGAGTGTATATCATTTTGATCACGTGTTTATGATTTGAGAGCAGTGTTTGATTTTTAACACAGGTAAAACTGTTTTGAGGCGAATGTTTAATTTTGCGAGAGGAGTCAGAGGTTATGTAAATACTGTTTGAAGATGAGGTTTTGTGTTTAATGTTTTCAGGAAATGGAGCAAGGTTTCAGAAATTGTGTTTTAGCAATTGAGAAAAACTGTAATACAGGAAAACTGAAATCTGTCTTACCTCATTTCTACCAGCATGTCACCTGTGCAACTAGAAGCGACAAAACTCTAGATCACCTTTACTCCACACACAGATCTGCAAATCTGACCATAACTATCTTCCCGATTTTTTTCTTACCAGCAAAAACTCAAACAGGATGTACTATTGACGTGCGCAATACAGAAGTGGTCCAATTAGGTGGATGCTAAACTACAGGACTGTTTCACTAGCACAGAATGGAATATGTTCCAGGACTCATCTGTTGGCATTGAGGAGCATATGACATCAGTCACTGCCTTCATTAATAAGTGCATCGACGACGGCATCCCCACAGTGAAGTTCACATACTTAGTGTCAGGATTTGGCCAGGGTTGTTCCGGTTTTTGGTCACTAGATGCCCCCATTGTGCCTTTTGACCTTTTGTTTTCCCTCGATCCCCATTATTATTTGCACCTGTGCCTCGTTTCCCCTGATTGTATTTAAACCCTTTGTTTTCCTCTGTTCTTTGCTCTGTGTTTGTATGTTAGCACCCAGCCCTAGTACTGTCATGTTTTGTCATTGATTATCATGTCTTGTCTCTGTGCTTCCCTTCTATTCGTTTCCCTCTGCTGGTCTTATTAGGTTCTTTCCCTCTTTCTATCCCTCTCTCTGCCCCTCCCTCTCTCCCTCTCTCGCTCTCTCTCTCTATCGTTCCGTTCCTGCTCCCAGCTGTTCCTCATTCTCCTAACTACCTCATTTACTCTTTTCACACCTGTCCCCTATTTTGCCCTCTGATTAGAGTCCCTATTTCTCCCTCTGTTTTCCGCTTCTGTCCTTGTCGGATCCTTGTTTGATGTTCGCTGTTCTGTGTCCTTGTTCCGCCCTGTCGTGTTTTACCTTCTTCAGATGCTGCGTGTGAGCAGGTGTCAATGTCAGCTACGGCCGGTGCCTTCCCGAAGCGACCTGCAGTCTGTGGTCGCGTCTCCAGTCATTCCTCTCTACTGATGAGTGGATTTCAGTTTTCCTGTTTTTGCATTTACCTAGATAATATCCAGGAGGATCGCTTTTGTTTAAGACTGGAATAAAGACTCTGTTTCCGTTAAGTTGCTTTTGGGTCCTCATTCACCTGCATAACAAGTACTCTGAGAACTCTTGTTGATCCCAGTGGACTCTCTTGTGGAATTCTGTTTTTTGTTCTTGTTTGTTTGTTTTTTGAGTATCTTTTGAGGCTTTTTGTGCTTTACCTTCCACCTTGTGGATTTACCTCTTTTGTCTTGGAGGATTACCTTTGTTCTTGTAGGATTCCTTTTGAGGTTGTGGAGTTACATGTTTTCCTGAAGAACTTCACTTTTTACTTCATTAAATACACCGTCTCAAGTACTGCTGTGTCTGCCTCATCTTCTGGGTTCTGCCGACTATTTGTGGCTCAGTTGGTTAAGTGACTGTTTCTCACTCCGGAGACCCGGGTTCGTAACTGGGTCCTGACACTTAGGTTGTAGTATTTAAAACTCGTTTTCCAACCACTCCACAAATTTCTTGTTAACAAACTATAGTTTTGGCAAGTCGGTTAGGACATTTACTTTGTGCATGATGCAAGAAATTTTTCCAACAATTGTTTACAGACAGATTATTTCACTTATAATTCACTGTATCACAATTCCAGTGGGTCAGAAGTTTACATACACTAAGTTCACTATGCCTTTAAACAGCTTTGAAAAATCCAGAAAATTATGTCATGGCTTTAGAAGCTTCTGATAGGCTAATTGACATAATTTGAGTCAATTGAAGGTGTACCTGTGGATGTATTTCAAGGTCTACCATCAAACTCAGTGCCTCTGCTTGACATCATGGGAAAATCAAAAGAAATCAGCAAAGACCTCAGAAACAAATCGCAGTCTGCTCCCAAGTCTGGTTCATCCTTGAGAGCAATTTCCAAATGCCTGAAGTAACCACGTTCATCTGTACAAACAATAGTACGCAAGTATAAACACCATGGGACCATGCAGCCTTCATACCGCTCAGGAAGGAGACGCATTCTGTCACCTCGACTCTGGAAAAGGGGTGAGTCCCGTGAGTCCCGCGGGGCTCTCCGACTTATGATACGGGTGTATTAAAAGTCTATCATTGAATTCAAAGTTCTTGGTCGTATCATGTTTGAATCGATTGGCCACTACAGGAGGAATGGGACAAAATTCACTCAACTTACTGTGGGAAGCTTGTGGAAGGCTATCTGAAATGTTTGACCCAAGTTAAACAATTTAAAGGCAATGCTACCAAATACTAATTGAGTGTATGTAAACTTCTGACCCACTGGGAATGTGATGAAAGAAATAAAAGCTGAAATAAATCATTCTCTCTACTATTATTCTGACATTTCACATTCTTAAAATGAAGCGGTGATACTAACGGACCTAAGACAAGGACTTTTACTAGGATTAAATGTCAGGAATTGTGAAAAACTGAGTTTAAATGTATTTGGCTAAGGTGTATGTAAACTTCCGACTTCAACTGTACATATCCCAACCAGAGGCCATGGATTAGAGGGAACATCCCCACTGAGTTAAAGGCTTGAGCTGCCACTGTCAAGGAGCAGGACACTTACCCTGATGCTGATAAGAAATCCCGCTACGCCCTCCGACGAACCATCAAACAGGCAAAGCGTCAATGCAGGACTAAGATTGACTCCTACTACACCGGCTCTGCTTTTTAGATGTGGCGGGGCTGGCAAACTCTCTCGAATTACAAAAGGAAACCCAACCGAGAGCTACCCAGTAATGCAAGCCTACCAGATGAGCTAAATGCCTTCTTTGCTTGCTTTAAGGCAAGCAACACTGAACCAGAATGCTGAGAGAATGTTCCTTGATCTTTGCTAAAGTAAGGACCCTGGGACTAAACATCTACCTCTGCAAATGGATCCTGGACTTCCTGATGGGACGTCCCCAGGTGGTGAGGGTAGACAATAACACATCCGCCAAGCTGACGCTCAACACTGGGGTCCCTCAGGGTTAATACTTTTATTATTATGTTTTTTAATTTTCTATTATTTCTCTATGTTTTTCTCTCTGTATTGTTGGGAAGGACCCATAAGTAAGCACCTGTTGTTTACAAAGCATGTGAAGAATAACATTTAATTTGATCTAAATCCATTTATTTTAAATCTGCTTTTCTGGTGCTCCTGAATTTGAGATTGTGATACTAACTTTTTTAAGTTGGGAGCACCAGTGCTATCTATGAACAATTCCAATTTATAACCCTGTCAGCACATCACTAAACACTCAACATAAATACAGATACTACTACACAATCAACATGGTAGTCTTGGCTATCCCATGTCTCCCCTTGGTTATGTCCCAAATTGCACCCTATTCCCCATTTAGAGCATTACTTTTGATCAGGAGACTAGGGTGCTATTTAGACACAAGCTTATAACTTTGAGCTTCTAGCCAGCCTATGTTAATTGGTATGAGGTTGCAGATTTCCCTTGAAAAGGAAACTATACCACCAATGATTTTACTTATCATGTTGTGTTTTTATGGGTTTTGAAGTGGTCTTGGAGGAATTTACATACTGTATCACATGTTCATAAGGCTACGTACCCAAGTGGAAAAATATGTTTAAAAAATGATTTACTTAAATCATACTTTAACACGTTTTAATATATTTAGAATTCTCTCAATTGAACATTTTTAAATACATGTAATGTCAATTTTATTTGTATTTGATTAGCAATTAAAATACTTATAATTATCTAAATTGGGAAACTATTTTGTATTGAAGTATATTCTTCGTTTTTTAGATAAAGAGCAAAAGCAATATATGTTGAATTACACTAAAATGGTATTTGAATTAGAATTTCTATTTTTCTTTGCAATAAAAAGTGTATTTACAGTATACTTTTACAAATACACTTCTAATTAACCACATCAGCTGTTGTAATTAGCCATGTAAAAGGTTAAATTTATTGACAAAGGCATTTTCTCAATCAACATTAACAGGCTATTTACAAAGCAGTTAACCCCAGGGCAGTAATTTGCAATTAACACGTTTGAGAACTGTGCAACATTGGTATTTCACACTTTAGTTGTTCACATTATGGTAATAAATTAACATTTAAATAAAATGTGTAATTAAAAGCACATTGTTCAGTTTGAAAATTAACATCAAAACATTTGACTAAGCTAAATATGAGAAACTGTCACGATCGTGGTATGGAGTAGACCAAAGCACAGCATGTGTTCATGATGATGTTTTAATTAGAGAAAGCACTGAACACTGAATACAAAACAATAAACTAATCACAACCATAAAGCTATAATAAGAACTGTGCTGACACAAGCAACTAACATAGACAATCACCCACAAACTACCCACAGAATATGGCTGCCTAAATATGGTTCCCAATCAGAGACAACGATAGACAGCTGCCTCTAATTGAGAACCAATCTCGGCAACCATAGACATACCATTTACCTAGAATGATCCAGCCCCATAAACATACAAAAAACCCTAGACAAGCCAAACACATACATAACCCATGTCACACCCTGACCTAACCAAAATAACAAGGAAAACAAAGAATACTAAGGTCAGGGTGTGACAGGAACAATATCATATTATAAATCAAAACCTCAGCTGCAGAAAGTTGCTGGGTAATATGAAAATGTTTGTGCTCAATTCGTTTTTGAAAATATACTTCTTGAGCATTTACAGTTTTTGACAATTGCCTACACATGATTTCTGAAACTATGGCTCCTTTTCTCTAGACTCCACACAAAACCCCAAAACACACACACACAACATGCAAAATGTCACACATCTCTTGCAAAACCAAACACTTCATTCAAAACTATTTTAACTCTACTCAAAATGCTGTTTTTGCATCAAAACTCTACAGACAAACTAAATGATTAGCTCTTATACACGCCAACTACACACAGATGTGACAAATGTAAAACACTACTATCTTGTGTTTTTTGCATGTGCAGTGGAGTCCTCAGCAGTTTGTACATGTATGTGCACAAATATATACATTACGTATGCATATTCAGTATATATTTACACTATAAACAGAAATGCAAGGGCGGAAAAATCAAATGTATTTCTTTCTCAAAACATTGTATTTTCATCCTGAATCCTGGATGAACAGTAACAGACAAAACAAATACAGTAGAAGATAAATAAATAGGCTTGTCCTTGTCCTCCTCCTTGTCCTCTTCCTCCTCCTTGTCCTCTTCCTCCTCCTTGTCCTCTTCCTCTAACTCTCTCTCCAAAATTGGCCTCCATTGTTGTCCAAACCAAGAAAGCCAACCTGAAGCCTATTTATAGTGCTCAAGACCTGATTTCTAAGTGAAGAAATTAGCTATAAGTGTTTTCACACGTGAGCACTGGGTGCAGGTAATCGGTAAATGAGTGTGGCATTTGGAATGACAGAGTTTTCCAAACAAAACACAAGACCTGTTAGTTTTGAATGATGTGTCTATGTAGAGAACTGTGTTAAGTGTTTTGCAAAAAGTGTGTTTTACAATTGCAAACTGAGTGTAAAGCAGATAATGTGCTTGCAGTTTTGCAGACTTGGTCTGAAGATCAGCTACATGAGTTAATGGTTTCACTTAGTGTGTAAGCAATTGTAAAAAGAAAACTAAGTTAGATATACTTTTTGAAAGTATACTGAAGTCTATTTTCTTAAGATATGAAAGAATATACTCTCAAGGAAGCATGTTCCTAAGCTGTGCATGACTTCTTATGTGGAATAAACAAACATTGTCAACTTTTTCTGCACTCTTCTGAACAGGAATTCAGAAAGTACTTCAAAACATATTGTTTGAACTCAAACTACTTTGCCTTGCAAAAGTATTCATTCCCCTGGAATTTGTTCACATTTTATTGTTACAAAGTTGGAACAATCTACACAAAATGCTCTAATGTCAAAGTGGAAGATTTCTATAAATGGTTTTGAAAAGATTGATAGAAATGTAAATAAAGAAAATATGGTCGTTGCAGAAGTATTAAACCCCCTGAGTCAATACATGTTAGAAACCCCTTTGGCAGTGATTACAACGGCTTTTGTAAGAGCCAATTTATGCTTGATCCGACAAATGTTGCGGTCGGAGGCACCGTATGGATGGTGTGATGCAATTGCAAAGCCTCTGGAGGCACACAAAGGTCCAACTGAGCTCCGTACTGCATCACCGTGCACCTCTCAAATATTGTAACAATGCGAAGGGGTCCGTATAGCTCCTTATCGGCATGATTGGTTGACGGTAGGTGAGGGCGGGAGGTTCTGTGTAAACACCAACTCACTTCCTTGACAACTTCCTTCACAACAGCTCTGATCAGCTCCGTAAAGCACAAGAAGTATAAATGCCCTGACTTCTGCAGAGGCTGAATCACTGTAAATGCTGCACGGCCAATGCACACCACAGATTGACCATTCAGTGCCTTGATCAACGTGTGTTGATCAAAAACAACTTGATCTGTGTGAGCAATAGTCCCATTGAGATTTAGATGTAATTTACAAGGCAGCCCTGCATACACACAGCATATAAATACAACATAATACACATATTGGTCATAGTTATTCAGAAATATCATTAAAACAGGTTAATATGCCCCACCAACATTAGACAACTATACAGATAGCACTTAAATAGCTGAATTAAGTAAATCAAATCAATGATGAGAGTATAGTCAGATTAACTGATACCTGGTGGTGTAGCAGGAACATACGAGTACCGTGAACCAAGAGGTCCAAATCCCACGTGAGGACATGTTGAATAATAATGATAATAATAATAATAATGAAATTATACATGTCAAAGTGTGTGAAATATGTATGTTAAAAGCCCTGTGTGTCTGCCCTTAACACAGACAAAGAGCTGTGAATGGATCAGTGGTTCACCAATCAGGGCCTTGATTTGCTTGGCGACAGAAACAAGGCATTTTCCTAACCCACAGAAAGCTGAAAACATGAATGTTCTTGCAACGTTCCTATGAAGCGTGTCTAGAACATTAATATCCTATATTCTGAGAACATGGCAACAATGTTCTGCGTATGTTTGGTGGTACGTTGATGGAATATTCTCCTAACCATCAAAAAACTAAAGTGTAGCATCATATGATGCAAAATGCATCATACAGGGATGATTTCTGTATTTTGAAAGTCACATATCTTGAAAACCTGATTGCAGACTAATGAAACAACTACCCAAAACATATTTTTTTAGGTGGAGTTTTCCTGTAAAGGAATGGCCTCTTGGAAACAGTCGTTGAAAGGCACTGGAACATTCCTATGAAAACGTTAGGTAATTACCTAATGAGACTTAAGGGAATGTTCTCTTATGTTGTGGTAACGTTTGTTGTTTGCTGGAGTGTGTGTGATGGTGAGGTCCTTGGTGTATTCCCTTCCCTCCCTACAGGGGATTATTTGAATCACCTAGGAGATGTGCTCTGCAGTGGTTTTACTGCTGGCTATGATCAGCATCCTGGACATCAGGTCAAATGGTCCTCCAGGGTAGGAGAACAATAAAAAATAAAGATGTTATAGCAAGTGGTCTGCAAGTAAAGCAAGTGCAACAGTGTTTTACTCACTTGGGAGAACTTTAAGATGGTGGAAATATTACTAAGATCGATAAAATAATTTACTCACTGGAGGCCTTGATCATGTACCATCTACAGTCCACACTTCTTCACAGAAGCCCGCCACTTCCTAGTTACAACTCACTGTCCAATATGTACTATCATAGTCGCAGTGCATAGTGACTCACCTCAGATGTCTATGATATGACTCACCTGAGGTGTCCATAATGGTACCCCCGGCCTCTCTAATGATGGCAGCTCCTCCAGCCATGTCCCAGCAGTGGATGCTCATGTGGTAGTAGGCATCAGTCGCCCCCCCGTACGCCACCAGGCATATGTTGACTGGCGAGCGGATGCTATGGTAGTGTAGTGTAGCTGTGGGACAGCTTGTAAGGGATGATGTTAAAAAACCAATTTCTCACACCCGTGCCTGCTTGCAAGACTCTGCCCGGGACCCTGAGAAACTGATATAAGGCAGAGCTGAGAGTACAGGCAGGTCTTGGTGGGGTAGTTGTGCTTTGATGAACATTGGGCTTGTAGCCTTTGCTACTATCTGCATTGCACTCAATTTAACGGGGATGTTGTTCTTCGCTGCTGGGTAGGGCAGCCGGCGATGAAGACAGGTAGTGAGGAGGAATTTGGGGATCCAGATAAGATAGTGCTAGGAGTGCGAACCATCTCCCCCGGCTTTTGGGAACAGACCATTTTCCATGTTGTAGCATGCTCTTGGACATGCAAATTATTTATCTAAGCCTTATGTGTTGGTAAACAGAGCGCACTGTGAGTGTAGTGCACTCCTCAATTCTACATAATTAATCAGGGTAAAACCTACGGTGATCAACCTGAATCCGAGTATAGCCTAGTTGTCGTTCCTGTCCAGTTCAGTATAGTGTGGATATGTATCCACTGCCGGTCTGCCACTAGCCATGCTGACCTTCCCAAAAGTGGTGCACATGCCCAGACCCCAGGGGGTCCTGTCAGCTGGGAGAGCTAATTGTTTTTAAAAGCTACATTTAAATGGTCAATGTTATGTCTATGTCCTCTTTCGTTGGCCTAGTCTTGTTAAATGTTTTTAGTGTGTAGTTAAAAAAGAAATACAGTGTGGGTTATGTGGGTAGAACAGAACGGGGATTGCAGACTGTCTAGCTCAGTGGAGGGTGGCGGGGGTGGGTTCTATGACTCTATTATCAGGTGTGGGTTTTGCGACCGTGTGCGGTGAATTTGCATGTTTGAACATTTGCTTTTCATTGGGTTAGGCCTGGTTTGCAGTGAAGTAGTAGTAGAACCTTGGATGTTCAGTTCTCCTTAGCCGTATACTTCACTAGTCTGCAGTGTCACTTATAAGTGCGTTATTGCTCTTAATAGCCTGTGTGCCTTACACCTTCTTCAGTTCATTGCAGCACTTCTGATTGGGTTACAGAGATTGCAGGTATTTACTAGGTCGCCTAGCATTGCATGCACACTTTTATGAAATGGTGTAGTTAATAAAGATCATTGTTTGCTATATCTGTGTTGATTGAGTTTTGCTTCCCGATCCTCTGACACAGGACCATTCCGGTCAAACAAAAGTGATGGCAGTGTCACACTACTCTGCTCAAAACAGCACTTGCCCGACCTCCTGGGTGGTCTAGCAAGCATTATTACGGTAGAAACAATAGCATGTTAGCCTTATAAATATCTAAACCACTGTAAGTCATCAGACAAAATCCTGCGTTGCTCAGTTTGTAGAGCATGGTGCATGCCAGGGTTGTGTGTTCGATTCCTGCTGTATGGATGCACTACTGCATGTCGCTTTGGATAAAAGTGTCTGCTAAATGGCATATATTATTATTTTACATCTCTCTTTCTATGGCCTTATTCATGTTTGATCAATTATAATGGCTCCACCTAGGGCATTTTATTTGAACTGCAACACAGGTGATTAGCCAGACAGACAAGGCTGTATAACATACCTTCTTGAACAGACACTTTGATGGGTTCTCTGTTACAGAATGCCCCTGTCCCCTTCCATGATATGTACATTGTCCTTCTGGTAGCTGTAGACAATGCCAAACTCTATCCAAGTTAAATACATAGCATGGAGAAGTTGACTTAAAGTGCAAATTTTCATTTTCTACAAAGTCAAAGTTTCTACTACAGAACTAAGCCAACAAAGTGTGTTGAACTCCTGCTACTGAGTTATTACTGTGTTATTATTGTGTTATAAATCTCATGATGTTCTCAAACACAGCAAAACTTTACATCACACCAAAACGAATTGACACAGACGGGAATCTCATTCGCACAAAACTGAAAATGCGAACCACTGCTTTTAATCAGGGCAAGGTGACATGGAAACATGACCGAATACAAACAGTGTAGCTATTCCCTCCGCAAGGCAATCAAACAAGCTAAGCGTCAGTATGGAGACAAAGTAGAGTCGCAATTCAACGACTCAGACACGAGAGGTATGTGGCAGAGTCTACAGTCAATCACGGACTATAAAAGGAAAACCAGCCCCGTCGTGGACCAGGATGTCTTGTTCCCAGACAGACTAAACAACTTCTTTGCTCGCTTTCAGGACAATACAGTGCCACTGACACGGCCCGCTACCAAAACTGTTGACTGGGCTCCCTGCCTGTGCCATTAAACCCCTACAACTCATCCAGAACGCCGCAGCCCGTCTAGTGTTCAACCTTCCCAAGTTCTCTCACGTCACCCCGCTCCTCCGTTCTCTCCACTGGCTTCCAGTTGAAGCTCGCATCCGCTACAAGACCATGGTGCTTGCCTACGGAGCTGTGAGGGGAACGGCACCTCAGTACCTCCAGGCTCTGATCAGGCCCTACACCCAAATAAGGGCACTGCGTTCATCCACCTCTGGCCTGCTCGCCTCCCTACCACTGAGGAAGTACAGTTCCCGCTCAGCTCAGTCAAAACTGTTCGCTGTTCTGGCTCCCCAATGGTGGAACAAACTCCCTCACGACGCCAGGACAGCGGAGTCAATCACCACCTTCCGGAGACACCTGAAACCCCACCTCTTTAAGGAATACCTAGGATAGGATAAAGTAATCCTTCTCACCCCCCTTAAAATATTTAGATGCACTATTGTAAAGTGGTTGTTCCACTGGATGTCATAAGGTGAATGCACCAATTTGTAAGTCGCTCTGGATAAGAGCGTCTGCTAAATGACTTAAATGTAAATGTAAATGTAAAACCTGCGGGCTCTCTTTCTCTGCAGCCGACATGAGCAAAACATTTAAACTTGTCAACCCTCGCAAGGCTGCAGGCCCAGACGGCATGTCCTCAGAGCATGCGCAGACCAGCTGGCTGGTGTGTTTACGACATATTCAATCAATCCTTATCCCAGTCTGCTGTCCCCACATGCTTCAAGAGGGCCACCATTGTTCCTGTTCCATCACCAATACAAAACAATTCAACCAATAAATAATCAAGCCAACTTAAATTAATCAAATCAAAAGAAAACAAACAATTACTAATAAACAACAAACAAATGCATTTGTACAAATAACATGTAACAATAATCAGTCTGTCCATTTGTCAGTCAGTCAGGTTTGTTCTGGTGGAGTGATTGACGGTGTGTTTGTGTCTTTGTGTGAGGTAGGGGGAGGGGTGGGATCTGAGCTGGCAGTTGCTGGATGAAGGTGGCAGTTGTGGTTGGTCTGTGCTGTGTCCAGGGTTGGTGCTGGTGTTGGGTCTGGTACTGGGATAACCTGGGTTAGAGATCTTGCTGATAGCAGGGCTGGCAAACCAGGGGTTGGTGCTGGGTCTGCAGAGGGGAGGAAGGACAACCTGAGGAGCAAGCAGACCTGCAAGGGAGACCTAGAACCGGAGGTCAATTGTGGCACTCCCCTGTGGACTGCTCGCTCCGGGTGAAGGTCTGGTGTTTGGTCCCTCTGCCTTGTCTGGTGGTCTGTTGCTGGAAACCGGGATCTGGATTGGTGCTGGGTCTGCAGAGAGGAATGCATTCGATCCAAATGTGTTTTCTGCATTTAACCCAACCCCTCTGAATCGGAGAAGTGCTGGGGGCTGCCTTAATCGATGTCCACGGTACCCGGGGAGCAGTTGTATGGGTTAACTGTCTTGCTCATGGGAAGAATGGAAGATTTCTTTCACCTTTTCCGTCTTAACCCGGTCAGCTACCTGCCACATTCTACAGTGTTTAACTGTTGAAATTTCAGAAAATTGTTAGCATGTGCTGTAAAACACATTTACGGCATTGTACTGTGCATTCTATTGTTTAATAATTGACACGACAGAAAAGTCTTAGTGTAACAAGCCACATGGGAATGACATAAAACCTAAGGAACATTGCTACTTGTAGGCTCCTATTTCTCCTTTTCTATTATGAATCATTTGCAAGGTGTTAACAAAATTGTTCTAAATAGAAATGGATCAATGTCAAACATTTTAGACATAACCTAGCTAGCTTGCTAATGTTAGCGCCAACAACAAGCATGCTACAGTATAAGGTCTTCCCAGTACTGATTCACTGGCAAAATCAGCAAGGATTCACAACAGCTAGCTAGTGACCAGGTACCACCCTATATACATGATGATAACAATAATCGACTCGCCCGTTGCCCTGGGTGGGAGGAATTTGCACATTTTAGACCATTCCATTGGTCCATAAGTGAAATCTCCACTCACCGTGGGCACCGGGCCATGCAAAACGAACATGCCCATTGTCTGCTACAAGAACTGTGACAAAACTGCACTAGGAGAGGGCCTAGCTGGATAAACCACCACTATTGGTTCAACGGGATTATTTACAGTAAAAGAACCACTGAAGTGCTGAAACGTTATTCCGAGCATGATGAAACTCAACCTACCAGGAAGTTAGTGATTCTTTCGGTAGGGCAGCAGGCATGACAAATACAAATGCATACACAGGATATACAAGAACGTGTTGTAGTCAATAAACCTCAAGGTAGAATCACATGGAGAAGTGTCAAAATTTATGCAAGAGAGTAGAGAGCATTGATTCATACACTGCATATGCCAACTTAATTGTCATGCGAATCTCACAAGTGGATAAGTGGGTGGCGGGGCTGGTGTGATCAGACGCACATGGCGCAAGTTAGCTAATCAGACAGGTAGCTGGGGATTGGCTGCCATCTCCTTTAAAAGCCCTGTGTTTTGCGTTTGGCTGGGGGGAGTTGAGCAGAGAATGTTTCAGTTTCGCCTCGCCTCGCCTCGCCTCGCCTTGCCTTGCCTTGCCTTGCCTTGCCTGTACTGGACTGTTTGCACTGGACCAGTGACTGCGGGACTAGAAATCTTACCAATGAATTTGAGTGAGGAAGTGAGCGGCTGTGCTGGCAAAGAACTGGGGCTGTGAAGCTGAGTGATGATCGGTACAATGCAGATCTAGGAGCTTCAGCTCTGACAAGTTTTCCTGCAGTGTGTCCCCCTCTCGTACATCAATGGTGGTGCCATCGGTGACGTCACCAAGCAGAGTCTGAGACCGGCTGCGTTCCAGGATAGGGCGCTGTGCAGATCTGGATATCGACCAACAGACATTTATTAATACATTTTTTTTTGGGGGGGTATGATTCTCGTTGGGGCCTAGAACTCGATAAACTATCTGCACCCTCTCTATATGTGTCACACCCTGACCTGTCTTTGTGATTGTCTCCACCCCTCCAGGTGTCGCCGATCTTCCCCATTATCCCACGTGTATTTATACCTGTGTTCTCTGTTTGTCTGTTGCCAGTTCATTTTGTTACGTCAAGCCTACCAGCATTTTTCCCTTGCTGCTGTCTTTTCTATAGTTCCTGTTTTCTAGTTTACCTGGTTTTGACCATTCTGCCTGCCCTGACCCAGAGCCTGTCTGTCATTCTATACCTTGTAATTTCTCCCTGGATTACTGACCTCTACCTGCCCTGACCCTGAGGAGTTGTTCTTGGTCTTATGGAAGGGTTCCAGACCTTGGCCGATTGCCATGAATGCGTATTGAACACATTTCTGGAGCAATTCCATGGGTTGTCTGTCAAGCAGCCTACCACAACGGTAACCTAGAAGTGAGGCCTCCCCCGGCCACCTCGGTTTCCTGAGAACCCCGCTTACCTCCCCCGGAACGCTTTACTGGAGAGTCGGGAACCTGTTAGGCGTTTCTAGCACAATGTTCTCTCATCATCGAGCTGCAGCCCTCCTCCTTCCTGGGCTACGGCTGTGTGGGAAAAACAGTCGGCCGTATGCTTCAGTCTGGAGGAGTTCAAGGCGGAGGTGAAGAAGGTTTCAATTCTCCATTGCCCGGGAGAGAGGCTGCCCGGAAGTTACTCCAGCTCCAACTCCAGCTCCAAGACTGCGGTTGATTTCGATACATTGGCAGCTGAGAGTGCCTGGAACCCGGAATAGTAGTTCAACACGTTCCTGCACGGATTATCGGAGGAAGTGAAGGACCCACTAACAGCCCGGGAACTACAGACGGATTTCAACTCGCTCATTGCCTTGAACATCTGAATCGATGGGCGGCTATGGGAACGTAGGAAGAAGAGAAGGTCCGATTCCACTAGCTCGCCCAAAGATTCCACCTCACCTCCGAGGCTACCCGAGTTCCCCCGAGAGTCTCCGAAGTCTGCGGATTCACCTCTTCCCGAGCCGATGCAACTAGGCAGAGCTAGGCTGTTTTCAGCCGAACATCTATGTCTCTTGGCTCCAGCGACACAATCCCCTCATAGACTGGACTGCTGATGCCATCATGGGCTGGAGCCCCTTCTGCCATGCCCATTGCCTGAAGTCAGATTTGGGAAGACTGCCTTCAACACGGCCAGCAGTCACTACGAATATCAGAAGTCAGAGCAGCCGTACCGGGATGTCTTCATGTGGGCTCAGAAGGTCCCCCGGACATCTCTTCCATTTCCGCGGAGTACCGGGAACTCCAGGAGGTTTTCAGTAAGGCCCGGGCCACATCACTCCCTCCCAGGCACCACATGGCCCCGGGGAAGACTGTACTCTCTGTTGGGTCCAGAGACCAATGCTATGGAGACCTACATCGAGGCTTCAGGGTGCAGGGTGTATTCGTCCATCTGCCTCCCCCGCTGGTGCAGGGTTCTTCTTTGTAGAGAAGGACAAAACCCTGCGCCCGTTCATCGACTACCGGGGCCTCAATGACATCACGGTGAACAACCGCTACCCACTACCACTCATCTCCTCGGCCTTCGAGTCGCTCCAGTTAGCCACCGTTTTCTCCAAGTTGGACCTACAGAATGCCTATCACCTGGTGTGGATAAAGACGACTGCCTTCAACACGGCCAGCGGTCACTACGAATATCTGGTCATGGTATTTGGCCTTACCAACATCCCAGCTGTGTTCCAGGACCTGGTTAATGAGGTTCTTCGCGACATGTTGAACCGGTTCGTATTTGTCTACCTCAACGACATCCTTGTTTTCTCCAACTCAGCCCAAGAGCACGTGCTCCACATCCGACAGGTCCTCCAGCACCTCCTGGAGAACCCACTTTTTGTGAAAGCGGAGAAATACGAATTTCATCGCTCCACCATCCCCTTTCTTGTTTACATCATCACTGCAAGGAATGTACAGATGGATCCCAGGAAGGTGAGAGTGTGTGGTGGATTGGCCCCAGCCTATGTCCAGAGTTTAGCTGCAACGTTTCCTGGGATTTAACAACTTATGGCTTTATCCTTGGTTACAGCACCCTGGATTCCCCCCTGTCTGCACACACCTCCTCCAAGGTTACGTTCACGTGGTCCCCAGCTGCTGACCGGGAGTTCCGGGACCTTAAGCACCGCTTCACCACAGCTCCCATTTTGGTTCATCCTCACCCGTCCTGTCAGTTTGTGGTGGAGGCCAATGCTTTGGATGTTGGAGTGGGGGCTGTCAAATCAAATCAAATTGTATTAGTCACATATGCCGACTACAACAGGTGTAGACCTTAAAGAAAAATACTGCTAAGAATAAGAAATAAAAGTAACAAGTAATTAAAGAGCAGCAGTAAAATAACAATAGTGGGACTATATACAGGGGAATACCGGTACGGCGTCAATGTGCGGGGGAACCGGATAGGTAGAGTTATTACAGTGACTATGCATAGATGATAACAACAGAGAGTAGCAGCGGTGTAAAGGGGGGAGCATTGTAAATAGTCTGGGTAGCCATTTGATTAGGTGTTCAGGGGTCTTATGGCTTGGGGGTAGAAGTTGTTTAGAAGCCTATTGGACCTAGACTTGGGGCTCAGGATGCTCTCGGTGGTGAAGCTGTAGAACCTTTTGAGGACCTGGGGACCCATGCCAAATATTTTCAGTCTTCTGAGGGGGGAATAGGTTTTGTCGTGCCCTCTTCACAACTGTCTTGGTGTGTTTGAATCATGTTAGTTTGTTGGTTATGTGGTTACCAAGGAACTCTAAGCTCTGAACATGCTCCACTGCAGCCCCATCGATGAGAATGGGGGCGTGCTCGCTCCTCTTTTTCCTGTAGTCCACAATCATATCCTTTGTCTTGATCATGTTAACCTCTCTGGGGTAGGTGGGACGCTACCGTCCCACCAGGCCAATATCCGGTGAAATGGCAGAGCTCTAAAATTCTAAATACACCATTCGTAATATTAAACATTTATGTAAATACATGTATCTTACATCATTTACTGCGACTGGATAATCCCTCTCGTTTCTCCTAATTTAATTTTTATGTTCACTGATTCTCTGAGAGAATGAAAGGTTTTACCTACAGTTGAAGTTGGAAGTTTACATAAACCTTAGCCAACTACATTTAAACTCAGTTTTCATAATTCCTGACATTTAACCCTAGTAAAAATTCCCTGTCTTAGGTCAGTTAGGATCACCAATTTATTTTAAGAATGTGAAATGTCAGAATAATAGTAGAGAGAATGATTTATTTCAGATTTTATTTCTTTCATCACATTCCCAATAGGTCAAAAGGGTACATATACTCAATTAGTATATGGTAGCATTGCCTTTAAATTGTTTAACTTGGGTCAAACGTTTCAGGTAGCCTTCCACAAGCTTCCCACAATAAGTTGGGTGAATTTTGGACCATTCCTCCTGACAAAGCTGGAGTAACTGAGTCAGGTTTGTAGGCCTCCTTGCTCACACACACACTTTTTTAGTTCTGCCCACAGTGTGATTGCCACTCCATTACCTTGACTTTGTTGTCCTTAAGCCATTTCTCCACAACTTTGGAAGTATGCTTGGGGTCATTGTTCGTTTGGAAGACTCATTTGCGACCAACCTTTAACTTCCTGACTGATGGCTTGACAAGTTGCTTCAATATATCCACATAATTTTTCCCCCTCATGCAGCCATCTATTTTGTGAAGTGCACCAGTCCTTCCTGCAGCAAAGCACCCCCACAACATGATGCTGCCACCCCCGTGCTGCATGGTTGGGATGATTTTCTTCGGCTTGCAAGCCTCACCCTTTTTCCTCCAAACATAACGATGGTCATTAGGGCCAAACAGTTCTATTTTTGTTTTATCAGACCAGAGGACATTTTTCAGAAAAGTACGATCTTTGTCCCCATGTGCAGTTGCAAACCGTAGTCTGGCTTTTTTATCACGGGTTTGGAGCATTGGCTTCCTCCTTGCTGAGTGGCCTTTCAGGTTATGTCGATATAGGACTCGTTTTACTGTGGATATAGAAACTTTTGTACATGTTTCCTCCAGCATCTTCACAAGGTCCTTTGCTGTTGTTCTGGGATTGATTTGCACGTTTCGCATCAAAGTACATTCATCTCTAGGAGACAGAACGAGTCTCCTTCCTGAGCGGTGTGAAGGCTGCGTGGTCCCATTGTGTTTATACTTGCGAACTATTGTTTGTATAGATGAACGTGGTACCTGCAGGTGTTTGGAAATTGCTCCCAAGGATGAACCAGACTTGTGGAGGTCTACATAAAAAATTCTGAGGTCTTGGCTTATTTCTTTTGATTTTCCCATTATGTCAAGTAAAGAGGCACTGAGCTTGAAGGTGGGCCTTGAAATACATCCACAGGTACACCTCCAATTGACTTAAATGAGTTCAATTAGCCTTTCAGAAGCTTCTAAAGCCATGACATCCTTTTCTGGAATTTTCCAAGCTGTTTAAAGGCACAGTCAACTTAGTGTATGTAAACTTCTGACCCACTGGAATTGTGATGCAGTGATTTGTAAGTGAAATAATCTGTCTGTAAACAATTGTTTTAAAAATGACTTGTGTCACGCAGAAAGTCTTAACCGACTTGCCAAAACTATAGTTTGTTCACAATAAATTTGTGGAGTGGTTGAAAAACAAGTTTTAATGACTCCAACCTAAATGTATGTAAACTTCCCACTTCAACTGTACATAGCACAGCCTACATGGACATTTAATAATGTAGATAACATGGGTGGTGGAGCACGTAAAAATGTAATTTATTTGGAAACGTTTTCCTGTATGTGGATGGCAGAAAAATTCACACTTCATCATATTGTTGCACTGTGCAGAACCTCTGGATGTATAGCTACCATTCGGAAGAGGGCTTAAAAGAACCTGGCTCTCTATTTTCTTTTGTGGCTGGCAGTTGGCATGGACCAATTTATTGCGTACATTGTGACCTCTCCTATATACAATAAGTGGTGGATTCTTAAATTCAGCCTGCAAAGCTGGGTCCGATGATAAAACATGCAAGTGTTTCTTGACAGCATCTCCCACTTTCCGCGAGTTCAAAGCACATGTGGTTGTGAACATTACAGAGTGTTCGTTAGCGCTAGTGGGTCTTTTTTGTAGCAGTTCATCTCGTGTTTTCCCCAATGCCAAATTAAGAGCTTCATCCACACATTGTGGTGAATAGCCTCTTCTTAGAAACCTATTGCGAATCTCCGCTGCTTTTTCTAGATAGTCCTCTGTGGAGTGGCATATTCTGTATTGTGCAGTCTGAAAAACTGGCTTCTTGTAAGTCAGGGTGGAAGCTGTCCCCATGTAATAGAGTGTTTCTTTCGGTTACTTTTCTATACAGAGTTGTAAACAGGGTTCTAGTCGATTTCTCAGTCCACATATCAAGGAAATGAACACGTTTAGTGTCACATTCAATAGTGAATTTGAGATTGGGATCCACGTCATTGAGTAATGTCATTCGATGCGTGGAACGGATGTGGGTGGGGCTAGGTCTACATAAGGGTGCTAAATTTAAAAAAAAACTTACAACAGGAGATAGTATTGAGTCGAGGGTCATGACGAGTCGAGAAAGAAAGGGAAAATGGAGTGCCTAGAGAAAGCAAGAACAAGATGGGTGTCAGGAATGGAGCAGCAGTATTATCATAAGAAGACGTGTACTTGGAAAACGGAGGAGAAGAGGGGTAGAGGGGAAAAAGAGAGGGAGAAGAGCCCTAAGAGAGAGAGGGAAGAAGCGGGTAAGCTTGAGTCAGATAAAAATTATGTTAAAAAAGATGGTTTGTCAAAGAAGAATGGTAGAAGGTGTACGCAGAGGGAGCTGAAGACAGGAGGGGAAAGGGAAGTGAATTAAGGTGAAGTATAGGAGGTGGTATTTGCAGTAAAGTTAGACCGAGGTATGCACTGAGGATCAGGATGAAGAAGAGTCTGACAGTAGGAGTGAAGTTTATGGAAAAAGTGGACTCTTGCCTTTTGGCTGATACATTTGTGGTTTCACAGTGGGTGAAAAAAGTGTTGGGTCATGTGGAATCGGTGAGGGTAACTAGAGGTGGTCTTGTGATAATTGTTTGTGTTTCTGTTGGGCAGAGGAAGAATGCGCTCAAAGTCAAATGAATGGGGGTAAGAAAAGTGAATTGTTTTGTTCTCAAGAAAAGGGCACCAATGAAAGGAGTGTTAACCAGGGTGGCAGTAGATATAAAAGTTGCCTAGCTGAGGGCAAAGATTTCCGGTGTATGTGATTGCTCGTCATTTGATGCAACGTGGACAGGGTGGCGAGAGTTGGGAAACAGAAGATTCTTTGTCTGTTCTTTTGGGTTTTGAAGTTGAGTCTTTCCCTGACAAAGTGAAGTTAGGATATATATGAGCGTATGTTCCGAATACATTAAAATGTTACAGGTGTCAAGCTTATGGGTATGTGCTTATGGGTATGTGGCAGCAGTGTGTATAAAGGAGGGTCCAAGCTGTGAGAAATGTGCAGAAGGGCATGAGACAAGGGAATGTGTAGTATTGGGGAAAGTAGTGGAATGTGTTAATTGTAGGGGTGCCTATGGAGCTGGGGATCAGAAATGTCCCGTGCCGAGAGAAGCAGGTTGCCGTTTCCAGGGTTACAGTAGTGCAGAAGTTGTCATATACTGAGGCATTGAAGAAAGTAGAGGAAGATGGGTTAAGGGGGAGGAGTGGTGAGAGTAGTAGAGATATACCAGTACAGAGGGATAGGCCAAAAGGTGACATAAGTTTCAGTAAAATGGGATTTTTAGCATTTATAACAATGGTTATTAATTGTACTATAGGGTTGGATCGGAAGTCTCAGAAAATTGAGGTTGTGGTGGCAGCTGCATAGCGGTATTTGGGTGTGTGAGACTTGACAGCAGAAGGGTGTGTTAAGTGGTGATGTCCCATCTTTTCCTTATGATGGCATGAAGTAGGAATACATTAAATGTAATGGAGTTGTACTCCAGTCTAGTAGGTGGCGGTAATGCAACAAATTGGATGCCAACCACCGTTAAACCTCATAGAAGACGAAGAAGAAGAATAAACTCACAAACGCTCTGACGAAGGCCGTGAGGCGGATACGTTAACTCAAATCTGACAAATATCGCGAGTGTAGCGAAACGCTGAATAAAGAGCAGTGATACTATCAGGAACTGTGTACGGGTTCCTCCTTTTTTCACTGTTTCCAAAACTAAAATATGTTACGAACAGAGTGGACAATGTTTTTTTAGAAAAACATTTTAGAAATGTTGCCAACGTTTCTAAAATGTCGTTCTTTAGAAGAAGCGCATGTGCGAATTGAGTTATTATACACGTTCACTTCAGAGTCGTTTACTAACGGAAATACGCAAATATATGCTAGAAAGCGCCAATAGGCTCTCGCTAGCTCGTGTTTGGCTCCGCCCACCTCGTTGTTTGTTCTAACCAGAACGAGTCATTTGCCGACGTTGGAAAGTACAGACGGTGGTCTATATTTTGGTACGCTAGCAGTACAAGAAACAAAACCAACAATTGCGCTGTAGCAGTACAGTGACGTGTTTTATTAAGACTGCACCGGAAATATCGCACGTTAGTAACCTACAGTGACTCAACAAGTGTGGCTCAAACTATTGATATTTTGGATCAGAAAAAATAAATTGTCTAATCTGTGGGTTTACTGAATCCGGTGAGAATTCCCTGTGTACAGTTATTGCAAATGATGTATTGGTAACTGGGATCAGGATGACCAAAGTAACCTTACCAGATATGCTTTCAGTGCAGAGAGACCTACACCCCAATACCTGTACTAAACACAAACACCAAATTGGATGAAATTGAAAAAAGGAAGAAGACTGGATTGCAAACGGATGACACTGAATCTGGAAACAGTCATATACTGAGGAAATACTCAGCAAACATGCTGAGAAATCAGCACCTGGTTAACAAGAAAAAGGTATGGATAATAACGTTTTCCTGTCTGCGGTGACTAAACTACATGGATTATCATTGAATGTTTCACAGTATGAAATTAGTCTACGTGTACATTGTACTTTATACATGTCATGTGAGTTCAGTGAATAACACAGGCCCCTCCCATCTACCAGAGAAGGCAAAGACACATTTCTATCTATCACAATATAACATTCAGGAAGAGTGTATGTTGTAATACCACGGTAGTATTGCCTCAATACCAGTGCGTGTTTGTCCACAGAAGAAGATGAGTGGGACCAAGAAGACATGCAAACAACAAACCCAGTCACCAGCTCCCTTCCAGTGGACAGGCTGTGGAAAAACAGAACTTGGTAAGTCCAGAGTTTCTATGTACACAGTAGGTACATGTGTGTTCAGTGATTCCCTCCTGATTAAATTGTTGGTGATATCACACTGCCCCCTAATTGTTTCTCTGACCTCCTTACCCTCTTTAACTTTGATGTCTGTCACTGCCTCACCTGTCCTCCAATTTATAACTTGAAGAAGGATTTTCAGGATCCAGAGCCAGAGAAGACACAGGAACTGTATGCTCAAATGGATAACATCCTGGACAGGGTAAATCAGAACAACTTCCAGCAATCGATGTTGGCAATTACTGAGTTCACCATTAACACAGAGGCCAGACTGAAGGGCATCATTCACCTCATATATGAGAGGGCCCTGGCACATCCTACCAGATCTGTGACCTATGCCAACATCTGCCGCTGCCTCATGGGGGTAAGTCTATACAATTCTCCGTCTGTTTTTATTTTGTCTGTTTCTCAGAGGTGATTGCTATTTTTTTGTCAAATGCCAGTGACCACACACCAAGAACAGCAGGAAATCATACATATTGTGCTTTTAACCTGTGTTTTTTTTCTCCCTTCTGCATATCTTCCTCCTCAGCTTAGAGTACCCACCGCTGCCAAACCAGGAGTGACAGTAAATTTCCGCACGCTGTTTCTGAACCGAGTCCAAGCAAACTTTGAGAACATGGCGAGAAACAGTTGCGAAATCTTCCGGCAAAAACAGGAGATGGTGGATGCCATCACCAAGGTAGCACATCCATCCCTTCAGAGACTGTGGACTACCTTATAGACCAACATTTTGAAACATCTTTTTGAGATATTCTAATCTGATCTAAATTATATTCATTCCTCTGTATGATTTTAATGCTTTGATGTGCGATTGATTATGTTGCCCTAACTGTGCATTGGTAATACAATGCTCCAAAAAATAAAGGGAACACTTAAACAACACAATGTAACTCCAAGTCAATCACACTTCTGTGAAATCAAACTGTCCACTTAGGAAGCAACCCTGATTGACAATAAATTTCACATGTTGTTGTGCGAATGGAATAGACAACAGGTGGAAATTATAGGCAATTAGCAAGACGCCCCCAATAAAGGAGTGGTTCTGCAGGTGATAACCACAGACCACTTCTCAATTCCTATGCTTCCTGGCTGATGTTTTGGTCACTTTTGAATGCTGGCGGTGCTTTCACTCTAGTGGTAGCATGAGACGAAGTCTACAACCCGACAAGTGGCTCAGGTAGTGCAGCTCATCTAGGAGGGACCATCAATGCAAGCTGTGGCAAGAAGGTTTGCTGTGTCTGTCAGCGTAGTGTCCAGAGCATGGAGGCGCTACTAGGAGACAGGCCAGTACATCAGGAGACGTGGAGGAGGCCGTAGGAGGGAAACAACCCAGCAGCAGGACCTCTACCTCCGCCTTTGTGCAAGGAGGAGCAAGAGGAGCACTGCCAGAGCCCTGCAAAATGACCTCAAGCAGGCCACAAATGTGCATGTGTCTGCTCAACCGGTCAGAAACAGACTCCATGAGGGTGGTATGAGGGTCCGACGTCCACAGGTGGGGGTTGTGCTTACAGCCCAACACCGTGCAGGACGTTTGGCATTTGCCAGAGAATTCCAAGATTGGAAAATTCGCCACTGGCGCCCTGTGCTCTTCACAGATGAAAGCAGGTTCACACTGAGCACATGTGAAAGACGTGACAGTCTGGAGATGCCGTGGAGAACGTTCTGCTGCCTGCAACATCCTCCAGCATGACCGGTTTGGCGGTGGGTCAGTCATGGTGTGGGGTGGCATTTCTTTGGGGGGCCTCACAGCCCTCCATGTGCTCGCCAGAGGTAGCCTGACTGCCATTAGGTACCGAGGTGAGATCAGACCCCTTGTGAGACCATATGCTGGTGCGGTTGGCCCTGGGTTCCTCCTAATGCAAGACAATGCTAGACCTCATGTGGCTGGAGTGTGTCAGCAGTTCCTGCAAGAGGAAGGCATTGATGCTATGGACTGGCCCGCCCGTTCCCCAGACCTGAATCCAATTGAGCACATCTGGGACATCATGTCTCGCTCCATCCACCAACGCCACATTGCACCACAGACTGTCCAGGACTTGGCGGATGCTTTAGTCCAGGTCTGGGAGGAGATCCCTCAGGAGACCATCCACCACCTCATCAGGAGCATGCCCAGGCGTTGTAGGGAGGTAATACAGGCATGTGGAGGCCACACACACTACTGAGCCTCATTTTGACTTGTTTTAAGGACATTACATCAAAGTTGGATCAGCCTGTAGTGTGGTTTTCCACTTTCATTTTGAGTGTGACTCCAAATCCAGACCTCCATGGGTTGATAAATTTGATTTCCATTGATAATTTTTGTGTGATTTTGTTGTCAGCACATTCAACTATGTAAAGAAAAAAGTATTTAATAAGAATATTTCAATCATTCAGATCTAGGATGTGTTATTTTAGTGTTCCCTTTATTTTTTTGAGCAGTGCATATTGTGGTGCTATTCCCTTCAATTGATAATTGGAACATGGTTTGTTATCTAACTAGTAACAATTTGTGGTTTAACTTGTTAACTTTCCTTATTCCTTCCAGGAGGAGGAGCGCCAGCGAGTGTGGGAGGAGCTGGAGGAGGCCAAGACCGAGGAGCGGAGGCAGTCGCTAGGCAATATCAAGTTAATGTGTGAGTTGTTCAAGTTGAAGATGCTGACTGAGCACGTCATGCACGACGTCATCGTACAGCTGCTGAAGAACCAAGATGATAACTCTCTGGAGGGTCTCTGCACATTACTCTACACCATCGGCAAGGACTTGGACTTTAAGAAGGCCAGGGTACAGAATTTTGTCTGTCCATCCATCCGTCTGTCTGTTTTTGAACAGAATAAAAACATTTGATTTTTTATCCATGACAGCAAAATTAATGGCATTTTTATTCCACATTTTGGGATTGATCAATCCAATAGATTCAGATCTATAAATCAGTCAACTACATTCACTTGGCCTGTCTATACTTCCACAGCCCAGAATGGATCAGTACTACAACATGATTGTGAAGATTGTGAAGAATAGGACAACCTCCCCCAGAATCACAAGCATGCTGCAGGATGTGCTGGACCTCCGAAAGGTATGACCATTTATTTATAAACACCCATATCTACCCTCTTAGTTGTTTCATTTTCTTGTTCTATGCTATTAAACCCATATTATGTGGTTTATATGTATCAATTGTAGGAATTACAGTTCTATCAATTCTATAATATTACAGATTATTGCATTGCCAAAATGTAATGTTTTAGATGAGTGATGTAATGTTTCTGTTGTGTGTGTATTTCTCTCTCCAGAAAGAAACGGCCCAGCTTGGTGAGTTGGTGGAAAAGATGGAGAAGACCGGGCTGCAAGCTGACAATGATGCTGAGAAACACACGGGACCTGGAGACACAGAACCTGTTTTGCGTCCTCACTATAAGTCATTAGCCATGAAGAATCAGAAGCTGATCAGCACATCTATACCACTACAGGAGAACACATGTGCTCATCATGATGATAAGCTGAAAGCTGAAGACTCAGCTGCTGCTTGGGGGGCTACCAAAAAGGTGTGGATGGGATACCATTATAGGCTTAGTATAAGAGGTACATAGATATGTGGCAGGCTGTTAATTGAAATACATTCATGACTACCTCATGAAGCTGGTTGAGAGAATGCCAAAAGTATAGAAAGCTATCATCAAGGCAAATGGTGGCTACTTTGAAGATTCTCAAATATAAAATATATTTTGATTTGTTTAACAATTTTTTTGGTTAATACATGATTCCATGTATGTTATTTCATAGTTTTGATGTCTTCACTATTATTCTACATTTTAGAAAATAGTCAAAATTAAGAAAAACACTGGAATGAGTAGGTGTGTCCAAACCTTTGACTGGTACTGTATCTATCAGAGAGGGATGTGGTTTGATCCATTGTGTGATGTCAATTACAACTATCTGTATGTTTGTCCACAGAAAAAGGTGAATGTGCAGTTGAAGACATGCCAACAGATAATCCAGGAGAGAGAGGAGGAACTACAGAAACTGAGACAGGAAGTGGAGTCTCTAAAGGTGCGACATTAGCTGACTGATGGAGTCCTGGATAACTGCACACATTTAGTGTGTCTGAAAGTGGTCGTGTCAACAGAAGTGGGAGGATCAACAGAAGTGATTGTATGGAAAGTGAATCATGTAATTGGGCAGATTTGTAGCCACTCAAGACCATTTTGCGTGGCTGATTGGGCTGCACGATGAGTCTATTGTTGACAACTGTAGCATTTTAGCTAAGCCTAAACCTGTTCCTAACCTTAACCTCATTCTCCTAACCTGCCACGTGAATTATTCTAACCTGCCACGCATTTTAGCTAACCCTAACCCTTTTCCTATCCTTATCCTCATTCTCCCAACCTGACACTTTAATTCTCCTAATCTGCTACGTTAGTTCTCTTCACCTGCTATGTAAACATTAAGCTGGTCTAACGGATAGTGGAGCACTAATGTTAGACCCATCGCGGTTGGTCCACACACTACTTTTGCAACGCCCACTTTCAGAAACAGTATGCGGTCACCCACACTGTGTGATGAGCTGTTTTAGGGCTCGTCTATGGGTGAATCTCAATTGTTTGCTTTTTTTATTTGCATTTATTTTGGGTAACCAACATACATTGCATTCGGAAAGTATTCAGACCTCTTGACATTTTCCACTTTTTGTTACGTTACAAACTTATTCTAAAATTGATGAGAGTTTTTTCCACTCATCAATCTACACACAATACCCTATAATGACAAAGCAAAAACCGTTTAAAAAAAAAAAAAAACATTTTTGGTAATTTATAAAAAAGTAAACTGGAAATATCAAACGCTTTACTCAGTACTTCGTTGAAGCACATTTGGAAGCGATTGCAGCCTCAAGTCTTCTTGGGTATCATGCTACAAGCTTGGCACACCTGTATGTGGGGAGTTTCTCCCATTCTTCTCTGCAGATCCACTCAAGTGCTGTCAGGCTGGTGACCGATGTGGTAAACACATCAATGTTATCAGATAAATCTCGGAACATATTCCAGTATGTACTAGCAAAACAGTCCTGTAGCTAGCATCCACTTCATCGGACCACTACCGTATTGAGCACATCACTGGTACTTCTTTTTTGCGTTTTCGCTTGTAAGCAGGAATCAGGAGGATGCAGTTATGATCAGTTTTGCTAAATGGAGGGGGAGGGAGAGCCTTGTATTTTTTTGTGTGTGTGGAGTAAAGGTGAACAAAGATGATTTTTGTCACCTCTAGTTGCACAGTTGAAATGCTGATAAAAGTGAGCTGAAACGGATTTCAGTTTCCCTGCATTAAAATCACCATCCGCGACCGGGGGACCCATTAGGGATCGCACAATTGGCCCAGCGCCATCTGGGATAGGGGAGGGTTTGGCCGGATGGGATGCCCTTGTCCCATCGCTCTCTAGCGACTCCTTGTGGTGGCAGGGCGTGTGCAAACTGCCTTCGGTCGCCAGATGTACGGTGTTTCCTCCAACACATTGGTGTGGCTGGCTTCCAGTTTAAGGGAGCAGTGTGTCAAGAAGCAGTGTGGCTTGGCGGGGTCATATTTCGGAGGACGCATGGCTCTCGACCGTCGTCTATCCTGAGTCCCTACGGGTGTTGCAACGATGGGACAAGACTGTAACTACCAATTTGATGATATGAAATTGGGGAGAAAAAGGGGTAAAAAGTACCAATGATAAATACAAAAATCACTGACCACAAGAAGCGCTGCTTCTGGATGTGCATTTTTTTGTTTGCTTATTGCTCTATACAGCTTGTTGAGTGAAGTCTTAGTGCCAGCATTGGTTTGTGGTGGTAAGTAGACAGCTGCGAGGTATACAACTTAGAGGAGCAAAAACTAGAGACTTGCTAAACAATAGAGATCACGCACCAGCTGCTATTAACAAAGAGGTACACCCCCATCCCCTAGTCTTACCCGAGGCTGCCGTCCTGTCTAGACGATGCATGGAGAAACCCACGAGATATCTCTTATCCATGACCTTGTTCAGCCAAGACTCTGAGAAACATAGGATATTACAGTTCTTTAGGTCTCGTTGAAAGGATAGTCTCGAACGGAGTTCATCCAGTTTGTTCTCCAGTGACTGCACATTCGCCATCAGAACAGAGGGAAATGGCCGTCTATTTGTTCGCCGACGTAATCTCATTAGCATGCCGCCTCGCCTGTCTCTTTGTAGCCGCTGCTTCCTCTTTCAAGTCCCAGGGATTAGGGCCTGGTACAAAGTAAGAAGAACGTCTAGAGCTGCTGACTCGTTGAAGTAGAAATCTTCATCCAAATTAAGGTGCTCTGATGTCCAGAAGCCATTTTCGATCATAGGACATTATGGCAGAGACATTATGTAACAAAAAGTTAAGATCAGCATTAAAAAACACAAATTAGCAGTATTTGTCAGGAACCCGTAAAACGTCAGCTATCCCCGCAGCCCATCAATCATGACGGGGAGTATGCAAGTCAATACTTTGGGGGAAGTGCTGAGTATTCGGGACGCAGACAATGCTTACCAAAGTTTCTGAGCCAAATGTCTCAACAAGATGCCTCTTTCTCTCTCTTTTGATAGTGCTTATCACAGGCTACAATAGAGGACAGTGAGAGGTTCTTCACCAAGCTGATTGAGACAAGGTGCTCAGAGGTGAGAGCGGTGATCCAAGCTAAAGAGAAGGAGATGGTGAGTGAGGCTGAGGGACTCCTACAGACACTGGAGCAGGAGCTTGATGAGCTGAAGAGAACCGAAACAGAGGGTAGACAGCTTCCACACATAGATGTCTACCCCCATTTCCTACAGGTAAAATCAATATCGCTCGAATAAAGTGCTACAGATGTTTACAAGCACATTTTGAAGTGTGTAAAGTTTGAACATTTATAAGGGGAAATGTTTGGATCAGTTTTGAACAAAGGTATTTATTTTCTCTGTATTGGTCAGTCAATATCATTCAGCACTTATACTATAGACAACTTCAGCTGGGGATAAAGACCCATTTGGGAGTACAGGAATACTTAACCCTATATCATCATTTACACTAGACCTCTTGTTTTGGATTGTAGAACACAACCTGGAAAAGGAAATCAGAATGTTGAAATGGTTTGCGTTTGATTCTAAATTTAAACCAGGTATCTACGATAAAACATTTAAGGAATGTGCTGAGAGAGGCATGACAGCATTGTGTGCCAATTGTAGAGGATGGAGAACTCTGTTTTCATTCCAAGGAGAAATGTGGGATGGAAAACCAAGATTTCTTCAGATACTTACAGTTAATGGACTATTTTGAAAAAGAGAAAAAAATGACAGAGCCTTCTTTCATACCACATATGACTATCCACGTGATTCGAAATGCATATAAACAGGCAATGTCGAAGACAACCTCTTCACTGTGTCATGGCCTGATAGACTCAATTCGTTATATTAAAGCAAAATGGGAAAAGGAACTGAATATAGACATCTCAGAGGAAGACTGGGACAATATATGCAGTACCCAACATACAGTGCATTCAAAAAGTATTCAGACCCCTTGACTTTCCACATTTTGTTACGTTTACAGCCTTATACTAAAATTGATTCGTTTTTGTCCCTCATCAATCTACACACAATACCCCATAATGACGAAGCAAAAACACATTTTTAGGCATTTTTGCAAATGTATTAAACTTAAAAAACAGATCACATTTACATAACTATTCAGACCCGTTACTCAGTACTTTGTTGAGGCACCTGTAGCAGCGATTACGGCCTCGAGTCTTCTTGGGTATGACGCTACAAGCTTGGCACACCTGTATTTGGGGAGTTTCTCCCATTCTTCTCTAAAGACCCTCTCAAGCTCTGTCAGGCTGGATGGGGAGTGTCACTGCACAGCTATTGTCAGGTCTCTCCTTTGATGTTAGATCGGGTTCATGTCCCGAAGCCACTCATGCGTTGTCTTGGCTGTGTGCTTAGGGTTGTTGTCCTGTTGGAAGGTGAACCTTCACCCTAGTCTGAGGTCCTGAGTGCTCTTCATCAAGGATCTCTGTACTTTGCTCTTTTAATCTTTCCCTCGGTTCTGACTAGTCTCCCAGTCCCTGCCTCTGATAATCTTGTTTCACATGGTCTGAGAGTCCTTTAGGTGCCTTTTGACAAGTGGGCTATCATGCCTTTTACTGAGAAGTGGCTTCAGTCTGGCCACTCTACCATAAAGGCCTGATTGGTGCAGAGATGGTTGTCCTTCTGGAATGCTCTCATCTCCACAGAGTAACTCTGGAGCTCTGTCAGTGACCATCGGGTTCTTGTTCACCTCCCTGACCAAGGCCCTTCTCTCCTGATTGGTCAGTTTGGCCAGGCGGACAGCTCTAGGAAGAGTCTTGGTGGTTCCTAACTTCTTCCATTTAAGAATGATGAAGGCCACTGTGTTCATGGGGACCTTCAATGCTGCAGAATTTTTTGGGGGTATTCTTCCCCCGACACAATCCTGTCTCGGAGCTTTATGAATATTTCCTTTGACCTCATGGCTCGGTTTTTTTCTCTGACATGCACAGTCAACTGTGGGACCTTATATAGACAGGTGTCCAATCAATTGATTTCACCAAAGGTGGACCATAATGAAGTTTTACAAACATCTCAAGGTTGATCAATGGAAACAGGATGCACCTGAGCTCAATTTCGACTCTCATAGCAAAGGGTCTGAATATTTGCTAAGAAAAATGTAAACCTGTTTTTGCCTTGTCATTATGGGGTCATTATGGGGGAAGATTTTTCATTAATTTAATCCATTTTATAATACGGCTATAATGTAACAAAATGTAGAAAAAGAAAGGGGTCTGAATGCTTTCCGAATGCACTGTACTTCTTCAAACTCAAGAACATGGAGAGTTCTGTTGGAGAAACAAGTCGTTTTTTTTATCACACCTAGAATCAAAAGTCAACAGCTAACTATACAACAGCCATGCTGGCAGCTGTGTGGCTATGTAGATGCCAACCACACCCATTTATTGTGTCCCAGAGAATGTCATGGGCAGTAACAAATACTTGTTAAAGGTACCTTGCTCCAAGTAAAAAAGCCATTACCGGGAACTGGTATAAAGTAGAAGCCCAAAAATGATAATCCAAGATATCTTTAATATGGAAAGCTTGACATACATATACCTTGAGACTCCAAAATCCTTTATTCGAAAGTAACTGGGAGAAATTGACATCATTCACAAACCAGGAAGACTTGATTAATTAATATCTTGTGAACCTTTAGTTCATTGTTTTGATCTGTTTTTGATGAACTTTTTTGAAAAGGTATTATAAATATATATTTAAACAATAATATAGCAAACTTCTATCTCTGCTCACTACATATAACCATTTATATAAACACCTTATATGTTGACTTTTACCATGTTGCGGTGTATTAAGAAGTTTTTCTGAAATGGGTTTGTGGTATATCTGATGTCCTGTATGTTTCCTTGTCTGTTTATAGAAATTGCCCAGCATCACTGAGGCTTTTGATGAAGTGAGGACATGTGCCTCTGAAATGCAACAGCAATTTGAAGATTCCTCCAAGTTGCAATTTGTGGAGTTTTCTAAATCAGGTGCTTATTTTAGGTCTGCAAAATTTTTCCCAGCATGCCCAGATTCTCCAGAAATCCTGGTTAGAGGAATTTAGATTCCCTGCTTATTCCTTCCTCATACAGGGAATCTGCCAACCTGAGAATATTGGTTAAATTACTGGGATTCTTGCAACCCAAGGCCTACTATTTCTGTCCACAAGCCAAATTCCTTCATACATACATTTTTTTCTCTATTTCTTTCAACAGTTGAAGAAAGTCTGGGACCATACAGTAAGTACCCAGCTAGCACAACGTTCTGAGAACCATATGTTTCTTAGATCTTGGTGAGAGCATGGTTGTCCTATGGTTAGTTTGCATACAACCTTCCCACCACGTTCTGGAAATGGTGCAGATTACCCAACTAGCACATAATGTTCTGAAAACCATTGTTTCTTTGGTGAGAATTTCAGTACTTCATCTTAACATTTCCCACAGGTTTCCTCATGGTTCTATTGCAAATAATGTTCTCAAATTGTTCAGAGAATGTTTTAAGAAACAACGTTTTTCAGTACTTTACTTCATGATAAAGTTTTCTACAGGATTCCAAAATGTTCTATTTGTCATGTTCTCAGAACATTAAGAAAACTTTCTATTAAAAAAACACAAGAAAACATTAGTAACATTTAAAAAAGTTTCTAAGAATTTTATTTAAAAACATATATTTCCTATCTTGTTAAGTGTGTTCATGTGTGTTGGCCGCACCCACTAATTGGCCACACCTGATTTTAATGAGTGCTTGTTCCCTTTGAAATGTGGTCTGTTTAAATAAACTGAAATGAACAGTTTTGTGTGAGTAAAAAAAACATGGCGTGATAGCTCCGTCGTGGTGGCACTGTGGACTAATTCCAAGATCATAGGTTCAAGTCTCACTGACGGCATACCACAATTCAAAATGTGTTTGCATGATTAAAGCTTAAGCAAAATCATGTCCATGTGTCCTATCTATGCTTGGAATTAAAATCAGTTAAATGAAATTAGCAGTGTTGAAACATTCTCAGAACGTTATTTAATTACCTATCATTTTAGTTCTCAGAATGTTAACACCACCTCCCAGGAAAAACTTCAGGGAAACATAGTAAAACGCTCTCAGAACCTCCTTGAAACATGTATGTACGTTCCCTGAACAGGCTACTTTTTCACTTCCATTCAATACTTTGGGAGAAATGTGGAGAATTTAAAAAACGTTCAGTTTTACCAGTCAGGAAACTTGTGACTTCGTTTCCAGAACTAATGGGAAACCAAAAATGTACGTTCCCACAACTTCCAATGAACCAAATGTGCTAGTTGGGTAGTACCATCACAGCACAATTACTGGCATCAAGTGAAGTACCTAACATACAGGACTGGCATACAACCTCCTTTCTTCTTGTTTTCATTTCCTCTCTCTCTTTCTCTCTCTTCTCCCACTCAGCTATCAGTTCTCTTAGCACTAGCAGACAGGCAGTGGAAGAAAAGGACTTGGTAAGATGTGGTCAGATTAATATGTACATGTGTAATACGCTCCTGGTTGAATAACGATGGAGATAATATCTGTTGGTGATGCTGCCCCTTTATTATTGAACTCTGCTTACTCCCTCTTCTGCCCCCTTAACTTATTACTTGAAGCAGGACCTTGTGGAGCTAGAGACAGTGAAGACAGAGGAAATGTATGAACAAATGGATAACATCCTGACCAGCCTGACTCCCAAGAACTTCCATCAGTCAATGAAGGTAGTGAGTGCATTCACCATTGACACAGAGGACAAACTCCAGGGCATCATTGACTCTATATATGAGAGGGTCATCTTAAACCCTACCAGCGCTGAGGTCTATGCAAAGGTGTGCAACCAACTCAAGGGGGTATGTATGCATCTGTACAAGTCTCCATGTGTGTATTTGTGTTTGCCTGTCACCAACAGCTGTTTTATTGTTTTTAATACAATTTTACCAACTCTTAGGGCAACATACACTGAGTGTACAAAACATTAGGAACACTTTTTCCATAACAGACTGAGCTGGTAAAAGCTCAAATCCGTTATTGATGTACTTGTTAAATCCACTTCAATCAGTGTAGATGGAGAGGGAAGGATTTGTAAGCCTTGAGACAATTGAGATGTGAATTGTGTATGTGAGACAAAACATGTAAATGCTTTTGAACGGGATATGGTAGTAGGTGCCAGGCGCACTGGTTTGAATGTGTTAAGAACTGCAACACTGCTGGGTTTTTCACGCTCAACTGTTTCCTGTGTATTGAGAATATTCCACCACCCAATGGACATCCAGCCAACATGACACAACTGTGGGAAGCATTGGAGTCAACATTTTCAAGTATTGTGGTGGCAACATGTTATGGGTGTGTTTGTCACCGGCAGCAACTGGGGAGTTTGTCAAGATCGAAATGCATTTGAAAGGTTTAAGGAAAACCCGCCATAGTCTTCTACAAACTTAACCATGGGATAGAGTGCCCTTTTAGTGGGACAGTTAAGCACATTTTAATGCAAAAAACACACCAATGGCATTCCAATAGGTATTGAGTGTTTCTGAGTGGTACAGTATCAACCCCCTGACTTAAATCTGCGTGAAAAATATATAGACAAGGTTTGAATATTGCTGTCCATCAATGATTCTTAACCAAATGTACTGAGCTTAAGCAAGTTTGACTAAAAACAATGCCCTAAGAGTTGTGTAATGTTTGTAGAATCTTATTCAAAATGATTCACAGCTGTAATGGCTGCAAAAAGTGCTTCCACCAAGTATTGGGCTAACTGCGGTGTGAAGACATACGCAATCAATATTTCTTCACATTTCAATTTTTATTCATTTGTCTTTCATTTTGAAAATGTGAAGTAGTTTGTGTAGATCTGTAGGTAGAAATCCAGATTTTGAACCCTTCTGTTATTTGAAGGCAGCAAAAATGTGAAGACTGTGTGCAAGGGGTGTAGACCTTCACTAGTGACTGTATATCTACCAAATAAGTATCCAATACAGTAATGTAATAGTGGTCAATGTTCAGAATCTAATCCGAACTAATTCAAATCTAACTCTCTCTCTCGCTCCATAATCGGAAAACCCGTTAATGAGTTTGTCTCCTTCATATTCTGCCCTTTCAGCTCAAAATACCTGGAGTGACAGTAAATTTCCGCAAGCTGCTGCTGAACCAATGCCAGAAGGGCTTTGAGAAGGATAATAGAAAGATCTTAAAAGAAAAGCAGAGGGAACTCGACACCACCACTGAGGTAGCACCTCATACAGCAACATTTCATCTTTGAGATGTCAAAATCCACATTACATCAACTTTATTTCTCTTCATAATACCTTATTATTTTATAAACAATTGTAATTGATTAACTTTACATTGATATTACATTTAAAGTATTCCCTTCAACTGATCATTGTAACACCTGTACCTTGTTTTGTCCAATGCAATTTGTATTAGTAGTACAAGGCAGGCTGAACAGACATCCTGATTTCCTTCCAGGAGGAGGACCGTCAGCGACTGAGGGAGGAGCTGGAGGAGGCTAAGGCAGAGGGGCAGCGGGAGTTGCTATGCAACATCACATTCATCTGCCATTTGTTCAAGTTGAAGATGATGACCGAGGGCCTCATAGACTACTGCATCGTAAAGCTAATAAAGGATGGAGATGATGATTCGCTAGAGGGTCTGTGCACAATACTCTTCACCATTGGCAAAGACTTGGACTCTGAGAAGAACCAGGTCTGTCTGTCTGTATGGATTTATTGATGTGCGTCTGTTTAAGTCAATAGCATTCACTTAGCCGCTCTATACTTCCACAGCCCAGAATGGATGAACACTACACCCAGATTAATCTGATACAGGAGAGAAGGAGGACCTCTCCCAGAATCCGCTATATGCTTCAAGATGTGCTGGACCGCAGAACGGTATGACCAGCTACCCCACAACCTCCACTACCTGTTATGTTTGTTCTGTGTCTTTGGTTGTTTGTCTGTCTGTCTCTCTCTCTCTATTTCTCCCCCTCCCTCTCACCTATTATCTAATCTTTTAAAGCACTGATATTAGATTCTTGTTCAAGTCTGATGTAATGTTTCACTCACAATTCCACTTTCTCTCTCCAGCTCCATTTGTACAAGGGCCAAAAGGAAGACCATTGAAGACCAGGACCATGTGTTTTTACAATTCCTCTGTCCTGTGTCTGTGTTCTTTTGCCCATCTTAATCTGTTTTATTTTAATTGGTCAGTCTGAGATATGGCTTTTTCATTGCAACTCTACCTAGAAGGCCAGCATCCCTGAGTTGCCTCTTCTCTGTTGATGTTGAGACTGGTGTTTTGCGGGTACTATTTATTGAAGCTGCCAGTTGAGGACTTGTGAGGCGCCTTTTTCTCAAACTAGACACTCTAATGTACTTGTCCTCTTGCTCAGTTGTGCACCGGGGCCTCCCACTCCTCTTTATATTCTGGTTAGAGCCAGTTTTCACTGTTCTGTGAAGGGAGTAAAACACAGCGTTGTACAAGATCTTCAGTTTCTTAGCAATTTCTCGCATGGAATATCCTTCATTTCTCAGAACAAGAATAGACTGGCTAGTTTCAGAAGAGAGTTCTTTGTTTCTGGCCATTTTGAGCCTGTAATCGAAGCCACAAATGCTGATGCTCCAGATACTCAACTAGTCTGAAGAAGGCCAGTTTTATTGCTTCTTTAATCAGCACCACAGTTTTCAGCTGTGCTAACGTAATTGCAAAAGGGTTTTCTAATGATTACATTTACATTTAAGTCATTTAGCAGACGCTCTTATCCAGAGCGACTTACAAATTGGTGCATTCACCTTATGACATCCAGTGGAACAGCCACTTTACAATAGTGCATCTAAATATTTTAAGGGGGGGGGAGGTGAGAAGGATTACTTTATCCTATCCTAGATATTCCTTAAAGAGGTGGGGTTTCAGGTGTCTCCGGAGGTGGTGATTGACTCCGCTGTCCTGGCGTCGTGAGGGAGTTTGTTCCACCATTGGGGGGCCAGAGCAGCGAACAGTTTTGACTGGGCTGAGCGGGAACTGTACTTCCTCAGTGGTAGCCTTTTAAAATTATGAACTTGGGTTAGCTAACACAACGTGCCAATGGAACACAGGAGTGATGGTTGCTGATAATGGGCCTCTGTACGCCTATGAAGAAATTCCATACAAAATCAGCCGTTTCCAGCTACAATAGTAATTTACAATATTAACAATGTCTTTACTGTATTTCTGATCAATTTGATGTTATTTTAATGGATGAAAAAATTGCTTTTCTTTCAAAAACAAGGACATTTTTAAGTGACCCCAAACTTTTGAACGGTAGTGTATAGAGTCCAATCACAAGAACTGAACATAGCCTGTGGTACACTCCTACTCTGTTGGAATGAGCGACTGTTATCTTTGTCCTTTTGTCGTTTTGCATTGAAATGCATGTTTCTTGTGGGTTACCAGGTTTCAATTCAACCTTTTTATGCAAGTAAAGTACAGATGTAACTCCCGAGGTTCGCAGCGGTCTAAGGCACTGCATCTCAGTGCTAAATGAGTTACTACAGACCCTGGTTCGATTCTAGGCGTTTCACAACTGGCCGTGATTGGTTGTTCCATAGGGCAGTGCGCACAATTGGCCCAGCGTCGTCCGGGTTGGAGTTTGGCCGGGGTAGACCGTCATTCTAAATAAGAATTTGTTCTTAACTGATTTGCCTAGTTAAATAAAGGTTAAATAAATAAAAATAAAAATGTAGGATCTTAATTTGAGGCAGTTTGTTATAGCGGGAAGATAATCCTGCAGCAACAGTAAATGTGGATGTTTTTTGTTGGGGTTGCTGCATTTTACGTTAGGGCTAATCAAGTCTGACATTTTAAAGTGGAAATTACAAACTTTAGAAAGCTTTTTAAACTTTGAATATGCTACAAGTTTGCACTGATTGCTATGCAAGAAATTCACATGCACTTAAATATAAGAGTACAAGCACAGAGGTGATTGGCATCTGTGTTGGCTCTAAGATAATTTACCACGTTAACCAAGGCTGTCTCTCTGCTGTGGTGGGCACGAAAACCAGATTTGGATTTTTTTCAAAAATGAAAAAAATTGATTAACAATAGATTGTACTTTAGATATGCAATTAAAAACTATTTTGAAGGTGGTGGAATAGGATCGAGAAGGCAGATGTTGCCAGGCCAGCTCATGGCTTAAGTTGTGATATCACTTTCCTGAGCATGTCTGTGTCAACCTGGGAAAATGAATCCATCGTGCCTTTGTGTGGTTGGCTAGGGCACATATCAAACTTCTCATCGGGTCTTGCTATATGAAAGCTTGATTAACTGGCCCGGTGAGCTTGGCAGATGTTGCCCGGGCCAGCAGGCAGCCCTGGATGTTGACCGCTGCAGTCTCTTTAGCTAATCCACTCCCTGTACTCTTATGTCATGGGCCAAAGAAAAAACACCACCTGCAGGAGAAGACACATTTTGTGCCCAGTTATCCCTCTCACTTCGCCTCTTCCACATTTCAGTTAATTATTATAGCTTCTGCCTTGGGCCAATCAGTGTAATTTTGTAAATGCTGGAACTCTATCGCAGGACGCATTATTCACCCAAGTTTTGTCGAAATTGGGCCAGTGGTGTCTGAGATCGTGTGTGACTAACGTTCAGATGGACAAATGGATTGAGACCGATCCACTGTCCCCTTCTCGGTTTCATCATGGGGTACAATAACCATCATATTGAAGTAAACAACATGACATGCCGTCTGGTCCTCCCACTATGACTCGGGAAAGCATGGAAGTTTCTTCACTTCAGGGAGGTGAAAGTGCGAGGTGATGAACTTGATGCTCCTTTCCAATCAACATCCAGGGTCTTATTCTGACATGATGATCGATGCTTGGCTGCTTTTTGACAAATAAAATAATAAATAATAATCTCATGTAGGCTATGCCCCCACTGTATCTTCGAGCGGTTGGCTACAGTAGATACCACAGTGGGCACATTCGCTCTATAACGCAACATATTTTGTGGCAAAATCATCAGTAGAGTTGAAAATGCAATGGAAACCCATTTTACTTGTATTTGTCATTTGGTACATGCAGGAATTTAACTGCAAAAGTTGTATTTATGTGCCCCAATGTCATCACCCACAGCCTTTTATCGGCAACAAGTCAATTTGATGGAAACATCTCTGGTGGGAAAATGCAAATATTAGAATATTTGCATGAAAATCTGTCGCCAATTGAGTGGAAACCTAGCTTGTGTTGTAATATGACTTATTTCTACTTTAATATGCTTACAAATAAAGTACCTGATGATATAAGCATAGTGGATACTGTGACTAGTCATTTACAGGGGTGACATCAGTGTTTATACAGATGAATTACAGGCATCAGTTCCAGAATGAACTTTCTAGTTCCATCCTTTAAAAATGACTTGCCAGGTAAGACCATCTGATAAAAGTAGTATTTCCCTTTAAGCTATTTTGGCAACACCTCTACACATTAGAATTGGATAGAGGGCAAACATGACCCCAATGTTTGTTTTAGCATGATCTAATCAATTGGGTGGGACTTCCTATGGTATTTTTTGTATCTTATTAGTATCCCCATTATCTGTTGTGAAAGCCGCAGCTACTCTCCCTGGGGTCCAGGGGCCGGATTAACAAAACTTTAAGAATACATTTCTTAACTGGCATTTTTTTCCCTTATCTTCGGACTTAAGAAGAAGGTTAAGCAAAGTTGCTTTTCCTCAATAAAGTTGTTAGAAATGTTCTTAAAGTTTTACCTACGTTTCTTCCTAAGAAAAAAGTTCAGAAGAAATGGTATTCTTGAAAATAATGCTTTAGGATTCCTTCTTTTGAAATGTACTTAACTTTAGGACAGCTAAACCCTTGTCTTGAGACGAATGGGTTCTTTTGTAACCATTCATGTTTTCTTGCGCCACAGAAACATTTGGCTTCAGGATATTTAAATACAGCAATAATACAAATTAAACACGCATTATCTGGCTAGCTAGATATTAACAATAGATTACAATACTCTAAGTGTTAAATAGCTGGCACTATCTCGTCAATTTGCAAAGAAGAACTTAGCTAACGATGTTAACGTTGTTAACGTTGATGCAGTCTATCACAGTGCAATCTGTTTTGTCACCAAAGCCCCATATACTACCCACCATTGCGACCTGTACGCTCTCGTTGGCTGGCCCTCACTTCACACTCGTCGCCAAACCCACTGGCTCCATGTCATCTACAAGACCCTGCTAGGTAAAGTCCCCCCTTATCTCAGCTCGCTGGTCACCATAGCATCTCCCACCTGTAGCGCACGCTCCAGCAGGTATATCTCTCTAGTCACCCCCAAAACCAATTCTTTCTTTGGCCGCCTCTCCTTCCAGTTCTCTGCTGCCAATGACTGGAACGAACTACAAAAATCTCTGAAACTGTAAACACTTATCTACCTCACTAGCTTTAAGCACCAACTGTCAGAGCAGCTCACAATTACTGCACCTGTACATAGCCCACCTATAATTTAGCCCAAACAACTACCTATCCCTACTGTATTTTATTTATTTATTTATTTTGCTCCTTTGCACCCCATTATTTTGATTTCTACTTTGCACATTCTTCCATTGCAAATCTACCATTCCAGTGTTTTACTTGCTATATTGTATTTACTTTGCCACCATGGACTTTTTTTACCTTTACCTCCCTTATCTCACCTCATTTGCTCACATCGTATATAGACTTGTTTATACTGTATTATTGACTGTGTGTTTGTTTTACTCCACGTGTAACTCTGTGTCGTTGTATGTATCGAACTGCTTTTCTTTATCTTGGCCAGGTCGCAATTGTAAATGAGAACTTGTTCTCAACTTGCCTACCTGGTTAAATAAAGGTGAAATAAATCAAATAAAAAATGTTGGCTATAATGTCTTTCTTTACACGTTAGCTAGCTAACGAATGTAACGGTCACGCAGTCCCTCAACCCTCTACGCAGTCCCTCTATTATCTCTATGATGGATGACACCTTCTCCTCCAGCTGGTCCACATGAATGGTCTCTCAGCTCCCTTCTTCTTAGCAACCGACTTGATGTCGGAACACTTCTTTTTTACTGCATCACTGTCCCTTGCCATACCCCTGATGGCAGAGACAGACTCGGTCACTCGCCCATCCTATCTTTTTGGTCTCTGCAGTTATCAAGTCTCCCCAACAGCAACTATTTCCTGGCTGCTATTTCCTCCACCATCACTTAAAGCTCTTGTTTACTGAAGTTTTTATTGCGCTTTCCTTGGTCACACATTTTTGGTTTTGATGTACAGTAGCTAACGTTAGTCGGATGGCTATGTGTGATAAAATGTTTTTTTGTTTGTGTGTGAAGGGTTCGCGAGCCAACTAAAACATTTTATTCTCGAGACAAAGCAAAAAAATATGTTTAATAAAATTGAAATATCAACACTTTATTATAGTGGGCCAAATCCTATCATCCCTGTCACATAGGCGTATTTATTGGTTTCAAGCACGTCACTAATGTCGATGCCACATGAGAAGATATTTATGAAGTTCTTAAGAAATATATTTACGAAGTTCCTAAGAAAACTACACATTTCAAAGAACAGTTTGAGGAATTACATTTGCGAACTACAGTTGAAGTCGGAAGTTTGCTTACACTTAGGATGGAGTCATTAAAACTCATTTTTCAACCACAAACTATAGTTTTGGCAAGTCAGTTAGGACATCTACTTTCTGCATGACACAAGAAATGTTTACCAACAATTGTTTAAAGTTTATTGAACATTTGCAGTGGGAGAAGTTTACATACACAAAATTGACTGTGCCTTTAAACAGCTTGAAAAATTCCAGAAAATTATGTTATGGCTTTAGAAGCTCCTGATAGGCTAATTGACATAATTTAAGTCAATTGGAGGTGCCCCTGTGGATGTATTTCAAAGTATACCTTCAAACTCAGCGCCTCTCTTTGCTTGACATCATGGGAAAATCAAAAGAAACCAGCTAAGACCTCAGAAAAAAAGTTTTAGACCTCCACAAGTATGGTTCATCCTTGGAAATCATTTCCAAATGCCTGAATGTACCATGTTTTATCTGTACAAACAATAGTACGCAAGTATAAACACCATGGGACCACGCAGCCTCATACCGCTCAGGAAGGAGACGCATTCTGTCTCCTAGAGATGAATGTACTTGGGTGCAAAAAGTGCAAATCAAATCCAGGACCTTGTGAAGATGCTGGAGGAAACAGGTACAAAAGTATATATATATCAACAGTAAAACAAGTCCTATATTGACATAACCTGAAAGGCCGCTCAGCAAGGAAGAAGCCACTGCTCCAAAACCAACATAAAAAGCCAGACTATGGTTTGCAACTGCACATGGGGACAAAGATCGTACTTTTTGGCGAAATGTCCTCTGGTCTGATGAAACAAAAATAGAACTGTTTGGCCCTAATGACTATCATTATTTTTAGAGGAAAAGGGGGGACGCTTGCAAGCTGAAGACACCATCCCAACCGTGAAGCACGGAGGTGGCTGCATCATGTTGTGGGGGTGCTTTGCTGCAGGAGGGACTGGTGTACTTCACAAAATAGATGGCATCATGAGGTAGGAAAAGTATGTGGATATATTGAAGAAACATCTCAAGACATCAGTCAGGAAGTTGAAGCTTGGTCGCAAATGGGTCTTTGAAATGGACAATGACCCCAGGCATACTTCCAAAGTTGTGGCAACATGGATTAAGGACAACAAAGTCAAGGTATTAGAGTGGCCATCAAAAAGCCCTGTCCTCAATCCTATAGAAAATTTGTGGGCAGAACTGAAAAAGCATGTGTGAGCAAGGAGGCCTACAAACCTGACTTGTTGTGGGAAACTTGTGAAAGGCTACCCGAAACGTTTGACCCAAGTTAAACAATTTAAAGGCAACGCTACCAAATACTAATTGAATGTATGTAAACTTCTGACCCACTGGGAATGTGAAGAAAAAAATATTATTATTCTATTTATTCTAACATTTCACATTCTTAAAATAAAGTGGTGATCCTAACTGACCTAAGACAGGGAAATTTTACTTAGAATAAATGTCAGAAATTGTGAAAAACTGAGTTTAAATGTATTTGGCTAAGCTGTATGTAAACTTCCGACATCAACTGTATCTTATGAACTTCTTATTTTCTTTCTTAAGCAGCTTCTTCATTTTTTTCGTAAGTAATGTTTCGTGAATCCGGCCCCAGGACATGAACAGTTCAAGAACAGATTTACATACATTTAAAAATGGTACACGCAACCTACATGTCAATACATACACACAAAATATCTAGATCAAATAGGTAGAGGTGTTGTGCTGTGAGGTGTTGCTTTATCTGTTTTTTGAAACCAGGTTTGCTGTTCATTTTAGCAAATGAGATGGAAAGGAGTTCCATGCAATAACATCTCTATATAATAATACTGTACGCTTTCTTGAATTTGTTCTGGATTTGGGGACTATGAAAATACCCCTGGTGGCATGTTTGGTAGTGTAAGTGTGTAAGTGTGTCAGAGTTGTGCGTAAGTTCACTCCGGAAGCAATTTGACATTTTCAACACACTTCTTTTCTTATAAAAAGAAACGATGCAGTCAGTCTCTCCTCAACTCTTAGCCAAGAGGGACTGGCATGCATAGTATTTATATTAGCCCTCTGATTACAATTAAGAGCAAGATGTGCCTCTCTGTTCTAGGCCAGCTGCAGCTTAACTACATGACCACATGATTGGACAATAATCAAGATTAAGACAGAACTAAAGCCTGCAGGACTTGCTTTGTGGAGTGTGGTGTAAAAAAAAGCAGAACATGTCTTTATTGCAGATGACATGACCACATGATTGGACAATAATCAAGATTAAGACAGAACTAAAGCCTGCAGGACTTGCTTTGTGGAGTGTGGTGTAAAAAAAGCAGAACATGTCTTTATTGCAGACATACCTTTCCCCATCTTTACAACCATTGAATCTATATGTTTTGACCATGACCGTTTACAATCTAAGGTAACACAAAGTAATTTAGTCTCCTCAACTTGTTCACATCCAAACCATTCATTATGTCGTGACTTATATCAAATCAATTCTCTTTGTAATTATTATTATTATGTGATTAAACTAATGTAACATTAATTAACTAAGAAGTCGGGGCACCACGGGAAAATGTTGTTTGAAGAGTTACTATTTCCCTAATTTAACTCTGTTCAGACATTTTCATATCTTAGCGATTACAGTCACTTATTAATGTACTATTACCTCATCAGCCATTCTGAACGTCCTAATTTCTTCTAGTCTGCATGAACCCTACTTTATTGATGAATCAGCGATACACAAGTTGGCTCAATTATTTATTTACTAACTAATTAAACAATTAGAGAATACACATACACACAATATCATTAAACAGCAAATAGTCCCTAGAAGTCTAACGAAGCAGGACAGTTTGATTATAACACAGTGGCGAATTCAGAGACGGGAGGAAGGGAGACAAAGGAGTTACTCTATCGGACGTTGGGAAGCTACGCTCACGAAATACAAAATCTGAAGCACTCTAATAACCACTCATTTGGAAAAAGAGTATGCAATTTATGTATTTACGATTGAGCTATCCTTGATCGTCCAAATTCTTTGGTCACGGAGATGTTGAGTGTACGACTCTGGTTCGGCCACCAGAGTTCACCATGTCCTTAGGTAGAGCTCCTGGTCATGGTGGTGTTAAGAATGGATACTTCGATTTACCCTGTACAGTAGTTCTCAGAGTTGATCTTGTTAGAATGCTTCAGAGGTTGTCGGTGTCCTCAACCTAGGCTACGTACGTTTCCAGCTGCAGACGTATAATGCGACATCTAGGATTGGCTTCTTCTGTAGTGATCGATAGCTTCAGAGTTTAAAACCATTATGCAACATTCGGCTTACACCTCAGCCTGATTGGTTTATAGAGTGGCAACCATTTCAAAGTGGGGACCAGCGTCCTCACGTTCTCTGGTCTTGTAGTTTTAGTTTTTAGAGTTGTAGTTTTAATCCATTTTGCAACAAACCGGCTCACGCTTTAGACTGCTTGGTCTATAGAGTGGTAGATTTCTCAACCATTTGTAACGTATTCAGCTGCCGCTGCACGTAACTGGTCTAATATGTTAATTCTTCAGCGCGTCCTTTTAATCACTTGGGGAAAAGGGCGTTCCATTACATTTTGCATAATCTCTGTGCTCACGGTGTCAGGATTTGGCCAGGGTTGTTCCAGTTTTTGGTCACTAGATGCCCCCATTGTGCCTTTTGACCTTTTGTTTTCCCTTGATCCCCATTATTATTTGCACCTGTGCCTCGTTTCCCCTGATTGTATTTAAACCCTTTGTTTTCCTCTGTTCTTTGCTCTGTGTTTGTATGTTAGCACCCAGCCCTAGTACTCTGAGAACTCTTGTTGATCCCGGTGGACTCTCTTGTGGAATTCTGTTTTTTGTTCTTGTTTGTTTGTTTTTTGAGTATCTTTTGAGGCTTTTTGTGCTTTACCTTCTACCTTGTGGATTTACCTTTTTTGTCTTGGAGGATTACCTTTGTTCTTGTAGGATTCCTTTTGAGGTTGTGGAGTTACATGTTTTCCTGAAGAACTTCACTTTTTACTTCATTAAATACACCGTCTCAAGTACTGCTGTGTCTGCCTCATCTTCTGGGCTCTGCCGACTATTCGTGGCTCAGTTGGTTAAGTGACTGTTTCTCACTCCGGAGACCCGGGTTCGTAACCGGGTCCTGACACACGGGGGTGTGGTTACTGACTTGGTAAACTTGACATGAAAAACCATTTTCTCATTTAGAAGACGTAAATCACATTTCTATCTTTTGAAAGGTATTAAGATACTTAGTCATTCATTTTAAACAACATTCAGATGCATACCTCATAATTGAGAAGTGTAGACAGAGGTACAGTCTACATCTGGTTCTACCTTCTTTCATGATGTCACAACATCAAAAATTAATTCGACATGAGGTTTCTTCTAGTATCCACTGAACATTTCCACATTCTCAAAAATGTAAATATTGTTGCCAAGCCGGCACCCCCGATCTCCATCTCAGGACTGGAAAGTCATGACAATTATCAGTTTCTACTGAGGTCTCCTGAGTGGCGCAGCAGTCTATGGCACTGCATCTCTGTGCTAGAGGCATCACTACAGACACCCTGGTTCGAATCCAGGTTGTATCACAAATAACATAAAGCTTAGGGAATGATTTGTACCAAATACAAGTCTCTTAATTTTAGAGAGGTGGCATGTCATTGGAAAAAATATAAGAAAAGTAGAGGGCCTAGAGAACTGCCCTGGGTACACCACATGTTTGACATTTAGAGAATCTTCCATTAAAGAAACCCCTCTGAGTTCTATTAGATAAATAGCTCTGTCACATAATTTCTCAATTTACAATGTCAGCTAGTCAGATGTGCAGCCAGACTTATTAGCCACTCCTTTTGCCCCATCTCTTTCAACCATACCGTTTTTCAATTCCTCATCGATCCATGGAGACTTACAGTATTTTAACAGGTTCATGTTTATCAATAATTGGAAGAAGATATTTCATAAATTCATGAAATGCAGCGCCTGGATGCATCTTATTGATCACATCAGATCAACAAATATCTTTTACATCATCTACATAAGGGTCACAGCAACATACTTTATATGATCTCTTGTACACTATTTTAGGCCCAGCTGTTGGAACCTTGATTCTCCTAGATATAGCCACTATATTGTGATCACTGCATCCAATGGATATGGGTACAGCTTTAGAACAGAGTTCTACAGTATTTGTAGAAATGCGACCTATACATGTGGATGATCTTGTTACTGTAGTGTTTGTAAAAACCCTGGTAGGTTAATTAATAACCTGAACTAGATTACAGGCACTGGTTACAGTGAGAAACTACCTCTTGAGTGGACAGCTTGATGAAAACCATTCAATATTCAGGTCCAAAAGAAAGTAGACCTCTCTGTTTACATCACGTACACCATCTAGCATTTCACACACATGATTTAGATAATGACTTGTAGCCCTTGGTGGCCAAACACTGTTAACACTTGACATGGGTTAAGGCAGGGTTATTTGAACCAGCTGTGTACTGCTAGGGCAAAAACCAAAATGTGACCCAAGTGGGGCCCCAGGACCATGTTTGGGAAACTCTAGGTTAAGGAAGGATCACACAGAAAATAACATCCAGATCCGCAGGAAGTATCAGCCTATGAGCAAACGTTCCAAAAAATGAAGGTGGCAGTGAATCACCAACCTTGGCTTAATGCCTGTTCAAACAACACAATCCAGGTGGCAGTATGCACCCTTTCAGTTTGTTTAGCGAGTGTCAATCAACTAATAGAAATAGAAGACAAAGAAATGTACTACTTTAAAATGGAGATAAGCCTCAATGGTGCTGCCCATGCTGTCACAGAAGCCATAATGGCAAAGGTGTACTCTCTATCCAACTATGTTCTACATTTGCAGGTAAAAGCCGCTCTCCCACTGACTCATTGAAAAACTTTCAGAAATGTGCCACCGTGGTTTTACTCAATACCCCATGTTGATCTTAGCCTGATTGAAGAAAGGAAACAGTGGTGTGAAGAAGATAATGTAGGAACAGTACTGGATCAATACATTAGTAATCAGTTGTATTATTATTGTCTTGCAGTGTATACAGATGGTTCAAAGGATCCCACAGGAGCAGGTGTATTCATTCCTGACTTTAATTAATGGAAGAGACGAACATGATTTATCTGTCTATGCAACAGAAGTGGTTGTGATAATTGTTGGATTGCCATGGATAGAGGAGGTGCAACCAAGAAGAGTAGTAATATGTTGGGACTGCATCAATTTGATGTAGTTTAAGATCTATAAAGTCAGAACATGAGAATTTAGGATTATAAATAATGCTGCTGTTGTTGGGGTTATTGGAATTGGTATTGAAATACAGTTATGTTGGATTAGGGCTCATACAGGAGTGTATGGAAATGATATAGTGGATATAATAGCGACCCGTGAAAAATAATATTGTGGATATACAGGTGCAGTTGGGTAGAGGGGAAATTAAAACATTGATTCTGAAAAATGGGTTAGATTGCTGGCATAGACAATGAGATGAAAGTAGAATGGGCAAACATTTTTATAGTACAACGAAATCTGTACGGGATATAGTGTCATATAATGGAGATGAAAGGGAGGAATTGACGTTGTGTAATTAGGGTTTACGGGATTTAATTCATCTTTGAAATGGATGGAATCATGGTACTGGAATGTGTAATGGCTGTATGGTAGAGGAAACGGTTGAACATGTATTATTATTATTTTTTAAATGTATGACGTAGAAAGTGAGATGTTCTTTGAAAGGGTCAGAGAGGTTAAATAAAGTTTAAATACAAATATATATAAAGAATAAAGAGAGGTTGGACGGACATGGGGAGAGGCTGGTATTTTGTGTGGGGGTGATGGGAGTGATGAGGTTTGTTGGGAATTGTATTTTATTTTATTAGAAGTGTAGGGCTAGTTAAGAGAATATAATGTTAAAGTTACAAAGAGCTCCCGAGTGACGCAGTGGTCTAAGACACTGCATCTCAGTGCTAGTGGCGTCACCCTGGTTCGATTCCAGGCTGTATCACAACTGGCCATGATTGGGAGTCCCATAGGGCGGTGCGCAATTGGCCCAGTATCGTCTGGGTTAGGGTTTCGCCGGGGAAGGCCGTCATTGTAAATAAGAAACTGACTTGCCTAGTTAAAAAAAGGTTAAATAAATAAAAGATAGGTTGTGACTGAACTCACACTCTAGTACAGTAGGTGGCGGTGTATGCACCTGCCAGTTCGTTGTGAAGAAGAACTGTTTCAGAGAAGTGAAACTGAATGTGACTATTCTCAGTGTTTTTAAGGACAGTGACCATGGCAGAGGCCTGTATTTCAGTGTCCCTGGATGAGTTTAGTTGCTCAATCTGTCTGGATTTACTGAACGATCCGGTGACTATTCCATGTGGACACAGCTACTGTAAAGTTTGTATTAAGGGTCACTGGGATCAGGATGATCAAAAGCTTATCTACAGCTGCCCTCAATGCAGACAGACCTTTACCCCAAGGCCTGTCCTGAGCAGAAACAACATGCTAACCGAACTAGTGGGGAAACTGAAGAAAACAGGACACGAAGTTTCCCCTTCTCTGCCGTATGCTGGACCTGGAGATGTGCCATGTGACATCTGTACTGGTAAACAACACAGAGCAGTGAAGTCCTGTTTGGTGTGTCTGGCCTCGTACTGCGAGACTCACATTCAGCTCCACTATGAGTCAACAGCGTTGAAGAAACATAGTCTGTGTAAAGCCTCCACGCAACTAAAGGAGAGGATCTGCCCTCACCATGGCAAACTGTTGGAGGTCTACTGCTGCACTGATCAACAATGCATTTGTTATCAGTGTGCAATAGATCAACACAGAGGTCATGAAACTGTTGTAGCTCCTGCTGAAAGGGCAAAGAAACAGGTATGCCCAACTGCCAGAAAGCTTTTGTCTTTCAGTGTGATCTTGTTGTTGTTGTTGTTGTCGTCACAGCATTAACACTATCAAATAGGGTTTGATATGTATATTCACAGGAACAGGTGAGGAAGGTACAAAGGGAATGTCAGCAGAAAATCAAGAAGAGGGAAACTGTGATGCTGGACTTGCGAAACATGATGGGTTCTGTCAAGGTAAGTTTTGACCTGGAAAATATGGAAACATTAAAGGACAAAACACATAGCAAAGAGAAACGTCTAAAAGCAGAGGGTGGCTGCAGTGTGTCAGGATATCAACAGACAATCATGTAATGAATTCTAATGTACTAGTCAAAGCTTTTAATGAACTGTTCGTCAGCACAGGCTGTTGTCGGTAAACATGTCAGGGGCATTTCTTGGCTCATTTCCGGGTGGCTCTCCTGTAGTTAGATTAGCAGAGAAATTAGTCACTCAACCTGTTTCTCACTGTGGGCAACAGGTTCATGGAGCTCAAGTAGAGCCATATTTTCAATGCTAAAATAAAAGCACAGAATGTTTTCAGGAATTATTCAAACTTACAACCAGGTACATTGTGAACCGCAACAATGTAGGTTGTAAACAAGTACATTACGTTGGCGGCTTCAATTACATTTCTACTTTCTGAATTCCCTATCAGTGCTCCGCACAGGAAGCTGTGGTGGACAGTGAGAGGACCTTCACTGAGCTGATCCGCTTCATTGAGAGAAGAAGCTCTGAGGTGAGAGAGATGATCAAAGCTAAGGAGAGGGATATAGTGAGCGAGACTGAAGGACTTCTAGATACCCTGGAGAAGGACAATGTTGAACTGAGGAAGATTGATGCCAACATTATACTGCTGACACAGACAGAGGATCACATCCATTTCCTCCAGGTACTGCAGCATTAGTAACTCTCAGAACCATGTTAGAAATATATGTACCATCCTGCATCTCTCTTTTATTTCTGTTTGAATCTAGAGCTGCAAGACTCTATTCGCCCCCCTTGGATTTGAAGACATACCTAGGATTCCTGTTGGTCATGAAGTATATTTTCAGAAAGTTAAGATGTCCACCTCTACACTGAAAGAAAAACTAGAGGATGTCTGCTCAGAGGAACTGGGGAAGGTCTCTAAAACAGGTACTTATTAAATATGACTCAATGTGTCTCTTAATGGATTGTTCTGTGTAGAAGATAATTCCATTCTCTAGACAGCTGAGGATGTGTACAGTATATTCTGTAGGTAGCAAAGCTCAGACAGTGAAAATGTACATTGTCTACAGTCTCCACTAGGACACTACCAGTGGCTCAACATTGATGTATTTTGTTTTCTGCTCTCTGTCTCTCTCTACTTATATCTCTCTATCTCTCTCTAATCTTTGGATCTGGTCTAGATATAACTGGCAATCTTGCCAGTGAGGATTCAGTAGAACAGAACCTGGTAAGTGCCTACTGTAGTTGCGTTGTAGTACCTTCTAAAAGGAATATTGCCAGTTATATTTTGCCATGTCACCCATATCTCTCCTAAAGGGCTTGAAGGAAACCATGCAAGCTGAAGATCCACAGTTGCAGAAGCTGTTTTTCCCTATGTGTCACATCCTGGACAGGCTGACTCCTAAGAACTTCAGGGAGTTGATGGTGGTAGTGACTGAGCTCACCATTGACACAGAAGCCAAGCTGAAGGGCATCATTGACCTCATATATGAGAGGGCCATTGCACACCCTGCCTGCTCTGCGGTCTACGCCAACTTGTGCCGCTGCCTAATGGGGGTAAGTCTGCAACTGTGTTTGTGCCTGTCTCCCATTGTCTTAACTCTTGTTTGCCAAATGTGAGGACCACTTAAAACATTGATTCACAGGCATTTTGACTTTTGTAACATCCTTTTTACTCTTCAGCTCAAAGTGCCAAGGTCATGTAATCCGGGAGTGACTTTGAATTTCCGTAAATTACTGCTGAATCGATGCCAGTCTGAGTTTGAGAATAATACATCTGAGCTCTTTGGAGGAAAGCAGAAGGAGCTGGACACCACCACAAAGGTACAATAACATATTTTAGGGAGTAGCTTAAACTGACATCTTGTGATCTTGGAAAAAGTTCTGGATCTCTTGGTTTAACAACTAAGGGGTTGGATTGACAGTTGCTAGTTCCTAGCTCTGATTTCACTACAGTATGTGTGTCATTAAAACAAATGTTCCTTGGTTACTCCATAGACAGAACACACTGAACACATATTTGAGATACAGTATACGACATCGGAACTTGCTCCTTACATTGCAGTGGAAATAAATTGTGTTATTCCCAATTAAATTCCCATAAAGTGCTTAAAGAAACTCTGATGCAGCTTGTGAAGCTTGTCCAAACCTTCCAGGGGGAGGTCAGCCAGCGACTGGAGGAGGAGCCGGAGGAGGCCAAGGCCATGTGGTGCAGACGGTCTCTAGGCAACATCAGATTCATTTGCGAGTTGTTCCAGTTGAAGATACTTACAGAAGCCATTATGCACGATTGCATCGTAAAGCTTGCAAAGCTTGGCGACGATAACTCTCTGGAGAGTCTGTGCATAATGCTCCCCACCATCGGCAAGGGCTCAGAGAAGGCCAGGGTACAGCACTGTATTTATTTATTGATGTGATCTGTTATATTTCTATGAGTACAGTACAGTGCATTTTAATTCCAAATGATTGGATAGATCAATCCAATAGATTCAGATCTACAAATCAGTCAACTACATTCACTTGGCCTGTCTATACTTCCACAGCCCAGAATGGATCAGTACTACAACGCGATTGTGAAGATTGTGAAGAATAGGACAACCTCCCCCAGAATCCGCTATATGCTGCAGGATGTGCTGGACCTCCGAAAGGTATGACCAGTAATCCCTCAACCTCGTTTAACGTCTACATTAAAAAATGTTGTTTGCTTGCCTATTTGTCTTGCAAAAAAATAGCAAGCCATAGTACAGTTTGTATGCATCAATTGTAGGAATTGCAGTCCTTCAATACTGATTATTGTATTGCGTGATGACAAGGGTGATGTAATGTTTCTCTCTGTATGTATGTTTTCTGGTCTCTAGCTTCATCTGTAGTAGGGGAGAACATGTGCACAGGACAAGATGGAAACACACACACACACACACATCTATATGTTATAAGAGTGAATACATGTATTGGATATAATTATTTGTGAAATTAAATATGATAATGTAAGACTATTTGCTGTTGATATATACAATTAAACTGAAATTAAACATGTATTCCCTACAATATGTATATTACCTGAAAGTGTCTGTAGTTCTATATCAGAGTTCTGTGTAACCTGGTTTACCAAGATATCAGCAGAAATAATGATTTGCATGAAACAGACATTAATATATGTGTTCATTTGACCAGGTAAATAGGCTAAGAGAAACCAGTCTATTTTACAGCAATAACACGGGGAAAGAGTTCTAGGGGAGAGGAGAGGGGTTATAATCTACAAATTATCATTATAATCATACAATTTTTATTATACTGTATGTGATGGAAGGATCAACTTCCTGGTAATGTACAGTCGTGGCCAAAAGTTTTGAGAATGACACAAATATTAATTTTCACAAAGTTTGCTGCGTCAGTGTCTTTAGATATTTTTGTCAGATGTTACTATGGAATACTGAAGTATAATTATAAGCATTTCATAAGTGCCAACGGCTTTTTATTGCCAATTACATGAAGTTGATGCAAAGAGTCAGTATTTGCAGTGTTGACCCTTCTTTTTCAAGACCTCTGCAATCCGCCCTGGCATGCTGTCAATTAACTTCTGGGCCACATCCTGACTGATGGCAGCCCATTCTTGCATAATCAGTGCTTGGAATTTGTCAGAATTTGTGGGGTTTTGTTTGTCCTCTCGCCTATTGAGGATTGTCCACAAGTTCTCAATGGGATAGAGGTCTGGGGAGTTTCCTGGACAGGGACCCAAAATATAGATGTTTTGCTTTTGCCTTATGGCAAGGTGCTCCATCATGCTGGAAAAGGCATTGTTTGTCAACAAACTGTTCCTGGATGGTTGGGAGAAGTTGCTCTCGGAGGATGTGTTAGTGTCATTCTTTATTCATGGCTGTGTTCTTAGGCAAAATTGTGAGTGAGCCCACTCCCTTGGCTAAGAAGCAACCCTACACATGAATGGTCTCAGGATGCTTTACTGTTGGCATGACATAGGACTGATGGTTGCACTCACCTTGTCTTCTCCAGACAAGCTTTTTTCCGGATGCCCCAAACAATCGGAAAGGGGATTCATCAGAGAAAATGTCCAGTCCTCAGCAGTCCAATCCCTGTACCCTTTGTAAAATATCAGTCTGTCCCTGATGTTTTTCCTGGAGAGAAGTGGCTTCTTTGCTGCCCTTCTTGACACCAGGCCATCCTCCATAAGTCTTCACCTCACTGTGTGTGCACTCACACCTGCCTGCTGCCATTCCTGAGCAAGCTCTGTACTGGTGGTTCCCCGATCCCGCAATGAATCAACTTTTTAAAATGTATTTTACCTTTATTTAACTAGGTAAGTCAGTTAAGAACAAATTCTTATTTACAATGACGGCCTAGGAACAGTGGGTTAACTGCCTGTTCAGGGGCAGAACGACAGATTTGTACCTTGTCAGCTTGGGGGTTTGAACTTGCAACCTTCCGGATACTAGTCCAACGCTCTAACCACTAAGTTACCCTGCCGCCCCAGGAGGCGGTCCTGTTGCTTGCTGGACTTTCTTGGGCACCGTGAAGCCTTCTTCACAACAATTCTCAATTCAACCACTCTCCTTGAAATTCTTGATGATCCGAAAAATGGTTGATTTAGGTGCAATCTTACTGGCAGCAATATCCTTGCCCGTGAAGCCCTTTTTGTGCAAAGCAATGATGACGGCACGCGTTTCCTTGCAGGTAACCATGTTTGACAGAGGAAGAACAATGATTCCAAGCACCACCCTCCTTTTGAAGCTTCAAGTCTGTTATTCGAACTCAATCAACATGACAGAGTGATCTCCAGCCTTGTCCTCGTCAACACTCACACCTGTGTTAACGAGAGAATCACTGACATGATGTCAGCTGGTCCTTTTGTGGTAGGGCTGAAATGCAGTGGAAATGTTTTTTGGGGGATTCAGTTCATTTGCACAGCAATTAATTGCAATTCATCTCATCACTCTTCATAACATTCTGGAGTGTATGCAAATTTCCATCATACAAACTGAGGTAGCAGACTTTGTGAAAACTCATTTTTGTGTCATTCTCAAAACTTTTGGCCACGACTGTATGATTGAAACAGAGTACAAGGCTGGGGTGGGGATTGAAACCATAGCTCGCATACAAACAAGACAATTAACACCATCTCCTGGCCACTAAGTGATACTGCACACACCGTATGTTGATTGGCAATCCACCCCTTTTCCAGCCTTAAAATAAATATAAGTAAATTCAAAAATCTTATCTTTATGTATTCATATGATATATGTGTGCTCGCCCCTGTCCCTGCATATGGTAAGTGTCCTTCCCCAGAGTCCTTTTCCTGCCCTCTGTGTGGAGACGGTTGTAATGAGAGTCATGCGGGCCATCTGTCTGTGGTAAGAAAAGGCCTAGTTTATTCCCTCAGACCAGCTCTATGGGTTAGGATAGGGCTGTGTCTGTCTTGGGAGCCCAGCCCCTCAGGTTTCTTAGTTGCCAAGGGAGGAGGGTAATGTCCACTGCACAACCCCAGGACACTGCTACTGTGCAGGGAGGGAAATGAACACCACTCCTATGGACATCCAGATGTTGTGGAACTAACTGTTCATCAACTCATCAATGTTTGTGTCCCTTCTTATGCAGTGGTAAGCGCTTCTTGGTCTTTGTCTGGTTTTTATGTATTTCTATTGAATATGTTTGACATGATTACTAATTTATTACCATGTTATTGTTTCCTGTTGATTTATTCTAATCGTAGGTAAGGTATTTGTGTTGAGTTGGTGAGTTTGAACTGTACTTTACTTCATGAGTGATAAGAAAATGGATGATTAACTTTTAACCAAAAAAATGACCAAAACAACAAAAAAATAATCATTCATCAGCCTTATTTTGAGTGTCTGTGCTTGATGGACTGTTTACCCTTACATCTACTGTAAACAGCTGAAAGACAACCACCTTTATGACAGGACACAAAGACAGTGGGAAGAGACAGCCACATTCCCTTAGCTGATTAGATTTAACAGGCAACAAACCCAGTGTGTGTTCTCTTGAGAGTAGTGAGAGACGCAAGGAGCTCTGCCAGCCACTTGTAAACACTGTTACTCGACTAACCCAACTCATAAACCCTATCTCTAACTAAAGTCATACCCTCCGACATACCCTACCAACACCAACTCCTCACTATTACACACACTGACCAGAATCTTATACTACCGACCAAAAAATGTTAACCTGACACTATGTATGGACTGTTTGTATGTCTTTCTGCAAACTTCTAGTGGTTGACCTCTCCCCCATTGCACAAATCTGTTTCCTAGTAGTATAGCGTGAAATTATAATTCGAGTCACATTTGGGATAACACATGGGTTGTCTCTTCTTTTACCTCGCACTTGAGGTCACCAAGCATGCAAACACTAACACACAGATAGAGAGAGAGAAAGAGAGAGTTTGTTTGTTTGTTACCTATGCATAGTCATAGTCTTCGCCCCCACCTACATGTACAGATTACCTCAACTAGCCTGTACCCCTGCACACTGACTCGGTACCGGTTCCCCCTGTATATGGCCTCGTTATTCTTATTGTGTTACTTTTTATTATTACTTTTTATTTTAGCCTACTTGGTAAATATTTTCTTCTTCTTGAACTGCACTCTTGGTTAAGGGCTTGTAAGTAAGCATTTCATGGTAAAGTCTACACTTTAGGGCATGTCTCAAATAAAGTTTGATTTGATTTGGTCTCTTCATTGACTTCACACTCTTGATGTCAATTGATGTCACCAAGCACGTGCACACACATACACGCACTTCGTTACTCTCACTCACTATTTCTTTCTCTATTGACAGTGACAGGGCCTAACTCTGAAAGTAAGAGGGGTCTGGGGCGTACCTTGGAGAGCTCCATCCATGAGCTCTGAACACCATGACCTTTCAGAAGTCTTCGTCGACCTCTAGCATATTCCACATGCTCATATTATGTGAGTTATATTCAATAGTGCCTCCATAACCTGAGTGAAAGAACACCTTTATAGACATTGATCAATATATTCAAAGAGGTATTGTACTTGTGTTATTTTCTTTCATCAGGGTTTGTCATTGTCCTGTTTTGCACTGATGGTTTGACAGCTGGGATGGGGACGACACCTAACCTGAAACACATTGTGATTGGTCGATGTTACAGCTACATAACACTAGTTTGGCCTAATTCCAGGTAAAGTGTGGGTAAGACATGAAAAAGTAGGCAGTTTGACCGACTTAATGTCTTGACAAATCAAATGTATTTCTAACATAGAATCCCTTACGGAAAACCACATGATTTCACACATGTGGAAAATATCCTGATTTCACATGTGGAAAATAACATGATTTCACACTTGAAAAAGTGTTTGTGGAACATAGGCAAAATAGCCACCTTTTATAATAAAGTATTGCAGGCTAACAATAAAATACAATTGCTTACAGTTGCCAAAGAAAAATCAAATCAAATGTATTTATTTAGCCCTTCTTACATCAGCTGATATCTCAAAGTGCTGTACAGAAACCCAGCCTAAAACCCCAAGCAGCAAGCAATGCAGGTGTAGAAGCACAGTGGCTAGGAAAAACTCCATAGAAAGGCCAAAACCTGGTGGCCAGTCCTCTTCTGGCTGTGCCAGGTGGAGATGTACAAATGTTCATAAATGACCAGCATGGTCAAATAATAATAATCACAGTAGTTGTCGAGGGTGCAGCAAGTCAGCACCTCAGGAGTAAATGTCAGTTGGCTTTTCATAGCCGATCATTAAGAGTATCTCTACCGCTCCTGCTGTCTCTAGAGAGTTGAAAACAGCAGGTCTGGGAAAGGTAGCACGTCCGGTGAACAGGTCAGTGTTCCATAGCCACAGGCAGAACAGTTGAAACTGGAGCAGCAGCACGACCAGGTGGACTGGGGACAGCAAGGAGTCATCATGCCAGGTTGTCCTGAGGCATGGTCGTAGGCCTCAGGTCCTCTGAGAGAGAGAGAGAAAGAAAGAAAACCATTTGAAAGCACACATTTACTTTACCAGTAGAAATACTTTTTTGTTGTTGTGTTGTTATAAGTGAATTCATACTTTCTCATCTTCTGGACCCAGTCATTCGTTCGTTAGTTAGTTCGATATTTATGGACGCGACCCAGCCATTTGTTTTTTATGTTCCGTGGCAACGTTCTTATCCCTTGCTTGTTAGCTAGCCAGCTAGCTACGGCTAACACAGTCACAACCTTTGCAGGTAGAGTAACAGCAAAGTAGCTGTTTTCTGTTGACATTCATTTGGGTACATCCATAACAATGAGCTGATAATGGCTGATTTTGCCTGGCATAGGTAGAAAAGTGTTCCTTCTCGTCAGAACACTCAACACTTCATAATGAGGAGATCACATTGTTTTTCCAACACTAGGCTAGGAATTTGAACAATTGTTTGTTGCTAGCAAACCTGCCTATATGACAACCAAATTTTAAAATATCAGTTGCTGATAACAGCTGGTCAAACTAGAAACATGGAAGTACTTTACAGCATAGCGCCACTTGCGTCATGACTGCAACAGTAGGGACCAGATACATTCTTGTTCATCACTCACCACGTTAAGTCATCAGACACTCCCCCCCCCAAAATATGTCTATGCAAAAACAAATCAATGAAAGTCTCCGAGCAAAGTTTGTTCCTCGTAGGACCTGCATTTACAATGTATCTTATTCCGTTTTGTGTGGTTGTTGGTTTAGCATTCTGTAATTTTGTAGCAAGTACGGTCTGCATGTGTTGGCGCTTATTGCGTCATGATATATTTTCGAACTGTCCAGTTATCTGGTTTTAATGTCCATTCTAGAATTCCCTTTTAACCAATCATAAACGAGTATTCAATAATGCTGCGGTATGTTTAATTATAAACTGGGTGGTTCGAGCCCTGAATGCTGATTGGCTGACAGCCATGGTATATCAGACCGTATACCATGGGTATGACAAAACATTTATTTTTACTACTCTAATTACATTGGTAACCATTTTATAATAGCAATATGGCACCTTGGGGGTTTGTGGTATATGACCAATATACCATGGCTAAGGGCTGTATCCAGGCACTCTGCATATATCACACCCCCTTGTGCCTAATTGCTTAATTATAAACTGAGTGGTTCGAGCTCTGAATGTTGATTGGCTGACAGCCATAGTATATCAGATCGTATACCACTGGTATTACAAAACATGTATATTTACTGCTCTAATTACGTTGGTGGGCAGTTTATAATAGCAATAAGGCACCTTGGGGGTGTGTGATACATGGCCAATATCACACAGCTACAGGCTGTGTCCAGGCACTCTGTGCGTGTGTGTGTATGTGTGTTTGCCTGTGTCATGAACGCTGAGTGCAAACTGCTTCAGTATATTCATTTAATTGACCCTTCATTTTCATTGGAATGATCACAACGGTGCAATTCAAGTGCTCATAAAACATAAAAGTTTCACTATACCTCCATTACTGAGTAAGAAATGGGGTTCACAGTCACAGTCAATACATTCATTCGCGTGTGAGTTTTCGTCAACCTCTAACAATGAGCCTTTAAAGTACTTCCTCTTTCGGTACGGAGTTATGGTGGTTAATTTTTACTCTTATGACTCTATCAAAGCAGGCAAACTTTGAAGCAAGTCTGAAAACATGGTTACAGTAGTTAAAAGAAGTGCACAATATGTACATATGTACAATGAATGACAATAACCTCATGTGAAACCAGATGTCAATTTGTTAAAAGGACATGTCATCTCGCCACCTTCCACTCCGATGTAATTATACCGCAAATCAATCACATCAGTGGCCATGCAAAACAAACATAAAGCACCTACCTATAAGCACCTGCATATATACAGTTGAAGTCGGAAGTTTACATACAGCTTAGCCAAATGCATATAAACTCAGGGTTTCACAATTCTTGACATTTAATCCGAATAAAAATTGCCTGTCTTTAGGTCAGTTAAGATCATCACTTTATTTTAAGAATGTGAAATGTCAGAATAATAGCAGAGAGATTTATTTATTTCAGCTTTTATTTCTTTCATCACATTCCCAGTGGGTCAGAAGTTCACATACACCCAATTAGTATTTGGTAGCATTGCCTTTAAACTGTTTAACCTGGGTCAAATGTTTCGAGTAGCCTTCCACAAGCTTCCCACAATAAGTTGGGTGAATTTTGGCCCATTCCTTCTGACAGAACTGAGTCAGATTTGTAGGCCTTGCTCGCACACACTTTTTCAGTTCTGCCCACAAATGTTCTATAGGATTGAGGTCAGGGCTTTGTGAATGGCACTCCAATACATTGACTTTGTTGTCCTTAATTGACTTATGTTGTCCTTAAGTCATTTTGCCACAACTTTGGAAGTATGTTTGGGGTCATTGTCCATTTGGAAGACCCACTTACGACCAAGCTTTAACTTCATGACTTAAGTCTTGAGATGTTGCTTCAATATATCCACAAAATTTCCCCCCTCATGATGCCATCTATTTTGTGAAGTGCACCAGTCCCTCCTGCATCAAAGCACCCCCACAACATGATGCTGCCAACCCCGTGCTTCCCTGTTGGGATGATGTTCTTCGGTTCGCAAGCCTCCTCCTTTTTCCTCCAAACATAACGGTGGTCATTAGGGCCAAACGGTTCTATTTTTGCTTCATCAGACCAGAGGACATTTTCCCAAAAAGTACAATCTTGTCCCCATGTGCAGTTGCAAACCGTAGTCTGGCTTTTCATGGCAGTTTTGGAGCAGTGGCGTCTTCCTTGCTGAGAGGCCTTTCAGGTTAAGTCAATATAGGACTCGTTTTACTGTCGATATTGTCACGCCCTGACCTTAGAGAGCCTTTTTTATTCTCTATTTGGTTAGGTCAGTGTGTGACTTGGGTGGGCAAATCTATGTTTCTATTTCTTTGTTGGCCTAGTATGGATCCCAATCAAAGGCAGCTGTTTATCGTTGTCTCTGATTGGGGATCATACTTAAGGCAGCCCTTTCCCCCCTTCAGTTGTGGGATCTTGATTTTGTTAGTTGCTCTATAGCCTGCAGAAATTTTACGTTCATTTTTGTATTTTGTTGAAAGTAAGATGTTCGCCAACCACGCTGCACCTTGGTCTCATTCCAACAACGGGTGTAACAGATATAGATACTTTTGTACCTGTTTCCTCCAACATCCTCACAAGGTCCTTTGCTGTTGTTCTGGGATTAATTTGCACTTTTTGCACCAAAGTACGTTCATCTCTAGGAGACAGAACGTGTCTCCTTCCTGAGCAGTATGACGGCTGCGTGGTCCCATGGTGTTTATACTTGCGTACTATTGTTTGTACAGATGAACATGGTACCTTCAGGTGTTTGAAAATTGCTCCCAAGGATGAACCAGACTTGTGGAAGTCTACAATCTCTTTTCTGAGGTTTGGCTGATTTCTTTTGATTTTACCATGATGTCAAGCAAAGAGAAACTGAGTTTGAAGGTAGGGCTTGAAATACAGGTACACCTCCAATTGACTCAAATGACTCAAATGACGTCAATTAACCTATCAGAAGCTTCTAAAGCCATGACATCCTTTTCTGGAATTTTCCAAGCGGTTTAAAGGCACAGTCAACTTAGTGTATGTAAACTTCTGACCCACTGGAATTGTGATACAGTGAATTATAAGTGAAATAATCCGTCTGTGAACAATTTTTTGAATAATTACTTCTGTAAGTAGATGTCCTAACCCACTTGCCAAAATTATAGTTTGTTAAAAAGAAATTTGTGGATTGGTTGAAAAACTAGTTTTAATGGCCCACCATGTCTGTCATAGCCTCACAGGCAGAGAGAGAGGGCTGTATTGGAGAAGCGTGAGTGATGTCTCTGTACTTGCTGAGAACGAATATGTCACAGCTAAGCCCTTTCCTCCCTTCAGTTGTCCCTCCTCCTGTTAGAGAGTGATGGGTTAGCAACATAATGCGTGAGACGTAATGAGGAATTACAACACTGCTACATATAGCACCCTTTTGGACACTGTGATCCATCCATTTCCTCGAATCATAAATCTAATCAGGGCGTGAAAACAGAGGTAACCGATGTCTTCGGTCATAAAAGTTTAAAGGAGGCAGTGTAATTGGTAGTGCATCATAACGCTTTGGGCTCTGCACGACTTCCTGTGACAGATAATCCCACATTATACTCCCTTTCTCTGGGAGTTGGACTGTGTGTGTGCGTGCGCGCCTTTGGGCCTTATTGCTTAAATAACTTGGAGAAAATACACTTTATGACACTGTCATGAAGTATTATGACCACCATAATCATATAAGCCAGATAGGCCTATCACGAGCATGGCCATATGTCAGTCATCACTCAAAAGTAGTGTCTTGTCCTGCTCCTGACATTTGCTCCTGCATTCATCCCAGTCATCAGCAACAGAGCATTGGGGTACAGTAGGTACATGTCTGACATCAATGTGTGCACAATTACAATAATTTAATATGGTACATTTCAGAAAATGTTATATAACATACACATGAAGTTTTCAAGTAGGCTATGGTGTAATCTGCAATGCTTCGCCTTGTGTGGTAGGTCTTGTGGGATTTGACACTCTTATGTAGGTGTCATAACCAGACACAAAATAACTATCGTGGGAGGCTTTGTGGGTTTTAACACTCTTATTTAGGTGTCATAACCAGCCTTAAAATAATACATGTCACAACAGGCCTAAATATGTGTCACGACAGTGTTATGACTGTATGTTGACAGGTTAGTCAGTTGTACAACTGAATGTATTCAAATGAAATGTGTCTGAATCAGAGAGGAGTGGGGGGGCTGCCTTATAGTACAGCAGAGCTCGTGTCCTACTCCAGACCCCCCCCCCCCCCAACTGAATAGATAAGAACATTACATGGGCACACTGCTTACAAAACAGAGCTGAGCGCTCTCCCAGGCGGGCTCCGGCACTCTCCCAGGGTCGACCGCCCACCTGTCTATCTCTTCCCAAGTTCTATAGTCCAGATTCTGCTCCCAAGTCCAGAAATCCTGACACTGCTGCCTCTCCTGCTCCTGCCCGTGGTTCTGTAACGGCTTTCTTCCGTCGAAGGAGAGGAGGACCAAAATGCAGCGTAGTTTGTGTTCAACATGTTTAATCAAATACGATAACGTGAACAGTACACAAATAAAAAATAACTAACGTGGCATATCCCGAAACAGTCCTATGTGGTGCAGAGAACACAAAGACAGGAAACAACCACCCACAAACCCCAACACAAAACAAGCTGCCTAAATATGGTTCCCAATCAGAGACAATGACTAACACCTGCCTCTGATTGAGAACCATATCAGGCCATACATAGAACCTGACAAACTAGACACACAACATAGAATGCACACCCAGCTCACGTCCTGACCAACACTAAAACAAGGAAAACACAACAGAACTATGGTCAGAACGTGACAGTAACGTTTAATAAAAAACTGACACAGCTGTTGCATTAAGAACCAGTGTATCTTTAATTATATGTAAAACATGTATCTTTCATCAAAGTTTATGATGAGTATTGCTGTTATCTGGCATAGCTCCCTGCAATAACTCCGGATATTTTGGAGGCATTTCTGAACATGGCGTCAATGTAAACCGAGATTTGTGGATAAAAATATGCATATTATCGAACAAAACATAAATGTATTGTGTAACATGATGTCATATGAGTGTCATCTGATGAAGACTATCAAAGGTTAGTGATTCATTATCTCTAATTCTGCTTTTGTGACTATCCTTTGCTGGGAAAAATGGCTGTGTGTTTTTTGGGGGATTTGGTGGTGATCTAACATAAATATATGTTGTGTTTTCGCTGTAAAACATTTAAAAAATCGGACACGGTGGGTAGATAAACATCTTGTTAATCTTTCATTTGCTGTATTGGACTTGATAATGTGTGAAAGTTAAATATTTAAAAAATATATTTTTGAATATCCCGCGCTGCCTTTTCAGCGGAATGTTGTGTGGGGGGGTTGGCACTAGCGGAAACCCTAGCCACAAGATGTTTTAACACAGCGTGCATCCAACCCGGAAGCCAGCCGCACCAATGTGTCGGAGGAAACACCGTGAACCTGGCAACCTTGGTTAGCGAGCACTGCGCCCGGCCCGCCACAGGAGTCGCTGGTGCGCGATGAGACAAGGATATCCAATTTGACCACGAGGGCCTGATTGATGCAGTCTCCTCTGAACAGTTGATGTTGAGAGGTGTCTGTTACTTGAACTCTGTGAAGCATTGATTTGAGCTGCAATCTAAGGTGCAGTTAACTCAAATTAACTTATCCTCTGCAGCAGAGGTAACTCAGGACTTCCTTTCCTGGGGCGGTCCTCATGCGAGTCAGTTTCATCATTGCGCTTGATGTTTTTTGTGACTGCACTTGAAGAAACTTTAAAGATCCTGGAATTTTATGGCTTGACTGACCTTCATGTCTTAAGTAATGATTGATGTGAACTTGGTCTTTTACCAAATAGGGCTATATTCTGTATACCGCCCCTACCTTGTCACAACACAACTCAGCTCAAAAGCATTAAAAAGGAAATAAATTCCACAAATGTACTTTTAACAAGGCAGATCTGTTAATTGAAATGCATTCCAGGTGATTACCTCATGAAGCTGGTTGAGAGAATTCCAAGAGTGTGCAAAGTTGTCATCAAGGCAAAGGGTGGCTACTTTGAAGACTCTCAAATATTAAATATATTTTGATTTGTTTAACACTTGTTTGGTTACTACATGATTCCATATGTGTTATTTCATGGTACATGATTCCATATGTGTTATTTCATAGTTTTGATGTCTTCGCTATTATTCTACAATGTAGAAAATAGTAAAAATAAAGGAAAACCCTGGAATGAGTAGGTGTGTCCAAACTTTTGACTGGTACTGTAGGTAAAAGTGCTGTGTGTGTTACTGTAGCTATGACTGTGAGGAGATCTGGAGGGAGTTTGAGGAGGCTGTAATGAGGAAGTCTCGCTGTAATGTGAAGGTTAAGGACTACAAAAGGATGTTCCATGCCACACCACAGACTCTGACATGTGGTAAGGTGAGTATCACCATGGCAGCTCTGGATTCTTATCCGAAACAGGTGGGACCTGATCCTAGATCAGCATTCCTACCCTGTGACAATTTATGAGTACGGGCCCTGAATCCTCTGAGGATGTAACTGACTGTGTTGTGTTTTTGAGTATCTTTGATTTCTTGAGTATCTACTGTATGATTCCTCTGAGATCTAGTATCTGGTTTGTGCTTGTTGCCCTTGTGGTTTTTGTAGTTGCTGTTCTGGAGTAAGACCAGGGAGCTGATACACAGCTATGCAGCTGTAACACGTCGTTTCTGGACCCTGGAGGACACGCTGGTGGGATACATGTTCAATGACCTCATCTGGTGCGGACAGGAAGAGAAAGACAGAGGTAGGATTCATCATGATCTGAGAGAGCGAGAGAGAGAGAGAGAGAGAGAGAGAGAGAGAGAGAGAGAGAGAGAGAGAGAGAGAGAGAGAGAGAGAGAGAGAGAGAGAGAGAGAGAGAGAGAGATAGAGAGAGTTATGATTCCCCTCTTCACATTGTTCCCAAAAGAACTGAAGGAACAGTTGTTCCAGTGGGTGCCAAGCCATCACTCCAAAGCCCCTGATTTGGAGAGAGGTCACAATATGACAGGCTGGGGCTCTGTGGTTGACCACAGATGTAATGTTTGGGTCAGTGCTTACAGGAAGTTTAGACAGAGTGGGGGATATCGCACACATAGGGTGTGATGTAGAGCAGCTGTATCACAACGCCATGTGTTACACCCCCATCTCTGTGGTAAACTCTTCCAATTTTGCACCGGAGAGACCCCCCCCCCCCTGCTCTGCACACGAATCAAACAAGGTGAATGACTTTGCTTTTTTTTTAGAAGGATAATGTAATCTTCACAGCAGATGTCATTGACTTTGTCTCTGTGGTGGTTGTTATATGTAAAAAAAAATGGCTGTCTCTCTCTTATGAAGCTCCTTCATGTGTTTCTCTTTGTTAGGCTTTGATTTCAACTCTTGCCCAGAATGGTCAACGTGTGTTCACCATCCTGTCTATTCCTTGTGGAGACAAGCCTCACAAAACGTAAGCTCACTCACAAAATGGTAGCCTAAATGACATGAATGCCACTAATCTCAAGGCAATATTTTTGTGGTAGGAATGTGCCTTGTGATTTTGTGATACTGGGTGACTGCATGACATGTCTACTGTATATTGTGGACTATGTCTGGCTATGGTGGCCTCATCTCTGTATGTTTGCCAGTTTGCTGAAGCGGCATGTGGCAACATCACGGTGCTGCTCAATGGATCCATAGAGAATGCTTTCAACAGGAAAAGGTAAGGCGAAGACGTGACAGCCACTGACAGTACATAGTGGTCTAACAGGGGTAGTGATTGTTTCACTCTGGTCCTTTTCATCTTGTTCTAGCATGTTTGGGGGTGTGGAGCTGGACAGCCTGAACCCCAGAATGGTGGATCATGTCAACATCAAGGTGGTGGCCAACCTGGAGGGACCCTTCATGTGAGAATGACTGGGAATGCGTCCCAAATAGCACTCTATTCCCTACATAGAGCCCGTTTGGCCCTGGTCAAGAGTAATGCACCACATTGGGAATAGGGTGCCATTTGGAACAAACCCTAGATAAACACCCATGTTATGAACTGGGCATATCTTTCAATATCAACACAAAATAAGTTTATCTGTGCAAATGTCATGCAAATTATGTTATTGTCAAGTTGCATCAGATACAAACAGTTTGTCTACAATACACCAACCTTTAGAAATACTGTATGTTCCGTACTTTATATATATTCGTTCTCTCCTCCTTTAGAGAATCCTGCACTCAGGGTTCCATTGTGGATTTGATCAATGTCCTACAGACCAGAGGGTTCCGCTGGACCTGCACAGACAGTGACCTGTAAGTCACATCACCTATACATCACTTCCTCCTTCACTAAAACACAATTTGTTTTGAACATTTCGGTAACTTTCTAGTTTTCGGTATGCTTGCTGAAAACTAGAATGCTTGCTGAAAGCAAAGCAAACTTTAGCCACTGTTCATACGTATTATTATTATTTGCCATCTGCTGGAACCTCTAGCGCCAAAACCGTAAAAGCTACCAACACCAAAGCAATTTTAAACGTCCAGACTACCACCGATTGTCATGTGTGCTCCCTGTCTGGCCTCTAGGTCACCAGGCTGCTCATTATGGCCACACCTGTCACCATCGTTACGCGCATCAGCACATAATGACACTCACCTGGACTCCATCACTTCTCTGATTACCTGCCCTATATATGTCACTCCCTTTGGTTCCTTCTCCAGGTGTCGTTGTTTCTGTTTCAGTTTCATGTCTGTGTGTTGTTTGTGTTTCTTGTTTTGTATTATGTTTCGTTCATTTATTAAATTGTTCACTCCCTGAACTTGCTTTCCGACTCCCAGCGCACACGTTACAGAATGACGCCTCACCAAAGGGAAGCATCAGAGTTTTTTAGTTTTTGTGTTGAGGTGATGTCTGGTCCGGGAGTCAGAACCGGCGTTACCTGGGAGGCCTCAGCTGGTTTGTAGGATTCCCATAACTCAGCGGGTTCGATGGGTTCCCCTGCCTTTGCTGGCTCGACGGGTTTCCATACCCCAGTGGGATCGACAGGCTGTGATGCCTCAGCGGGCTCAATAGGCTCCCATGCCTCAGCGGGCTCAATAGGCTCCCATGCCTCAGCTAGGTGAACAGGTTCCCGTGCCTCGACCAAGGCAGCCAGGGAGGCCTCAGCCGGCTCATCTGGCTCTCACGCCTCAGCCGGTTCATCAGGTTTCTTGCGCCTCAGAAGAGGGGACCGGTCCGCTCCTGATCCCTGGGATCGTCCCTGTGGTTGGCGTCCTGCGGCTAGAGCCTCACGCCTGGGTGGGGGTAATGTCACGTATGCTCTCTCCAGTGCTTTAGGTCGCCATGCTCCCGTGCCTCTGCGGGATCGACAGAGTAACAGAGTTTCTGGAAAACTTGGGAATTTTGGGAAAGTGAACAGAACCCTAAACACTATAGAGTGCACATTGTTATTTTGAATCTTCATGTCTCCTCACAGAACTCTGATGATCCTCCAGTGCATCCAGAACCCTCAACAGTTCTCCTGCCTGCCCTGTGCTAACAGCCTACTGCACAGACAGAGGCCACATCTATAGATGGGTTACATCCACCCTAAAAATACTACCCCCATAGTAGGCTGTCACTTTTCAGTGCATTATACTCTATCCAAGTTGTCTTTAGATAAACACACATTTTGCTGTTTGTTTACTATGTCTGTTGATTTTAACTGAAATAAAGACAGATTCATTATATTTATGTGATAATGACATTGTCAAAACTGCTCTGTGATTGGTCCTTTCATAATGACATCATCATAACCCTGCTCTCTGATTGGTCCCTAATCTTGTTTACTTATCAAACCCAGTTATTAGTCTATGTACTTTGACAATCAAGTTCTATTTTATCATGTATTCCAAAACCAGCACCACTTGTTCACCTGTAAAACTGTGTACACCCAGCTCAGGGCAGACTTGGGATTTGTGCACACCAAACGATCACATTCACATTGATAAATACACATCTTTGTGTGAAAATGACCACAAGGCTATTTTACAGTCGGATTAGATTGTACGGTTGATTGTTGGTTGATAAACGAGGGACAGACAAAGATTTTCCGCCAAGTTGGGCCTCTCGCTTCCTCTTACTCTCTGGTTTAGGTCAACGCTGATTGGCTATTACACTTTTTTTTTATCAAGGAATGCCAAATGCTGCTGGCTTCCCTTGCATTCAATGCTACAGGTGTCAACAATGTCATACTATTTTTGACCAGACAGCATCAGATAGATGGGCTACACATACAGAGAGGTGTGTTGTTTTTATGAAACACAGAGACATATGTGTTTTTATATGATTTTCTTTTTAAATTCTTGAAACATTTTTGGGGGAAGCCTGGCTTCCCTTGGCATCCATTAATACACACCACTTGCTTAATATTTAAGATTCAGACTTTTCTTGTCAATACCTCTTCGAGGAACATGCCAAGATGATGGAAATATCATATTCTAAATCAGCTGACGATAGCGAACAAGTTACACCCCTTGTTTTTGCTGTTCAGTTTCGTAAAAAAATAAGGTCAGGGTACTTGGTGGAAGCCGGCTAGTGATGGCTATTTAACAGTGTGATGGCCCGTGATAATGGGGTGAACAGGCCATGGCTCGGGTGGTAGATGTCCTTGATGATCTTTTTGGCCTGAATACTGCCAACTGTTATTGATTCAGGGGCGTCCTCTGTACAGTCTATGGCAATTTGGTTATTTTCTATGAATGCAAATGGGCTTTAAATACAAAATACTTCCTTAAAACTCCAATAGCTTCCACCCCATATTACTTTCGTAAATACAACCAACTATTGGTTCAGGGACCTCTTCCCTTACCAACAATGCAGAGAGAAAGTAAAACATGTAAAAAATTAAAGTTATAATAAACACAATAATGAGTAACGATAACTTGGCTATATACAAGTGCTAACAGTACCGAGTCGATGTGCAGGGGTACGAGGTAATTCATTGGCGGCTCCAATTATGTTGTCCTGAGTTGTAGCTGGTGACCCTGTCAACGCTCACCTCACGCGGCACGCTGCTGCTCCTGCCTTCTTCCCTTCTTCTCTCCCATTAACATACCCTGAAACCTGAGAGCTAACTTTTAGGCGAAGTAATCAAACAGTGGAGTCAATGTGAAAAAGGCACATAGAAAAAATATGTTTTTAGTCATGGAAAAAGTTTCTAGTGCGAAGTGTGCAGATGCGCCTCTTGCATGAGTAATATTTACCAAAATGTAATAGTTCTATTCTGCTCAAGTTTGTGATTAGAAAGACACATTTGGCTGTATTACATACTTTTAATTTTTTTTCTAGTATATGCTACAGAATTAGACATCTTTGGCGATTTAAGTTCAAATCTGTTTCCGACAATCCGACAATTACTGTGTGGGTCTATAGAAAACACATTTGAAGGCCAACATTGTGGAAAAAGACATTGTGGAAAAAATCATCAATTGTGTGGCCTATATTCAACCTAATAACTATAGAATCATAATATCCTAAGAATACTTCAAGAACCACAATAATTTTGCATTTCAAGGCCTCCCTTGTTGTGTTATCATTGATATGGATTTGATCATATTCATTATTATACAGTGCCTTCAGAAAGTATCCAGACCCCTTGACTTTTTCCACATTTTGTGTTACAGCCTTATTCTAATTGATTTTTTCATTTTATTCTCAGCAATAAGTATTCAGACAAACTGAGCAATCGGGGGAGAAGGGCCTTGGTCAGGCAGGTGACCAAGAACCCAATTGTCATTCTGACAGAGCTCTAGAGTTCCTCTGTGGAGATGGGAGAACCTTCTAGAAGAACAACCATCTCTGCAGCACTCCACCAATCAGGCCTTTATGGTAGAGTGGCCAGATGGAAGCCACTCCTCAGTAAAAGGCACATGACAGCCCCCTTCGAGTTTGCTGAATGGCACCTAAAGTCTCTCAGACCATGAAAAACAAGATTATCTGGTCTGATAAAACCAAGATTGAACTCTTTGTCCTGAATGCCAAGCGTCATGTCTGGAGGAAACCTGGAACCATCCCTACGGTGAAGCATGGTGGTGGCAGAATTATGCTGTAGGGATGTTTTTCAGCAGCAGGGATTGTGTAATTGTGTGTCGATTGACGAGGGAAAAATGATTTAATCAATTTTAGAATAAGGCTGTAACATAACAAAATGTGTAAAAAGTGAAGCGGTCTGAATACTATCCAAATGCACTGTAATTCTGTGGACCTAATTCAGATAATGCATGTCATAACAAGATGTCTAGTGCCTCAAGACTTCTCCTCAACCCTCTCTCACTCTCTCCCCACCCGCAAAATTTCAGTTGCATCTGGCACCATAGGCTACACTTGTCTGTCCATTGTGCATGTAAACAAATATCTTGCCTACTCTATCTGCACTGATTGGTTAAGTATCCTAATTTAATTAGCTAAAATTCAGAAAAAAAACGGTTGATTTGAAAGGTTAAAAAGGAAAAGAATGATATAAGCCAGTACTTTGTTTTGTTTCGAATTGGTTCAGAACTTTATCTTGCTGGTTGGAACAGTGGTAACTGAACGAAAAAAATGAGTGCTTCTGTTCAGAACTAAAAGTTTGAAAAATAATTTTGATTCCAACCCATTTGAATACTACCACTTCATAATTTAATGTCACTTTATTACCACTCTGCAACATTCAATCCCTTCACCCCAAATGGTGTTGTGCCTCTGCATGTAGTGAACTGGGTCTTGGAAGTGGTGCACGGCCCAATCCCAAATCGACCCTATGCCCTATGCAAAATTCGGGGTTCAACAAGGGTTCTTCTAAGATCCTCAAAGTTCTTTGAAGAACCTTGGGGTTCTTGGCTCTGAAATTAACCCCAAAAGGTTCTTCCCAGAACCTCATAGGAGGTGGAGTTCATCTTGGAACCTCCTTAGTTGGTGAGGTTTCTTGCAGGAGCCTACCGTTCTTTCCCGAACTGAAACATTTGGATTTGAATATGAATGGACAGCAGGTGCAGGCAGTTAACTTCATTTAAAAAAGAAATCTCCTACATTTAAGGTAAGGTTTGTCCCTTGTTTGATCTAAATTGATATTGTTTCATGATGATACCATCTACCTTTTCATATTTGTGAAAATGGACACAAGTCAATGGTTATCAATCAACAAAGAGGTCAGGCTAGCTGTACTGGGTGCAGATGACTGAACTGCTCACTTGTGTGTCTGTGTCTGCAGGTATATAGACGAGGAGGCATACAAAGGTATGCCAATTGGTAATGGTATGTTATGCAGATCAAATGTACCATCCTCCTCCCCTACCTCTACAATGAAAATCCCATGGGCCACTACATTATGGACAAGGTACGTGTATGACAACCATTATTGAAACAGTTTTTTTCATTCACATTCACCAGAAAAACCAAGGTATGAATACTGTTTTATTAAACATTGTATAATTGCTATTTTTTTGGATTCACAGACTTCACCCTCCCTACACCTCTGATGAATATAACAGGAAACCTGTTTGATCACCATACACTACAAAACCATTCTGGCTATGGATAAGGAGAACATCAACACATTAACATCAACACGACAGAGGATAAACCCATTGGACTTGGGGCTCTGGATACAGAGAACATCAACACATTAACATCAACACGACAGAGGATAAACCCATTGGACTTGGGGCTCTGGATACAGAGAACATCAACACATTAACATCAACACGACAGAGGATAAACCCATTGGACTTGGGGCTCTGCTGGGAGTTTGCCTCATATTTAGATGTTTTTATTCTGCTTTGCCACTAAAATCATAAACAATGACAACTAAAATATTGTGTTATTCTTGTTATTTATATGCGTAGTATTATTATTAATAATAATAATAAAAGGGGTGGGGGGGGTGGTTATAAAATGCACCCCAAAAGGTTCTTCAAAAGGTTCTTTGAGGATCCATTAAAAGGGGTTCTTTGAAGAATCATTTTAAAGGGGTCTTCGAAAAACATATATTTGTTCCCTACAGTTTCAATTTGAAGAACCCCTAAAAGATACTCTAAGAACCTTTTATTTTTAGTGTGGAGATCTGAGTGGATTTGACAGGTGTAATCAATATGTCAATAGCTCCAACTTGCCCTCTGATAGGCTAGGTGGAAGTTTCACCGTACAATCAAATCCTTTCTGATCTACATTAGGGAATAGGTTCTGACATTGTCCTCTGGAGGATGCTGTCTTTCGGAAGGGGCTTTAAACAGGTGTCTTGACTCTCTATTCATTGAAGATAGCTTAACATGATATGCCTACTTCTCGTAAGAGAAGAGGTGCTTGTCCCATTGTCCTGACTAATTTAGACCCATTCCCAATTTGGACCCATAATGGGCTCCCAAATATGGACCCATAATGGGCTCCCGAATATGGACCCATAATGGGCTCCCGAATATGGACCCATAATGGGCTCCCGAATGGCGCTGCGTTCTAAGGCACTGCATCTGAATGCTAGAGGCATCACTACATACCCTGGTTCGATTCCAGGCTGTATCACAACCGGCCGTGATTGGGAGTCCCATAGGGCGGCGCACAATTGGCCCAGTGCTGTTAGGGTTTGGCCGAAGTAGGTCGTCATTGTAAATAAAATAAAATAAAATTTATTTATATAGCCCTTCGTACATCAGCTGATATCTCAATGTGCTGTACAGAAACCCAGCCTAAAACTCCAAACAGCAAGCAACGCAGATGTAGAAGCACGGTGGCTAGGAAAAACTCCCTAGAAAGGCCAAAACCTAGGAAGAAACCTAGAGAGGAACCAGGCTATGTGGGGTGGCCAGTCCTCTTCTGGCTGTGCCGGGTGGAGATTATAACAGAACATGGCCAAGATGTTCAAATGTTCATAAATGACCAGCATGGTCGTATAATAATAAGGCAGAACAGTTGAAACTGGAGCAGCAGCACGGTCAGGTGGACTGGGGACAGCAAGGAGTCATCATGTCAGGTAGTCCTGGGGCATGGTCCTAGGGCTCAGGTCCTCCGAGAGAGAGAAAGAAAGAGAGAAGGAGAGAATTAGAGAACGCACACTTAGATTCACACAGGACACCGAATAGGACAGGAGAAGTACTCCAGATATAACAAACTGACCCTAGCCCCCCGACACATAAACTACTGCAGCATAAATACTGGAGGCTGAGACATGAGGGGTCAGGAGACACTGTGGCCCCATCCGAGGACACCCCCGGACAGGGCCAAACAGGAAGGATATAACCCCACCCACTTTGCCAAAGCACAGCCCCCACACCACTAGAGGGATATCTTCAACCACCAACTTACCATCCTGAGACAAGGCTGAGTATAGCCCACAAAGATCTCCGCCATGGCACAACCCAAGGGGGGGCGCCAACCCAGACAGGATGACCACATCAGTAAATCAACCCACTCAGGTGACGCACCCCTTCCAGGGACGGCATGAGAGAGCCCCAGTAAGCCAGTGACTCAGCCCCTGTAATAGGGTTAGAGGCAGAGAATCCCAGTGGAAAGAGGGGAACCGGCTAGGCAGAGACAGCAAGGGCAGGTTCGTTGCTCCAGAGCCTTTCCGTTCACCTTCCCACTCCTGGGCCAGACTACACTCAATCATATGACCCACTGAAGAGATGAGTCTTCAGTAAAGACTTAAAGGTTGAGACCGAGTTTGCGTCTCTGACATGGGTAGGCAGACGGTTCCATAAAAATGGAGCTCTATAGGAGAAAGCCCTGCCTCCAGCTGTTTGCTTAGAAATTCTAGGGACAATTAGGAGGCCTGCGTCTTGTGACCGTAGCGTACGTGTAGGTATGTACGCTTTTTTTCTTAACTGACTTGCCTAGTTAAATGAAGCTTAAATAGATAAAATACAAAATAAATGTAATCATTCCCTTGATAAGTAATTAGCTCCTTATTCCACTCTATCTGCCCTATGCAACTAAAAATAGATAATTCTCATTCATAAGCATAATATAATGTCAAAACCATATCATTGATGACATAACAAGGGTGGCCTAATTTCTGTTGAAATAAAAAAAATGTGGTTTTTGAAGTATTCTAAGGATATTATGATTCTAAGGTTGAATATAGGCTACATGATTGATGTTTTTTCCACAATGTTTTTTTCCACAATGTTGGCCTTCAAATGTGTTTTCTATAGACCTACACATTAAGGATAGGTTGCTGCTGTTGTCGGAAACAGAATTGAACTGATATCGCCAGAGATGTGTCTCTAATTCTGTAGAATATACTAGAATTAGATTTGAAAGTGTGTAATGCTGCCAAAGTTGTCTGTCAAATCACAAACATAATCTGAATAGAACTGTCACGTTTTGAGAAATAGTACTCATGCAAGAGGCGCCTCGCCACACTTCGCACTAGAAACATTCCATTACTGAAAAATATATTTTCAGTAAAAGTGTTATTCATGCTTCATTTATAAATATACCCTTTTCAAATTGACTCCATTGACTTCGATGACTTAGCCTACAAGTTAGCTCACAGGTTTCAAGGTATGCTAATCAAATCAAATCAAATCAAATCAAATTTTATTTGTCACATACACATGGTTAGCAGATGTTAATGCGAGTGTAGCGAAATGTTTGTGCTTCTAGTTCCGACAATGCAGTGATAACCAACAAGTAATCTAACTAACAATTCCAAAACTACTGTCTTATACACAGTGTAAGGGGATAAGGAACATGTACATAAGGATATATGAATGAGTGATGGTACAGAGCAGCATACAGTAGATGGTATCGAGTACAGTATATACATATGAGATGAGTGTGTAGACAAAGTAAACAAAGTGGCATAGTTAAAGTGGCTAGTGATACATGTGTTACATAAGGATGCAGTCGATGATGTAGAGTACAGTATATACATATGCATATGAGATGAATAATGTAGGGTAAGTAACATTATATAAGGTAGCATTGTTTAAAGTGGCTAGTGATATATTTACATCATTTCCCATCAATTCCCATTATTAAAATGGCTGGAGTTGGGTCAGTGTCAATGACAGTGTGTTGGCAGCAGCCACTCAATGTTAGTGGTGGCTGTTTAACAGTCTGATGGCCTTGAGATAGAAGCTGTTTTTCAGTCTCTCGGTCCCAGCTTTGATGCACCTGTACTGACCTCGCCTTCTGGATGATAGCGGGGTGAACAGGCAGTGGTTCGGGTGGTTGATGTCCTTGATGATCTTTATGGCCTTCCTGTAACAACGGGTGGTGTAGGTGTCCTGGAGGGCAGGTAGTTTGCCCCCGGTGATGCGTTGTGCAGTCCTCACTACCCTCTGGAGAGCCTTACGGTTGAGGGCGGAGCAGTTGCCGTACCAGGCGGTGATACAGCCCGCCAGGATGCTCTCGATTGTGCATCTGTAGAAGTTTGTGAGTGCTTTTGGTGACAAGCCGAATTTCTTCAGCCTCCTGAGGTTGAATAGGCGCTGCTGCGCCTTCTTCACGACGCTGTCAGTGTGAGTGGACCAATTCAGTTTGTCTGTGATGTGTATGCCGAGGAACTTAAAACTAGCTACCCTCTCCACTACTGTTCCATCGATGTGGATAGGGGGTGTTCCCTCTGCTGTTTCCTGAAGTCCACAATCATCTCCTTAGTTTTGTTGACGTTGAGTGTGAGGTTATTTTCCTGACACCACACTCCGAGGGCCCTCACCTCCTCCCTGTAGGCCGTCTCGTCGTTGTTGGTAATCAAGCCTACCACTGTTGTGTCGTCCGCAAACTTGATGATTGAGTTGGAGGCGTGCGTGGCCACGCAGTCGTGGGTGAACAGGGAGTACAGGAGAGGGCTCAGAACGCACCCTTGTGGGGCCCCCGTGTTGAGGATCAGCGGGGAGGAGATGTTGTTGCCTACCCTCACCACCTGGGGGCGGCCCGTCAGGAAGTCCAGTACCCAGTTGCACAGGGCGGGGTCGAGACCCAGGGTCTCGAGCTTGATGACGAGCTTGGAGGGTACTATGGTGTTGAATGCCGAGCTGTAGTCGATGAACAGCATTCTCACATAGGTATTCCTCTTGTCCAGGTGGGTTAGGGCAGTGTGCAGTGTGGTTGAGATTGCATCGTCTGTGGACCTATTTGGGCGGTAAGCAAATTGGAGTGGGTCTAGGGTGTCAGGTAGGGTGGAGGTGATATGGTCCTTGACTAGTCTCTCAAAGCACTTCATGATGACGGAAGTGAGTGCTACGGGGCGGTAGTCGTTTAGCTCAGTTACCTTAGCTTTCTTGGGAACAGGAACAATGGTGGCCCTCTTGAAGCATGTGGGAACAGCAGACTGGTATAGGGATTGATTGAATATGTCCGTAAACACACCGGCCAGCTGGTCTGCGCATGCTCTGAGGGCGCGGCTGGGGATGCCGTCTGGGCCTGCAGCCTTGCGAGGGTTAACACGTTTAAATGTCTTACTCACCTCGGCTGCAGTGAAGGAGAGACTGCATGTTTCCGTTGCAGGCCGTGTCAGTGGCACTGTATTGTCCTCAAAGCGGGCAAAAAGTTATTTAGTCTGCCTGGGAGCAAGACATCCTGGTCCGTGACTGGGCTGGATTTCATCTTGTAGTCCGTGATTGACTGTAGACCCTGCCACATGCCTCTTGTGTCTGAGCCATTGAATTGAGATTCCACTTTGTCTCTGTACTGACGCTTAGCTTGTTTGATAGCCTTACGGAGGGAATAGCTGCACTGTTTGTATTCAGTCATGTTGCCAGACACCTTGCCCTGATTAAAAGCAGTGGTTCGCGCTTTCAGTTTCACGCGAATGCTGCCATCAATCCACGGTTTCTGGTTAGGGAATGTTTTTATCGTTGCTATGGGAACGACATCTTCGACGCACGTTCTAATGAACTCGCACACCGAATCAGCGTATTCGTCAATATTCCCATCTGACGCAATACGAAACATGTCCCAGTCCACGTGATGGAAGCAGTCTTGGAGTGTAGAGTCAGCTTGGTCTGACCAGCGTTGGACAGACCTCAGCGTGGGAGCCTCTTGTTTTAATTTCTGTCTGTAGGCAGGGATCAGCAAAATGGAGTCGTGGTCAGCTTTTCCGAAAGGGGGGCGGGGCAGGGCCTTATATGCGTCGCGGAAGTTAGAGTAACAGTGATCCAAGGTTTTACCACCCCTGGTTGCGCAATCGATATGCTGATAAAATTTAGGGAGTCTTGTTTTCAGATTGGCTTTGTTAAAATCCCCAGCTACAATGAATGCAGCCTCCGGATGTAATTGAGAGAGAGGAAGGGAAGAGAGCAGGAAGATCACCTGCTGAGTGAGATTCTCATCGATAGGGTCACCCAGGACAACATAATTGGAGCCACCAATTATGTTGTCAAGAGCCACAACTGGTGGCTCAAGCGTTAAGATAAAAAAGTACCAGCTTTAATTGTGATCAAGAATCAAGTTGATTTGCTATTGTAGGTGTTACAATCTGGTTCCGTTACCGCCCCCGTCCCCCCGGGGTCCCCCGTCCCCCTCAGGGGTCTCACCACACAATTCGGTAAACGATGGCTTAATGGATAATTAGACAATTCAAAGGTAGCCTATAGAGACAAGGTTGTACAACCTGTGCATATGTGTATTAAACTTTAAATTGCACATTAAATATTTATATTGATGGGCGACACCTGAAGGGGGGTGGAGACAATCACAAAGACCGTTGAAACAGATCAGGGTGTGACACAACTCTTGTGTTATTGTCATTCTTCACTGGGGCAAATACTTATACGCCCAGAAATGTAATCATTGTATGTGCATATTCATTGTAGCAAGAATGTTAATGATATATTAAATATATATTAAAGTGTTAATTTAAATTCACTGTTAAGATTTTTTACATTTATATATATATATATATATATAGATTTGAGACTTCCTCACTGTGTAATTGAAAAATATTCTATGGGCATTCTTTTATTTTCTATCTCTCAATAAACTTACATTTTTTTATTGACTGTTCCAAAAAGAGATAATAGAGGCATAATTGATGCAAAAAAATGGATACAATTCTTTGTTCATTACTCATTAAATAATTACTGTAGAAACATTCAAACTAACATTGTTTGTAAGTAATAATTCTAATATTTTTATTAGTACAGTATCATTCAATTGCAGTCTGTGCAAGAAATAGTGAAAAAAGGATCACTGTCACATAAAACTGTGTTTCCAAACTATCATGAACGTGCCATCAGTGACATTACCCTATGTGGTTTTAGATATTCATGTAGAATCATTCAAATGAAAAATGGTTATTCTAATGGGTGTACTATGGAGGAGGGAGGTAAGTGACCTCAAATCTAGTGATTTTAGATGTATATGTCAATTGGACTGGAAGCTTGAACTGTACGTGAATATATTTGCCCCCCATATGTATGTATGTATGTATGTATGTATGTATGTATGTATGTATGTATGTATGTATGTATGTATGTATGTATGTATGTATGTATGTATGTATGTATGTATGTATGTATGTATGTATGTATGTATGTATGTATGTATGTATGTATGTATGTATATATATATATATAATATGATAAATATTTGTAGAAAATCAAAGGGGAGGATTTTTTGAATGTAAATAGCTTTGATAATGTGGTCAGGAAACACACAGCACGTTTCTGTAGATCTCTAGCACGTGTGGATCGGAAGCTATTAAAATTATGATTATGACGGAAATATTAATTTATGATCAGGGAACTTTAAAATGGGAATTCTAATGGGTGTATCATGAATCAGTGACTTTGCTACAAGTGATTTTAGCTCTCTAGCCCATGTTAGTAAGTTATTATAGATTGTGTAAGAAAGGTGTGAGAAAGATCATTGGCTATTTATGTTTTTTGACCTTGTAGTTTTACATAAAACCATAAGAAATTAACAACATCACGTTTTAATGTAATTGTTGTGGGTAAAAAAAACAAAATTGGTTGAAGATCTCTATATAATTCAATTAAGACAAAAACACATTTTCTGTTAACACCGTGTTCTGCTGAATGCACTTTTAAGACAGTCCTTTGGCTTCAAGTGCATATTATTCCACAATTGAAACCAACGTAAAGTCACTTTTTGAAAACAAAAAGAAACAAAGAAAACGAAGGCTTTACCTCGCTCTCTATTGTCATCTGATTCTAGATATATCACTCTAATCATGCTCGGACCTTCCTTCCATCAAAGAGGTATTTACGAGCAAACACCGAATATCAAACCAATATCCATAATGAAAACAAATGTATGGCAGTCACTGAATGGCAAAGCAAGGGTTGTAACGTGTTCTCCATCATTGGCTGATTCAGAATGTCATTTCTATCATGCACGTTCCGTTTAACAACGGTGGGAAAAAGTACTCAATTGTCAGACTTGAGTAAAAGTAATGATACCTTAATAGAAAATGACTAGATAGAAATGAGTACTTTTGGGTGTCAGGGAAATGTATGGGAGTAAAAATTACATATTTTATTTAGTAATGTAGAGGAGTAAAAGTAAAAGTTGTTCATTACAGATACCCCCCAAAACGACCGAAGTAGTACTTCAAAGTATGTTTCTTAAGTACACCACTGTAGTTTAAGAGGTACGAGAAAAGTATAAATCTTTAATATAAAGCTAACTATACCACAGTCAAATTGTAGGCTAGGCTATTTCACATTTAATTTTATTTATTTAACTAGGCAAGTCAGTTAAGAATAAATTATTATTCACAATGACGGCCTACACCAGCCAAACCTGGACTGGACGACGTGCGGCGGGTTGTGATACAGCTTGGATTTGATCCAGGGCGTCTGTAGTGACGCCCCAATCACTGAGATGCAGTACGGTGCATACTGTCCCCAAGGTCAACTCCGAAAATAGAACTCAGAGCACCGACGGTGTTGAAGGCAATAGGCTATACCACTGGCACAACACAAACAAAAACAAACCACATTTGAGCGCCGATTTCACAGTCTTAACAAGGAGTAGCAATGGAGCATGAAGGATCGCACCGTTTTGCAAGGAAAAAGCGAAGGACTCGCCTCTGGCTAATCATGGGTCTCTGTGCTGTACTTTCACTTGTCGTTATCCTCGCTATTTCTCTGGGAGTAGTGCACAGTCACGCACTGTCTAGTTCCAGCCCATCGAGTGAAAGCCTAAAAAAAACGATTATTGACAAATGTGAAGCATTTATACAGAACAACAAATCTTCAAGGTGAGACGCTTTTATTGGATTTATTTTGCACATTTCATTTACATTTTTAGCTTATTGTTAAAAGTAACTCAAACTTCAGGTTAACTCATTTTTGCAGCAGCTTATTCCATTGCCATTGCCATAGTCGAATAGAATTACATGTAGACTCAATTGTATTTATGATGTAGCCTCCCTGTCTGTATGTGAACCTGCATTGTTTTATGGCACAGGTGGTTGTGGATTTGCCTTGTAACAACAGGGTGGCTAGCTTGTTCAAGCTCGGCTCTGATACTCTCTCACTGTTCCCCATCTGGCTATAATACAGTCAAGACAGCTTAACACAATGAGTAAACAGTTAAAACAGTTGAGTTTTCTCCTATTCAGTAACCATTTCTCAGGGAGCTATTCCTTCCTCAATCAATGATTGGCCATATTTTGTATTTGTATGATAATGCAGTAATACTATTCTTGATTATTCCTGTGATTGTTCCAGTGCAAACAACTGTCAAAAGATATGGAGTGCATTTCAGCAAGCATTCGTGGGGAGGGACCCATGTAATGTACCGATGGAGGCCTATGACCCCCTTATCCATACTGTGATCCAGGATCCTGTCTGTAACAGGGTGAGATACCCACACACGCTCTCTCACACACCACTCAAATATATTCATATGTTTTGTTTTATTGACAGCTGCAAGTAAATATTTAATTTTTTTACATTTCATTGCACCACCAGATGTTGTTTTGGAGCAAAACAAAGAAAATAGTGCATGACTTCACAGAGAAGCGAGATTGCTTCTTGACCCTCGAGGACACACTAGTTGGCTTCATCATGAATGGACTGACCTGGTGTGGCAAGGAGGAGAGCAATGGTAAGACTCAAATGGAGCTACACACCATCAGTCTGTACATTTCCATTCATTTTATTTTTTATTTAACCTTTATTTAACTAGGCAAGTCAGTTAAGAACAAATTCTTATTTAAAATGACGGCCTACCAAAAGGCAAAAGGCCTACGGGGACTGGGGCTGGGATAAACAAAAAAAATCTAATAATAAATAGGACAAAACACACATATGACAACAGAGAGAACACTACATAAAGATAGACCTAAGACAACCACAGAGCAAGGCTGCAACACATACAGCATGGTAGTAACACAACATGGCAACAACATGGTAGCAACACAACATGGCAGCAGCACATGGTAGCAGCACAAAACATGGTACGGACATTATTGGGCACAGACACATGTTTGTATATCATGCAAAGCAGCCATAATTGTCAGTGAGAGTGTCCATGATTGAGTCTTTAGATGGAGAGATTGAGATGAAACTGTCCAGTTTGCGTGTTTATTGCAGCTCGTTCCAGTCGCTAGCTGCATTGAACTGAAAAGATGAGCGACCCAGGGATGTGTGTGGTTTGGGGACCTTTAACAGAATGTGACTGGCAGAATGGGTGTTGTAAGCACAGGATGAGGGCTGCAGTAGATATGTCGGATAGAGGGGAGTGAGGCCTAAAAGGGTTTTATGAATAAGCATCAACAAATGAGTCTTGCGACGGGTATACAGAGATGACCAGTTTACAGAGGAGTATAGAGTGCAGTGATGTATCCTATAAGGCGCATTGGTGGCAAATCTGATGGCCGAATGGTAAAGAACATCTAGCTGCTCGAGAGCCCCCTTACCTGCTTATCCATAAATTACGTCTCCATAATCTAGCATGGGTAGGATGGTCATCTCAATCAAGGTTAGTTTGGCAGCTGTGGTGAAAGAGGAGTGATTACGATAGAGGAAACCAAGTCTAGATTTAACTTTAGCCTGCAGCTTTGATATGTGCTGAGAGAAGGACAGTGTACCATCTAGCCATACTCCCAAGTACTTGTATGAGTACTTGTAACTCTAAACCCTCAGAGGTAGTAATCACACCTGTGGGGAGAGGGGCGTTCTTCTTACCAAACCACATGGCCTATGTTTTGGAGGTATTCAGAACAAGGTTAAGGGCAGAGAAAGCTTGTTGGACACTAAGAAAGCTTTGTTGTAAAGCGTTTAACACAAAATCCAGAGCTGAGTATAAGACTGTATCATCTCCATATAAATGGATGATAGAGCTTCCTACTGCCTGATCTATATTGTTGATGTAAATTGAGAAGAGCGTGGGGCCTAGGATTGAGCCTTGAGGTACTCCCTTGGTGACAGGCAGTGGCTGAAACAGCAGATGTTCTGACTTTATACACTGCACTCTTTGAGAGAGGTAGTTAGCAAACTAGGCTAAAGACCCCTCATAGACACCAATACTCCTTAGCCGGGCCACAAGAATGGAATGATCTACCGTATCAAAAGCTTTGGCCAAATCAATAAAAATAGCAGCACAACATTGCTTAGAATCAAGGGCAAGGGTGACATTATTGAGGACCTTTAAGGTTGCAGTGACACATCCATAACCTGAGTGGAAACCAGATTGCATACCAGAGAGAATACTATAGACATCAAGAAAGCCAGTCAGTTGATTTTTGACAAGTTTTTCCAACACTTTTAATCAACAGGGCAAAATAGAAATAGGCCTAGGATTAGCTTTAAATAAAGGACGAACCGTGGCTGCCTTCCAAGCAATGGGAACCTCCCCAGAGAGGAGAGACAGGCTTGGCAATGATAGGGGTAGCAACTTTAAAGAGGAAAGGGTCTAAATCATCTGACCCAGATGTTTTTTTGTGGTCAAGTTTAAGGAGCTCCTTTAGTACCTCGGACTCAGTGACCACCTGCAGGGAGAAACTTTGTAGCAGGGCAGGCAAAAAAGAGGGAGAAGTGTCGGGGCTAGTCACATTAGAAGGGGTGAGAGATGAGGAAATGTTGTACGGGCAAGGAGGCATGGCTGAGTCAGATAGGAATCCTGTCTTAATGAAGTGGTGATTAAAGAGCTCAGCCATGTGCTTCTTGTCAGTAACAACCAGATCATCAACATTAAGGGACATGGGTAGCTTTGAGGAGGAGGGTTTATTCTCCAGGTCTTTAACTGTTTTCCAGAACTTATTTGGGTAGACTCACAGAGAGAGAACTGCTCCTTAAAGTAATTAACTTTGGCTTTCCGGATAGCCTGAGTGCACTTATTTCTCATTTGCCTGAATGAGAGTCGGTCAGCCTGAGTATGTGTGTGCCGAGCTTTTCACCAGCCAAATGCAATTCTTGAGGTGGAGTAACTCTGCAAGATCATGGTCAAACCAGGGGCTGAACCTGTTTTTAATTCTAATTTTCTTTATGGGGCATGTTTGTTAACAATACCATTGAAAATATTTTTTAAAAGGAGGTACAAGCGTCTACAACAGAGGGGACCAAGCTGATTCTATACCATTTTACAGAGGCCAGGTCTTGAAGGAAGGCTTTCTCATTACATTTATTTAGCAAGTGTCTACGTCAAATCAGGACAGGTCGTTTCACTGAGCAGCCATTATGAACACAGGCTGTGATATAGTGATCACTTAGGTCATTACAGAAACCATCAGTCTGATACCTATCAGGATCATTTGTGAGGATAACATCAAGCAGAGTAGCCTTTTCGGGGTGTTTGGAGTCATACCTTGTGGGATTGGTAATAATCTGAGAGAGATTTAGGGAGTCCCATTGCTTTAGGATTTAGTCAGGTGGTTTAAGCATGTCCCAGTTTAGGTCACATAGCAGGACAAATTCAGACTTAGTGTAAGGGGCCAGGCCGGTGCTGATGGAGGACGATATCACCCAGCAACAGTCAACAAAGAGCAATTTGAAAGTTTAATGCTTAAAACCAGCAAATCAAATTGTTTGGGGACAGACTTGGTGGAGACAACCAAGCACTGAAGGTGATCGTTGGTAAAGATTGCCATTCACCCAAATTTAGAAGATCTGTCTTGCCAAAAAAAGTTCTAACCAGAAAGGTTAACATAAGTATTCAAAACACTCTCAGTAATGACCAACACATCTGGATTGGAGCTGTGAACCCACAGTTTCAAGTGATCCATTTTAGGTAATAAGCATCTAGTGTTAAACGTGAAGAAAACCCAGGCTCTTACGAGAGCAGAAATCAGTGAAGCAGATATCAGAGCACAAGTCAGAATTGGGGCTAACAACAGTAGATGGCCCAGGGTGTACATGCACATTTCCAGATATAAACAGCAAGAATACAATCAAGGCACGGCAGAGGACAGGGAGATCTCTACAGTGTTGATTTATGACATTTGAATGTGCATTAGATGGCAACATGATCAGCAATTTAATCAGGTAATATGAAAAAAAGCCTGCGAGAGGTGGTTAGAATAGGATGGGAGACCAAAAGTCTGTGTAACCAATAGAGAGTCAGAGTCCCGATTGTGGGAACAAACATAGTCTGACCCAAGGTTGGGTAAACAAAAAAGTTCATAATCAACAAAGCATGCAGGAGTCATGACGCAAATAGCTAAATGCACAAGAAAAAAATATAATGTATAACGACTTGGGGCTAGCCATTGTAAGTTCAGAGTCACTCGCCCCAACAGTGCGTGTGTGCTGGAGGCGAGCGAAAGCTCGGGAGAGGGGGGGGTGTATTGGGGTTACCTGTACCAGACAGGGGGAGACAGGCCAGGGCAGATGGTGATCAGATCGCCAGGTGGAATCCAAGCAGCAGTGCAGCAGGCAACTGGAGTAGGTGTCACACCCACATAACACAGTGATAGCCATAAACATGTCAAGTACAGTGTGCTATGTCAGATCTATGTCTAATCTAAAAAAATGACAGCTAATAGACCATACATGTACAGTATAAACCACTAATGTACTGGTTGTTTTTACAATGCACCCCAAATGGCAATCTCTTCCATATATAGTGCAGAGTTCCACTCCCCTCTGTATGTATTTGGACAGTGAAGCAAACGTTTTAAATTTGGCTCTATACTACAGCTTTTTGGATTTGAGATTAAATGTTTCATATGAGGTGAAAGTACAGAATGTTACCTTTTATTTGAGGGTATTTTCATACATTTCTGTTTTACCTGGGCCCCTCGTTTGAAGAAGTCATAAGTATTTGGGCAAATTCCCTTAGGATATTAAAGTGTGTGTGTGTGTGTGTGTGTGTGTGTGTGTGTGTGTGTGTGTGTGTGTGTGTGTGTGTGTGTGTGTGTGTGTGTGTGTGTGTGTGTGTGTGTGTGTGTGTCTGTCTGTCTGTCTGTCTGTCTGTCTGTCTGTCTGTCTGTCTGTCTGTCTGTCTGTCTGTCTGTCTGTCTGTCTGTCTGTCTGTCTGTCTGTCTGTCTGTCTGTCTGTCTGTCTGTCTGTCTGTCTGTCTGTCTGTCTGTCTGTCTGTCTGTCTGTCTGTCTGTCTGTCTGTCTGTCTGTCTGTCTGTCTGTCTGTCTGTCTGTCTGTCTGTCTGTCTGTCTGTCTGTCTGTCTGTCTGTCTGTCTGTTTCTTTCCACAGAAACGTTCACCACAGGGTGCCCAGGCTGGACAGACTGTGTCAACAACACAGTTCGTTCATTCTGGAATCGGGCCTCAGCAGCAGTAAGTTCTTTTCAGATTGTTAGTGAGCCAGCCGAGGTGCTTTGAAATCTTACACCTACTAGCCATGAATACAAAATGACTTGATCAAAATATACTGATATGAATTAGATAGCCACAAACCAATCCAAATTCAGTCTGTGATTGTGATGGGGAGCAGAGGAAATGGTTTCACTGTCTAACTGTTCATCAATTGGCCTTTGTGTCTGTCTCCATGGAAACACATTTCTTAGCTCTCCCCTGATTGGACAATGTCCTACATGGCGATGGGATATAGGTTACACACTTTCATGCAGTTACACTTTGGAATTCAGGACAGCACAACACATGTTTGTGTTGAATTTTCTATTCATAGACAGTGAAGTTCACGATATAATGTCTGAATAGATTAGTGTAGGTGTGGGGGAGAATTCGTTGTTTTTCTAAATCTGTGAGTTATGAGGGTTGCAGAATATGGGTCAGCAGTGGGAGTCAGTGACCTGTTAAAAATGAGTAGGATTCACTGGAATGTCGCTGGAAATTTGCTGGAAATCTAAGCTTGTTCTTTCAAACTGATTTTGCAATTCAAGTGTTATTTTCCTTCGCTGTGGGTGTTACTTCCCTTCTATGGACATTGTATTCGTCTTTCCCTGTTAGTTTGCAGATGCCGCATGTGGTGATGTCACAGCCATGCTGAATGGCTCTATTGCCACTCCTTTCAGCCCCACCAGGTAAGGTGCAATGACTGGGTCCTAAATGGCAACCTATTCTCTATAAAGTGAACAACTTTTGACCAAAGACCTACTGTATGGGCTCTGTTCAAAAGTAGTGTACTATATATGGAATAGGGTGTCATTTGAGACACATTTATATGTTTGGCCTGGCCCGTCTCCAATAATAACACCTCAGCACAAAAATGTGATAGTCTTATCAAGACGTTTCACTGTGCAATGGTATGTGTTATTTCAACTGATTCATGTAGTGATATTCTCTGATCTGGAAAAATACAAATACTCACAGATATGGCGGTCATGACATTTTGTCAGCCGGTGATAGTCAAGCAAATAACTGCCGGTGTCACGGTTATTTACCTTTAATGAACATGAACACATTTAGCATCTCCTGGCTTCCATGCATAGCCTTCAAAGCCACTGATGCAGACCTTTGGAACATCTACATTTTAAAAAGTCTAATAAAAAACCATCTCAATGAATCCATTATTTATTTTAGAAGAAGAAGAAATGTAGTCTGTTTCAGAAGAACAGAATAGCATACTCTGAGTTAGGCCCTGATCTGGTTATGCCGTATGGCTGTGCGCTACACTAGTTCATTTAGCAGGCAAGATTTGCTTAGAATTTCGTGGCATTATTTTATAGTATGAAGAATACAATTGAACATAGCTGAATAAAATAGAAAGGATATTTTCTTCAAAGTATTTGAGGGAGTGAGTACATCCGGTTAATGTTTTTTGAGCGGTTAACAAAAAAACAGGTACTCATATATGCTTAATTTAGAGGTATTTATGTAACTTTAGCTGTGATACAAACTTTGGGCTATATGTTTACATTTTTAATACATTTTAAGGCTGCATGATCAAATCAAATTGTATTTGTCACATGCACCGAATACAACAGGTGTACCTTACAGTGAAATGCTTACTTACAGCCCTTAACCAACAATGCAGTTTTAAGAAAAATACCATTTAAAAAATATAAAACTAACAAATAATTTCACTGTAGCAGTAAAATAACAATAGCGAGGCTATATACAAGGGGAACCGGTACAGAGTCAATATGCGGGGGCACCGGTTAGTCAGGGTAATTGAGGTAATATATAGAGTTATTAAAGTGACTATGCATTGATAATAACAGAGAGTAGCAGCAGCGTAAGAGGGGGGGGGTAATGCAAATAGTCTGGGTAGCCACTTGAATAGATGTTAGTTGTCTTATGGCTTGGGGGTAGAAGCTGTTTAGAAGCCTCTTGGACCTAAACTTGGCGCTCCGGTACCGCTTACCATGCAGGTAGCAGAGAGAACAGTCTATAACTACGGTGGCTGGAGTCTTTAACAATTTTTAGGGCCTTCCTCTGACACCGCCTGGTATAGAGGTCCTGGATGGCAGGAAGCTTGGCCCCAGTGACGTACTGGGCTGAACACACTACCCTTGCGGTTGGAGGCCGAGCAGTTGCCATACCAGGCAGTGATGCAACCAGTCAGGATGCTCTCGATGGTGCAGCTGAAGAACATTTTGAGGATCTGAGGACCCATGCCAAATCTTTTCAGTCTCCTGAGGGGGAATAGGTTTTGTCATGCCCGCTTCATGACTGTCTTGGTGTGCTTGAACCATGTACTTTTGTTGGTGATATGGACACCAAAAAACTTGAAGCTCTCAACCTGCTCCACTACAGCCCCATTGATGAGAATGGGGGCATGCTCGGTCCTCTTTTTCCTGTAGTCCACAATCGTCTCCTTAGACTTGATCACGTTGAGGGAGAGGTTGTTGTCCTGGCACCACACTGCCAGGTCTCTGACCTCCTCCCTATATGCTGTCTCATTGTTGTCAGTGATCAGACCTACCACTGTTGTGTCATCGGCAAACTTAATGATGGTGTTGTAGTCGTGCCTGGCCGTGCAGTCATGAGTGAACAAGGTGTACAGGAGGAGACTGAGCACGCACCCCTGAGGGGCCCCCCGTGTGTAGGATCAGCGTGGCGGATGTGTTGTTACCTACCCTTACCACCTGGGGGCAGCCTGTAAGGAAGTCCAGGATTCAGTTGCAGAGGGAGGTGTTTAGTTCCTGGGTCCTTAGCTTAGTGATGAGCTCTGATGGCACTATGGTGTTGAATGCTGAGCTCTAGTCCGTGAATAGCATTCTCACCTAGGTGTTCCTTTTGTCCAGGTTTGAAATGGCAGTGTGGAGTGCAATAGAGATTGCATCATCTGTGGATCTGTTGGGGCGGTATGCAAATTGGAGTGGGTTTAGGGTTTCTGGGATAATGGTGTTGATGTGAGGCATGACCAGCCTTTCAAACCAGTCATTTAGGCAGGTTACCTTAGTGTTCTTGGGCACAGGAACTATGGTGGTCTGCTTGGCACATGTTGGTATTACAGACTCAGGGAGAGGTTGAAAATGTCAGTGAAGACACTTGCCAGTTGATCAGCACGTACTCGCAGTACACGTCTTGGTAATCCATCTGGCCCTGCGGCCTTGTGAATGTTGACCTACTCACATCGGCTACGGAGAGTGTGATCACACAGTCATCCAGAACGGCTGATGCTCTCATGCATGCTTCAGTGTTACTTGCCTCGAAGCGAGCATGGAAGTAATTTAGCTCGTCTGGTAGGCTTGTGTCACTGGGCAGCTCTCGGCTGTGCTTTCCTTTGTAGTCTGTAATAGTTTGCAAGCCCTGCCACATCCAACGAACGTCGGAGCCGGTGTAGTACGATTCGATCTTAGTCCTGTATTGATGCTTTGCCTGTTTGATGGTTCATCGGAGGGCATAGCTGGATTTCTTATAAGCTTCCGGGTTAGAGTCCCGCACCTTGAAAGTGGCAGCTCAAGCCTTTAGCTCAGTGCAGATGTTGCCTGTAATCCATGGCTTCTGGTTGGGGTATGTACGTACAATCACTGTGGCGACGACGTCATCGATGCACTTATTGATGAAGCCAGTGACTGATGTGGTGTACTCTTCAATGCCATCAGAAGAATCCCGGAACATGTTCCAGTCTGTGCTAGCAAAATAGTTCTATAGCTTAGGATCTGCTTCATCTGACCACTTCTTTATTTATTGAGTCACGGGTGCTTTCTGCTTTAATTTTTGCTTGTAAGCAGGAATCATGAGGATAGAATTGTGGTCAGATTTGCCAAATGGAGGGCGATGGAGAGCTTTGTACGCGTCTCTGTGTGGAGTAAAAGTGGTCTAGAGTTTGCACATTTAACATGCTGGTAGAAAGTAGGTAAAACAGATTTAAGTTTCCCTGCATTAAAGTCCCCGGCCACTAGGAGCGCCGCCTCTGGATGCGCATTTTCCTGTTTGCTCATGGCGGTATACAGCTCATTGAGTGCGGTTTTAGTGCCAGCCTTGGTCTGTGGTGGTATGTAGACAGCTACAAAAAATACAGATGAAACCTCTCTAGATAGATACTGTGGTCTCCAGCTTATCATGAGATACTCTACCTCAGGCGAGCAAAACCTCAAGACTTCCTTAGATATCGTGCACCAAATGTTGTTTACAAATATACATAGGCCCGCCACCCCTTGTCTTACCAGATGCTGCTGTTCTATCCTGTCGATACAGTGTTTAACCCGCCAGCTGTATGTTATTCATGTCTTTGTTTAGCCACGACTCGGTGAAACATAAGATATTTGTAAAGGAGTGTGTATCTGGCTGCAGGGAAGTCAGGCTAGGAGAGCAGAAATGCGTAGCAAACGGAGCCCTTGATTGAGGCGAACAATACACGGCACTCAGAAAACTAAACACACACAGGTTACAATAACTGTAATGAATTTCGTCTGCTGTTTGAAGAGAGTCAGACCGAAATGCAGCGTGTAGGTTACTCATGACTTTTAATGAAGAAAATAGCGGTACATGAAATAACTGAAAAATACAAAAACAACACACGAGTGAAACTAATTACAGCCTATCTGGTGACTAACACAGAGACAGGTACAATCACCCACGAAATACAACGCGCACTCAGGCTGCCTAAATACGGTTCCCAATCCGAGACAACAAGAATCAGCTGACTCCAATTAGGAATCGCCTCAGGCAGCCAAGCCTAACTAGACACACCCCTAATAATACACACTCCCAATTAATACAAACCCCAATACGAAATACAACATATAAACCCATGTCACACCCTGGCCTACCCAAACAATTAACAAAAACACAAGATACAATGACCAAGGCGTGACAGAACGCCCCCCACTAAGGTGCGGACTCCGGGACGCACCTCAAGAGCATAGGGAGGGTCCGGGTGGGCGTCTGTCCATGGTGGCGGTTCTGGCTCGGGACGTGGACCCCACTCCATAAATGTCCTAGTTCCTCCCCTTCGCGTCCTAGGATAATCCACCTTCTCCGCCGACAATGGCCTAATAGTCCTCACCCTGATCCCCACATAACTGAGGGGCAGCTCGGGACCGAGGGGCAGCTCGGGACAGAGGGGCAGCTCGGGACAGAGGGGCAGCTCGGGACAGAGGGGCAACTCAGGATAGAGGGGCATCTCAGGACAGCAGGGCAGCTCAGGACAGAGGGGCATCTCGGGACAGAGGGGCAGCTCGGGACAGAGGGGCAGCTCGGGATAGAGGGGCAGCTCGGGACAGAGGGGCAGCCCGGTACTGAGAGGAAGCTCAGTACTGAGAGGAAGCTCAGGCAGGTAGTAGGCTCCGGTAAATCCTGGCTGGCTGGTGGAACTGGATGATTCAGGTTGTCTGGCCGATCTAGAAGATCTTGGCAGACTGGCACTTCTGGCGGATCCTGGCAGACTGGCACTTCTGGTGGATCCTGGCAGACTGGTGACGCTGGGCTGACTGGCGGCGCTGGGCAGACTGGGAGCACTGGTGGCGCTGAACAGACAGGAGACTCCGGCAGCGCAGGAGAGGAGAAAGGCTCTTGCTGCGCTAAACAGGCGGGAGACTCCAACAGCGCAGGAGAGGAGAACAGCTCTGGCTGCGCTAAACAGGCGAGGCGCACTGGACGCGCTGGGCCGACTGGAAGCACTGGTGGCGCTGGACAGACAGGAGATTCCGGCAGCGCAGGAGAGGTGAAAGGCTCTGGCTGCGCTAAACAAGCGGGAGACTCCGGCAGCGCAGGAGGGGGGAAAAGCACCGGCTGTGCTGAACAGGCGAGGCGCACTGGAGGCCTGGTGCGTGGTGCTGGAACTGGTGGTACTCGCGCGAGGACACGCACAGGAAGCCTGGTGCGGGGAGCTGCTACCGGAGGACTGGTGTGTGGAGGTGGCACAGGATGGGCTAGACCGTGAAGACGTACTGGAGATCTTGAGAGCAGTGTAGGCACAGGACGTGCAAGGCTAGGGATGTGCACAGGAGGCCTGGTGCGTGAGGCTGGCACCAACTTCACCAGCTGACTAACACGCACCTCAGGTTGAGTATAGAGCGCTAACTCAGGTGCTATTAAATCCCCGACACGATCCGTCGGACTAATATTATATCTATAGCACCAAGCTAGCAACTCCCTCATTACTCTCCACTCCACTTTCCCCATTAACTCCTTCACAGTCTCTGCTTCGCTCACCTCTAACACTGGCTCTGGTTCAGGTCTCCTCCTTGGCTCCTCACGATGAACAAGGAGAGTTGGCTCAGGTTTATCTCCTGACTCAGCCATACTCTCCCTAAGCCCCCCCCCAATACATTTTTTGGGGTGACTTTCCGGTTTCCAACCGCGTCGCCGTGCTGCCTCCTCATACTTGCGCTTTCCCCCGTTACCTTCGGTTCTCGCTCTCTATAACCGTGCTTTCCTTTTCGATTCCATACGTGTATAGCCCTCTTCGCATTGCTGTAGGGAATCCCAGGCGGGCTCCTGCACTCGCTCTGGGTCGGCCGCCCACCTGTCGATTTCCTCCCACGTAGTATACTCCTTGCTTCTGTTGTCCATAACGTCCTCCTTCAGATCCTGCCAGTTCACACGCTGCTCGGTCTGTGAATGGTGGTGGGTGATTCTGTAATGAATTTCGTCTGCTGTTTGAAGAGAGTCAGACCGAAATGCAGCGTGTAGGTTACTCATGACTTTTAATGAAGAAAATAGCGGTACATGAAATAACTGAAAAATACAAAAACAACAAACGAGTGAAACTAATTACAGCCTATCTGGTGACTAACACAGAGACAGGTACAATCACCCACGAAATAGAACGCGCACTCAGGCTGCCTAAATATGGTTCCCAATCCGAGACAACAAGAATCAGCTGACTCCAATTAGGAATCGCCTCAGGCAGCCAAGCCTAACTAGACACACCCCTAATAATACACACTCCCAATTAATACAAACCCCAATACGAAATACAACATATAAACCCATGTCACACCCTGGCCTACCCAAACAATTAACAAAAACACAAGATACAATGACCAAGGCGTGACAATAACCCGGCGCAAACCAGCCTGGAGTACACATACATTTACACATAACAATTCCACGCACAGACATGTGGGGAAACAGGTTGATATGCAAGATGAGTAATGAGGGAAAGCAAACCATGTGTGCAGGAAAACAGGACAAAACAAATGGAAAATTAAAGGTCGATCGCAATGGCTAGAAGACCGGTGACGCCGAACGCCGCCCGAAACAAGGAGAGGGACCGACTTCGGTGGAAGTCGTGACAATATTACAGTTTTTAATGTCCCGTTGGTAGGATATACGTGCTTTTAGTTTGTCCAATTTATTATCCAATGATTGTACGTTGGCCAATAGTACGGATAGCAAAGGCAGATCGTCTGCGGATCCTCACAAGGCACCTCGATCTCTTTCCGTGATACCTCTTCCGTCTTTTACTCCTGTGAATGACGGGGATGAGGGCCTGTTCGGATGTCTGGAGTAAATCCCTCTCGTCCAACTCATTAAAGAGAAATTCTTCATCCAGTTCAAGGTGAGTAATCGTTGTTATGATTTCAAGAAGCTCTTTTCGGTCATAAAAGACAGTAGCAGGAACATTATGTACAAGATAAGTTACAAAAAAACAAAACAAAATAAATAGTGTGGTTGGTTAAGAGCCCATGAAACGGCAGCCATCCCCTCTGGCGCCATCTACAGAAACTACATCTACAGATGAGACTAATGATGATTTGAAAAAAGTTGCATGAAAGGCATGAGCTTTGCTTAGTTTTTTAATGTACTTCATCAGTCTCTCATTCACAATTTGGCCGCACCAAAGTATCTCGCTCTCACATGGCTCTCCGTCACTTGATCAGGTCATTCTCACAGCCGACAAGTGAAGACAGACACATCGGGGACGCAATTGACGTGCGAGTCCTTATCCTATTCCGAGGCACCAATTGAAGATATTGGAAGAACTGTTCACATTTACTTTTCGCCAGCCAACAAGATGAGTAGGCCTAACGAACAGCAAAAGCACCAGCCTATGTCAATCTACTATCCCCTATAGTACAAAAGTTAACCTATTCTATTCTGTGTGAGAAATAAATATTCCAAACATAGTCTGGGACAGTTGTGGGATTCGATAGATCCCAAATTAATGCAACCACTGGCATCAAAAAACATGTTTTAAGTAATGAGGCTGTCGCAACAGATCATAACGTTTAGCTAAAAATGTTGATGAACTATTATGCTATTTATAGCACATTATAAGCACAGCAATGCACACACACGGCAGTAGGCTATAAGCGCAAATGTTCCATTAGCAGGAAAATACCATTCTCAAAAGTGACTGGCAAATTATGCATGTAAACGCTTTTATTATAAAGGTGTATTTTTATGGTGAAAACGATCTTGCCCAAACTTGAAACTCACGCGCTGCATATGCATGCCAGTTAAACTGTAACCCGCTGTAAAGCACGTTTGGTAGGCTACTAATGACCATCAGCAGCATCAGAGCTTGGAGAAGCTTAAATACCATGACTAAACGGTCACGTGGAATTTGACTGCATTCATGGCTTGTGAACGCCGGTGGAGCAGGGATACCGTCACCCTAACAGCCGTACTCACAGACAACCGAGCCAAAAACATAATTTTACCACAGCTGCCATTTCCACCAAAATGTAGAACCCCTCTATTGCCACAACACTAGGCATGTTATTAGTAGACTGTTATATTTTTGTTTGCTTACGCAATAGTGCACCTGCGTAGTTGATCGATTTCATGTAAATTCTGATCTTTACACATTTCTATGTTTGTCTTTTATGTGAAGTATTTTTGCCACCATCGAGGTGAAAAGGTTCAAAGCTGCCAAAGTGAAGAGCCTGAGTGTTGTCCTCGTGACCAAGGAGAATAAGGGGTAAGCTTTTTGTCCAGACAAACTGACGTGTGTGCGTGTGTGTGTGTGCGTGTGTGCACGTGTGTGTGTGTGTGTGTGTGTGTGTGTGTGTGTGTGTGTGTGTGTGTGTGTGTGTGTGTGTGTGTGTGTGTGTGTGTGTGCGTGTGCGTGTGCGTGTGCGTGTGCGTGTGCGTGTGTGTGCGTGTCTGTCATAGTTGATTTGTATGTCTTTCATAATCACTGCACCTGCATTGTGCCTAGTATGGGATTATGTAAAAAAGTAGAACGAATGTCTGTTTATATATAGGATATATGTAGGCTTTATGTTTCATGGGATATTATGACATATTATAATTGTTTCATGTCTTTCTCTGCTAAAGGACAACATGTGATGATCCCTCCTTACAGGACCTACAGAAAGAGATAGAGCCAAAACTCAAGTATAATTGCAAGGCGGTTCCTGAGTAAGTGAGGAGGTTACAATATAACTATTGATTACAACAAATCTGTCTGATATTGTGTGAGTGTGGACACAGAAATGTCTCCATTGTTAAAAAATGTGAAATGAACACTGAGAGTGTTAAATCAACACTGAAAGTGTTGTCTGTGGACCCATATATACACTGTAACAGTGTTAAATGAACACACTGATTAGTGTAACTTCTTATTCAGATATTCCATAGAGTGCCTTTCGAATAAATTGTAGTTAACACCCATGGCTGTATTTGTTAGTGACAGAGACATGGTTGTTGCATTCATCCATTTTCGATCCTATGTTATTGTAATTTTTTATTTTTATTTAACAAAATACCATACACTACCGGTCGTAAGTTTTAAAACACCTACTCATTCAAGGGTTTTTCTTTATTTTTACTATTTTCTACAATATAGAATAATAGTAAAGACATCAAAACTATGAAATAACACATGGAATCATGTAGTAACCAAAAAAGTGTTAAACAAATCAAAATATATTTTAGATTTTAGATTCTTCAAATAGCCACCCTTTGGCTTGATGGCAGCTTTGCACACTCTTGGCATTCTCTCAACCAGCTTCACCTGGAATGCTTTTCCAACAGTCTTGAAGGAGTTCCCACATATGCTGAGCACTTGTTGGCTGCTTTTCCTTCACTCTGCGGTCCGACTCATCCCAAAACATCTCAATTTGGTTGAGGTCGGGGGATTGTGAAGGCCAGGTCATCTAATGCAGCACTCCATCCCTCTCCTTCTTGGTTAAATATCCCTCACACAGCCTGAAGGTGTGTTGGGTCATTGTCCTGTTGAAAAACAAATCATAGTCCCACTAAGCCCAAGCCAGATGGGATGGCGTATCACTGCAGAATGCTGTGGTAGCCATGCTGGTTAAGTGTGCCTTGAATTCTAAATAAATCACTGACAATGTCACCAGCAAAGCACCCCCATACCATAACACCTCCTCCTCTATGCTTTACGGTGGGAAATACACATGCAGAGATCATCCGTTCACCCACACTGCATCTCACAAAGACACAGCGGTTGGAACCAATAATCTCCAATTTGGACTCCAGACCAAGGACAATTTTCCACCGGTCTAATGTCCATTGCTCATGGTTCTTTGCCCATGCAAGTATCTTATTATTATTGTTGTCCTTTAGTAGTGGTTTCTTTGCAGCAATTCGACCAAGAAGGCCTGATTCACACAGTCTCCTCTGAACAGTTGATGTTGAGATGTGTCTGTTACTTTAACTCTGTAAAGCATTTATTTGGGCTGATTTTCCAGAGGCTGGTAACTCTAATGAACGTGTCCTCTGCAGCAGAGGTAACTCTGGGTCTTCCATTCCTGTGACGGTCCTCATGAGAGCCGGTTCATCATAGCTCTTGATGGTTTTTGTGACTGCACTTGAAGAGTGAAGTTCTTTACATTTTCCATATTGACCGACCTTCATGTCTTAAAGTAAAGATGGACTGTCATTTGTCTTTGCTTATTTGAGCTGTTCTTGCCATAATATGGACTTGGTCTTTTACCAAACAGGCCTATCTTGATGTTATTTTAATGGACAAACAATTTGCTTTTCTTTCAAAAACAAGGACATTTCTAAGTGACCCCAAACTTTTGAACAGTGAGGTTTTAGATGATCCAGCACTGTGGCCAGAGAAGGTACAATACCATGAAAGAGAAGCTATTGTTCGCAGACTAGCCAACAGGTGTGGTGAGGAGACAGAACTGTATAAAATCATGCCCCCAGACTCAGAAGGCAAGCCATTCCCCAGTTATTTACAGTACAGTAAGTCAGCAAACAGAAGCGAAAAGGTGCAGAGATACTGGCTTATTTATAGTAAGAGTGTAAAGGCATATTGCATTTCATGTGTTCTTTTTTTTCTCATGAGCAAAGTAAACCATCACCCAGTTCTCTGAATAGTAAGGATGGCTATAAGATATCATCAGTGAAATGGCGGAGAATGTATGACAAACTACCAGAGCATAAGGATGGTGTGTATCACAAGAACTGTTACTGGAAATGGACAAATCTGCAGCATACCATTACAACACCTACATGTATAGACAGTCAGCTGCAGAAACAAATTCAGTCAGAAATGTATAAAAACAGAGCACTTCTAGAAAGGAATTTGGATGTGACACTGTACTTAGCATCTAGGAATCAGCCATTCCGGGGCTATTGTTGTGACAGAAGAGATTGAACAAGCAATCTTGATGATGTGCATACTGGACATTACCTCGGCTTACTTGAACTGTTATCAAATTATGACCCGCTTTTACATGCGCACTTACAGAACGTCAGGGACAAAAAGAAAGGAGCACGACTGACTCTTTACCTCAGCGCTGAGAGCCAAAACGAGTTCATAGGAATATGTGGTCAAAGGGTTTTGAAAACAATACTTTATGAAAGAGAAGATGCAATGTATTCCTCGGTTATATGTGAAGAAACTCCAAACATTTCCCATACTGAGCAAAATGTATTATTGGTGAGATATGTACACAAAGATGAAGTCCAAGGATCTTTTGAATGGGAAATAATTTAACCTTTTATTGAATTTAAAGACTTCTAGAAAGACAGGCAGTAAAATTTCTGAAATTATTTTGAGTGCATTAGAAGAGCATGGTATTGACACCGCAGATTGCCATGGCCAAGGCTATTATAATGGTGCAAATATGTCAGGGGAAGTGAAGGGAGGTCAAGCACACATACTGCAAAATAATCCACTGGCCACATACTCACCTTGTGCCTCCCATACTCTTAATCTTGTGGGTGTACATGCAGCTCAGTCGTGCCCAGAAGTATCAACCTTTTTTGGCTGTGTGAATCGTCTTTACAATCTGTCCAGTTCCAGCCCAGAGCGATGGGCCATTCTCAAGGAAAAGACTGGCTGCTGTCTTAACCGCCTTTCAGACACACGATGGTGTGCGCGTATTGCTGCTGTCCAACCAATGGCAACTCATTTACCTTCTATCATCAAGGCCCTAGACATGCTTCTTGCTACCTGCAGCCTGACAAACGAAGCCAAATCTGAGGCAAAAGGTCTGAAAAGCTACATGTCTTTCAAGGCAATCTTCTTGCTCACTTTCTGGGTTTATTGAGAATAGAAGCCTAATTCTTCAGTCAGGAAATATTTCTCTGGACACTGAAGCAGCTCACATTAAGGCACTACAGGAAGAAATACAGGCTCTAAGTAAACAATGGGACACTCTTCTGGCAGAAGCCTCCATGGTGGAAAATGAAATGGGTGGAACTACTCAGTTTCACAGTGAACAGAGGAGCCACCAGAAAAAAAAGCAAATGAAAAGAAGTCAGACTGGATTTCGCAACACAGTGTTTTATGTGGCTCTGGATAGTATAATCAGTCATTTGGACACGATTGCACACAATTGCAGCTATATGCGAGGAGTTTTCAGGAGTATTTTTTGCTATGGTTAATCTCCTGTTGAACTTACTCAGGAATACCCACATAATGTCTTGACGCTACAGTTGTAGTTTCACAGATGCTTGTTCTCTGTAGGTACCAAATTTATGCCTGCAGTCCACATACTTCAGGAACATTTTTTTATGTGGGGTATGTTATTTAGGCATATATTTAGAAATGATGCATAGGGCAAAAGAGGGTTAGCCTTGTTTATAATAATTGGTAATAAATTATTTAATCTGAAACATGGATCATTGGTAATTTCTAAATTAAAACTGACTACAATACCATATATTCAAAAATAAGTCACAAAATGTGGAGTTATGTATAATAAAGCATTAAACAAAAAACATGATACAGACAGGTTTTGTTAACATTAGGAACCAAAATTGTTTGCAATACTGTTAATATAGGCAAAGGATGAAGGTGGAAACTAGAATCTGCACAACTGTAGTACAGAGCAGCAGAAGCTTATAGTTAGTACATTCAATAACACATATTGTTAGTACGTTATTTTAATCTGAAACATTCGGATTTTTATGTTAGGGGCCCGGTAGTTTATTTTTTTATGGGTGTACGTACATGAGTGTACGTATTTCACAAGGCCTTATTTTGAAGTCCTAGTTTTACCCTAATTCAAGGGCATGAAACTCATACACATCACCTTGAACCAAATTACTAACGTTTTCTAAACGAATCCAATATATTTCTTGTATTCATTGCACCGGTTACTGAAATAGTCGTTCTATACTGAACAAAAATATAAGTGCAACATGCAACAATTTCCAAGATTTTATTGAGTTACAGTTCATATAAGAAAATCAGTCAATTGAAATACATTCTTTAGGCCATAATCTATGGATTTCACATGACTGGGAATACAGATATGCACCTGTTGTTCACAGATACCTTAAAAACAAAGGTAGGTGCATGAATCGGGAAAACCAATCAGTATCTGGTGTGACCACAAAGTACTCCAAGCAGCGCAACACATCTCCTTCCCATAGAGTTGGTCCAAATGTTGATTGTGGCTTATTCCTCTTCAATGGCTGTGCGAATGGGTTATATGTATGGTGAGTACGCAGGCCATTGAAGATCTGGGACATTTTCTGCTTCCAGGAATTGTGTACTGATCCTTGCGACATGGGGATGTGCATTATCATGCTGAAACATAGTGATGGCAGTGGATGAATGGCCAGACAATGGGCTTCAGGATCTCGTCACGGTACCTCTGTGCATTCAAATTGCCATCAATAAAATGCAATTGTGTTCATTGTCTGAAGCTTATGCCTGCCCATATCATAACCCCACAGCCACCATGGGACACTCTGTTCACAACATTGACATCAGCAAACTGCTCGCCCACACGAAGCCATACATGTGGTCTGCGGTTGTGAGCCTCGTTGGATGTACTGCCAAATTCTCTAAAACTACGTTGAAGGCGGCTTATGGTAGAGAAATGAACATGTATTTCTTTAGCAACAGCTCTGGTGGACATTCCTGCAGTCAGCATGCCAATTGCACACTCCCTCAAAACTTCTGACATCTGTAGCCATGTGTTGTGACAAAACTGCACATTTAGAGTGGCCTTTTATTGTCCCCAGTGTAATGTGTAATGATATGTTGTTTGATCAGCTTCTTGATATTCCACACCTGTCAGGTCAATGGATTGCCTTGGCAAAGGAGAAATGCTCACTAACAGTGATGTAAACAAATTTGTGCAAAACAATTGAGAGAAATACGCTTTTTGTGCATCTGGAAAATTAGTTTTCAGCTCATGAAACATGGCACCAACACTTTACATGTTGCGTTTATATTTTTGTTCTGTGTAGTTTAGGTGCTTTAGGTACTCATAGCTTAGTTTTCCCAATCCTGGCAGTCATTCTGAATGCATGTTGCGGGTGACAAAATATTTCCAAAGTTGGATATCTCCACACTGGTTGGATTCCAACAGGAGTTACACATCACCTTGCAAGACAGTACAACAACACTTCCAGGACAGAAAACCATTATATTACTTGAGAAAAAAAGGTTTCGATTTGTTCCTAAAGGGGTAAAAACACTTACATTTACATTACATTTAAGTCATTTAGCAGACGCTCTTATCCAGAGCGACTTACAAATTGGTGCATTCACCTTATGACATCTTGTCACTATAGTTGTACCCTTTAAGGTCATCCTTTTTACCACAAAGTGATGTGTATGAGTTTCAGGCCCCTGTATTAGAGGGAAACTAGGTTATCAAAATCAAGCCGTTTGGTAGGTACTGTGATCATTTAAAAAAAAATAAAAGATGAAAACATATTTCTTTAGGTCTCACTTGGTGAACTCCGTAGGACAGAAAATGGATGAATGAAGCAGCCATGGGTGGTAACTCTACAATTTACTTGAAAATGCAAAGCACTCTTGGAATGATTTGAATACGACTGTACACTAAGCAGTGTGTTCATTTAACACTGTTCCGTTGTCTATAGGGGTCCACAGACTCAGTGTTAATTTAGTTTTTGTTAACACTGGAGCATTTGCTGTGTGTGTGTTAATACGTGTGTGTTTATGTATGCTGATTTGAAGCAACATTAAAGACACCTCTCACTCTCCTCAGGTCTAAGATCCAGGACTGCATTTCCCACCCAGACACAGCTTGTGGCGCCTGCTGGTAATACTGTCCAATCAGCAGTGAACAAGGCGTGGTCGTCAAGAGTATAAATGGATATTATTCCATCATGGAACCATGAACTAATATTTGAGCTGTCATCAAGCAGCCCCAAGCCTACCCTGATCGGCATAGCTTCCATTCTTTACAGAAGTTCTTACAATTTAATAATTTCCATAGTACCCCTTTTATCTTAAATTACAATTGCACCCTTTAGCAACCTAATTTGCATTATCTCCAGCACAATAGAACATCAAAAATGTATTTTTGATGAGATTTGTGGTGACGTGGAGAGAAAGAAAACACTCATTGCAGGTTTTGAAAATCACTGTTTTTCTTACTAATTAAAAAATAAAGGTGCAAGTTGGAACCAAATATGGTTCTTGAGAGCGATACCATAGGGGAACCATTTTCATGGGATGGTTCTTTGAAGACCCATGCAAAAATTCAAATCCAAAAATGTTTCGGCACTCCAGGACCAGAATTTAAAAGCCCTGCTGTAGGTTTTTAAACCTTATTTGCATATTTCCCAGGGTGCCTTTCACATTTAAAAATAAATCCCAAGTGTGCCGGGGAAGCCGGAGTGTTCCAATTGATCACCATTCAATGTGTCCAAAGGTACAAATCCGCCTTCCCGGCGGGCCCAGAGAGCAAATGATGTGCACTATAAGCCTAACGCTGGCCAATCGGATTTCTCATAGCAGGTGTAAAAAATAATAATAATGCTACAGCGAAGTTGATACTGTGAGATTTCAAAACTTTTAAAACCATGACTAGAGAGAGACTGTCATCGAATACAGCAAATACAGTTGAAGTCAGAAGTTTACATCCACTTAGGTTTCTTGTTAACAATCTATAGTTTTGGCAGTCGGTTAGGACATCTACTTTGTGCATGACACAAGTGATTTTTCCAACAATTGTTTACAGACATATTATTTCACTTATAATTCACTGTATCACAATTCCAGTGGGTCAGAAGTTTACATACACTAAGTTGAATATGCCTTTAAACAGCTTGGAAAATTCCAGAAAATTATGTCATGGCTTTAGAAGCTTCTGATAGGCTAATTGACATCATTTGAGTCAATTGGAGGTGTACGTGTGGATGTATTTCAAGGCCAACCTTCATACTCAGTGCCTCTTTGCTTGAAATCATGGGAAAATCTAAAGATATCAGCCAAGACCTTTTTTTATTGTAGACCTCCACAAGTCTGCTTCATCCTTGGGAGCAATTTCCAAACGCCTGAAGGTACTATGCTCATCTGTCCAAACAATAGTTTGGACAACAACGCAAGTATAAACACAATGGGACCATGCAGCCGTCATACCGCTCAGGAAGGAGATGCGTTCTGTCTCCTAGAGATGAGCGTAATTTGGTGCGAAAAGTGCAAATCAATCCCAGAACAACAGCAAAGGACATTGTGAAGAAGCTGGAGGAAACAGGTACAAAAGTATCTATATCCACAGTAAAACAAGTCCTATATCGACATAACCTGAAAGGCCGCTCAGCAAGGAAGAGGCCACTGTTCCAAAACTGCAATAAAAAAGCCAGACTACGGTTTGCAACTGCACATGGGGACAAAGGTCGTACTTTTTGGAGAAATGTTCTCTGGTCTGATGAACCAAAATTGAAATTTTGCCCAAAATGACCATCGTTATGTTTGGAGGTGAAAGGGGGAGGCTTGCAAGCCAAAGAACACCATCCCAACTGGGTAGCACAGGGGTGGCAGCATCATGTTGTGGGGGTGCTTTGCTGCAGGGGGGACTGGTGCACTTCACAAAATTGATGGCATCACAAGGAAAGAAAATGATGTGGATATATTGAAGCAACATCTCAAGACATAATTTGGGCCTTCCAAATGGACAATGACCCCAAGCATACTTCCAAAGCTGCGGCAAATGGCTTAAGGACAACAAAGTCAAGGTATTGGAGTGGCCATCACAAAGCCCTGACCTCAATCCTATGGACAATTTGTGGGCAGAACAGAAAAAGTGTGTGTGAACAAGGAGGCCTACAAACCTGACTCAGTTACAGCAGCTCTGTCAGGAGGAATGGGCCAAAATTCACCCAACTTATTGTGGGAAGCTTGTGGAAGGCTACCTGAAAAGTTTGACCCAAGTTAAACAATTTAAAGGCAATGCTACCAAATCCTAATTGAATGTATGTAAACTTCTGACCCACTGTGAATGTGAGGAAAGAAATAAAAGCTGAAGTAAATCATTCTCTCTGCTATTATTCGGACATTTCACATTCTTAAAATAAAGTGGTGATCCTAACTGACCTAAGACAGGGAATTTTTCTAGGATTAAATGTCAGGAATTGTGAAAAACTGAGTTTAAATATATTTGGTGTATGTAAACTTCTGACTTCAGCTGTAGTTCATGTTTAAGTTCTTACTCCGCACTGTCAACACTTTTTATTCAACACTTTGGCTCTATAAGCTATAAAATGCTTGTTCTTCTTACTTCCACTCGTGTTACAACCAGCACTGCAGCTGTAATAAATGAGTAGGAAAGTATATCGACAGGCTTGCGTCGTTATTTGTCAGGATTTGGCCAGGGTTGTTCCGGTTTTTGGTCACTAGATGCCCCCATTGTGCCTTTTGACCTTTTGTTTTCCCTTGATCCCCATTATTATTTGCACCTGTGCCTCGTTTCCCCTGATTGTATTTAAACCCTTTGTTTTCCTCTGTTCTTTGCTCTGTGTTTGTATGTTAAGTGACTGTTTCTCACTCCGGAGACCCGGGTTCGTAACCGGGTCCTGACAGTTATTATTAGCGGCTTGGGTCCTTTTTAATATTGAGGAATATTTCACTGTTCGTAGGAGTAACAGCATGAATTTGTGCATGAGGCTGAAATAATGCGGTCCAACTGGAGTTTCACCATCAGCTGGAAGACGGTGCCCCTTTTTGATCAGAGTCAGTGGATGAAATGGTGTTCAGGAGCGCAGTTTGGCGGGTCATGTTTTGGAGGACGCATGACTCGACCATCGCCTCTCCCGAGCTTTTTTGGTAGTTGCACCTATGAGACAAGATCGTAATTGGATAGGACGAAATTGGGGAGAAAAGGGGGGTAAAATACTAATTCAAAAATTTACAACTGATCTATTACCGGTGTGATCAAATTTCCTACCTAAAATGTTGAAATATATTTTGTAATGGTTTGAACAACAATGAATTGGCAGGGAATTTCAAGAAAAGCCAATATGCAGTGATAAGGTATTGGGCCATTTCAGATTTAGATATAATAATTTTTCACATAGTAGTCTGGATGTAGTGAACACATTTTTCAAAATAACTTTAGTTAAGTAAGCTATAAGTGTAGCTTATTTTCTTCCAGTGCAAAGTAATTGGTAACTTGGTAAACTATTTTATTGTAGCTACCCCAACACTGAAGGGAGAATTATTAGTTATTTTCACTCTTCTGATTGAAAAAAATATATTGCACAAACCTCATTGCTCCAGTACTATTGTTAATAGGTTAATGTTGCATAGGTTTATGTTTTTTTAAGTCATGTTCAAAAAAAATCTGAGCGGTAGATCTCAGCTTGCATTTAGACTTAAAGTGATCTTGACTCAGAAAAGGCATGTGACCACTGTCCTAAGTCAATATGTTAAATACATGTTTTAAACTTTAAGACAATATGTTTTTCATAGTGCCTTCTTTTGAGAGCCTAGTTTTACCCTAATTCGGTGGCCTGAAACTCATAGTTTACAGGCCACATTAGGCCTCAGATTATGCTGGTTTGCAAAGTGATATTTAATTCCTATTGGATTCCAGTGGAGATATCCAACCTTTTTTTAAATCATTCACCTTCAACCTACATTCAGATTGACTGCCAGGTTTGGAAACACTAAGATATGAGACTATGTTTTACATCTACTGTAAAGTGGAACAACCAAGTCCAAGTAACAGACTGGAATAGTTTAATTCTGAAGAACCGTAGAGGCCACGTCAAGTACCCCATACTTAACCCAAATGTTCTTTATCGGGCAAGCGTTCTCCAAGGAACCTTAAGAGCTGAGGAAGAACCATTTAAGAACCTTTCTTTCTTTCAGTGTACTTTTAATCCTACCCTGGTGTAACAGACAAGTAATTTTCAGGGCCTTTCTTCTTAGGTAGCCTAGTGGTTAGAGCGTTGGGCTTGTAACCGAAAGGTTACAAGATCGAATCCCCGAGCTGACATGGTAAGAATCTGTCATTCTGCTCTGAACAAGGCAGTTAAACCCAATGTTCCTAGGCTGTCATTGTAAATAAGAATTTTGTTCTTAACTGACTTGCCTTGTTAAATATATATTTTTAAATGTCATATAAACATTTTCACATATGTAGACTCTGGTATGGTACTGGAGATAAGGAAAATGAGGTAGAAAAGTTAACTAGGGTTTGTATTACCCTACAAATGGACAGCCTATTTAAATTACATAAATAACCTTGTGAATTAAATTTGTCAGTCATATCAAACTTTGTCAGTGCTATACCTTTTGTAAATGGAATATGGGGGTTATATTTCACCATGTTATAGCTAATACAGCTAACATATACTAAAGTGGACCTGCAATGTTGATGATTTATTTCTATTGGGGTTTTATTAGTTAGTTCTGTAGTTGGCAATCTGAAATGTGTTTCTCAACCCATAAGAAGTTATCGTAATCTGAATTCACTTGATTTTGTAGCGACAGAAATGTGAACTATCAAAAGGTGCGAAGGAGAAGCACTTTTGTGTTCACGAGATTTGTAGCCTACTGTTTGCTTTATGTATTAATCTGCTTTCCTAAAATGCACTAGACGTGGGTGTTTGGAATGTCTTTTTCGCTCCGCTGGTTTTAATGGTGCTTTCTGCCTGTGTGGAGTTATCCTGTCTTACCTACATATTTGTGTGTTTGTAGACGAACAAATGCTGGAGAAGACTTTTATTAAAGGAAGTTAACTCTTCAGTGTCAACACCAGGGGGCCTTAAAATGCAACACTATATGAGTGTTGCAGTATCAATCATAGCAACCGTCATAACACATTTATTCAACATCATTTACCAGGAGTGTAATCTTTTACATCTTTATTAATCCATTGTACAACATACATGTGTATTTTTCCAGCCACAGTATTTAAAAAGCATGTTTATACAACATAATGTATTCAATATTCCAATGGATTTCAGAATGTACTGTAGCCAAAGTGTTACCAAATTAATTGTTGATCATGTGTTAATTGAAGGGTCCATATATGGTAAAGCCCAGAGATTTAGAACTCCTCATTGGCTGTCTGGTGGATTGAGAGTTTCTGGGGCAGGACTACATTCAGGAAGTGGGACCTGTTCTGCTTCAGTCCCAGGCCCACTGTCTGCTCCAAGCCCAGGTTCAGTTAACTCTCGGTGTGGTCAAAGGGGAGTCCAGTCCACCAACCGCAGCCCATTGGGAGACCTGAGAGAAAGAGACAACATTTAAGAAATATCTCATGATACTCTTAGGGAATGGGCAAAAAAGCCATGAAAGGAAATTAAAGATTACACCCAGTGCGTGCGAAGTTGGCCATGTATGCCATCGCTATCCTGCTTAACTCTTCGTCCTCTTCACTGATCTGTCCATCAGGAGACACACATAGTATGTATATAATCTCTGGATGGAGAGTTAACACAGTGATGACACAGGGATGTTGTAAGTTACATGGTGAGACTGAGGCTGCACTGAATGCATCCCGTATGTCCTCTGGGTTTTTCGCATGCTGGAGGTATTCCTCTACAATAAGCCCATTAAGACCAGATGTCATGATTTCAAACTGATAAGATTGCATCCTTTAAAGCTATAATCCTTCATTGAAGTAATAACACAGTGTAACACCGCCTCTGTTTTGGTAAAAAGATGAGGCATAGGCCTGGATATCGGTAACCACTATCAAATTCATAGACTGCTATGGATGCAAGGACTGACTCTCTATGATATAAAAATTATAGTTTTAACCATGTTTTGAGGCTATACATTTACATTGTTTACAAACATTGTCGTAAAACAAGCTTATATTTTGGGTTCTGATGGGGTGGAACAGTTAAACGAAACTCAATAGGAATTTATAGGCTACATTCTTCAAGAATCAATGGGTATGCAGTATATCATTCATTTATAATTCCAAAAACGTATGTAGCCATGAAGGATTCTAGCTATAAAATGTTGAGTTTTTGTCCACCTATTGCAATCTAACAACCGGTGGAATTAACTATTGGTGTATCCCTTTACACTCACAGATGACAAGTGACAAGTGACGTGACAAGAAGTTGCCCCCGTCGCTCCCTCTAATTGGGGTACTTTTGCTATTTTTTTGTTGACTGAGTGAAGGAAATGAGGGAAATGCTGTAAATTAAGAGGACTCAATGTATTCAATGAGGATTATAATACATTTCGCTTTGATGTCAAACAAGCAACCCAAACCCCACTTGAGTCTAAATGTGCACTTCCCATTTCCATATCATAAAACTCATGTCATATACGGTGTCAATGTTTATGATCACTATGTTTGATGTTCAGTTACAATATGACATGGTGTCATACCGTGGGTTGCTCTGAACAGAATGAGACGTTTGCCTATTGTAACACAATTTGCCGCGGAACCACTTTCTATGTGCACCAAAATGATGATCTGTTTCTCTGCATTGCCTTGTGAAAGCCTAACACTACAGGATCTTATTTTAAAACGTAGCTAGCTCATGTCGGCAATAGAACAAGCTTTCAAATGATGCCCACCTGACCCAGGATGCGATTTATGAATGGTCAGTTTTTGGATTGCGGAAACAACAACAATTGTGTGATTGCAGGGTTGTGTTCCAAACAAAACAACGTCAAGTGTGATTGCTCTAGTTCCTCAACTGCACAGCTAGGAGAGCTCAAAAAAAGCACTTTATAGTTGAAAGCCCTTCTTTGAGTCATAAAAGTGCAATGAAATGACTTGTCTGGTCACTTGGCGACACCACTCAAACCCTTGTCTTATGTTGCACCTACCCCACTTTTCCAGGACAATTCTTATCATGTTACTGAATTAATCCAGAGTATTTTCTGATTTCATTGTCAACAAATGCAGCGAAAAGTACAGTAAATGTAAAATGCACGTAAAATCAACAGTGTAATGTTTGGATTCAGTCTTGTGTCAGGTGAACTGTTGTATCCTCAGCCTTTGTCTAATACTCCAAACTAGTCCCTTTCAATTGCTACCATGCTTATGCATTTAATATTTATTCTGTAAGAAACATTTACATTTAGTCCTATCAATATACAGTGCATTTGGAAAGTATTTAGACCTCTTGACTTTTTCCACATTTTGTTATGTTACAGCCTTAGTCTAAAATTGATTAAATTAAATGTTTTTCCTCATCAATCTACACACAGTACCCCATAATGACAAAGCGAAAACAGGTTTTTAAAATGTTTCGCAAATGTATAAATTTCTTTTAAAAACAGACTACTTATTTACATAACTATTCAGAACCTTTGCTATGATACTCAAAATTGAGCTCAGGTGCATCCTTGATCCTTGAGATGTTTCTACAGCTTGATTAGAGTACACCTGTGGTCAATTAAATTGATTGGACAGGATTTAGAAAGGCACACACCTGTCTATAAAAGGTCCCACAGTTGACAGTGCATGTCAGCGAAAAACCAAACCAGGAGGTCAAAGGAATTGTCAGTAGAGCGCCGAGACAGGATTGTGTCGAAGCACAGATCTGGGGAGGGGTACGTAAACATTTCTGCAACATTGAAGGTCCTCAAGAGCACAGTAGCCTCCATCATTCTTAAAGGGTAGAAGTTTGGAATCATCAAGACTCTGCCTAGTGCTGAACTCCCGGCCAAACTTAGCAATCGGGACAGAAGGGCCTTGGTCAAGGAGGTGACCAAGCACCCGATGGTCACTCTGTTAGAGCTCCAGAGTTCCTCTGTGGAGCTGGGAGACACTTCCAGGACAACCATCTCTGCAGCACTCCGTCAATCAGGCCAGACCGAAGCCACTCCTCAGTAAAAGGCACATGACAGCCCCCTTTGAGTTTTCCAAAAGGCAGCTAAAGACTCTCAGACCATGAGAAACAAGATTCTCTGGTCTGATGAAACCAAGATTGAACTCTTTGGCCTGAATGCCAAGCGTCACATCTGGAGGAAACCTGGCACCATCCCTATGGTGGTGGCAGCATCATGCTGTTGGGAGTTTTTGGAGCGACAAGGACTGGGAGACTAGTCAGGGTTGAGGGAAAGATGAACGTAACAAAGTACAGAGAGATCCTTGATGAACACCTGCTCCAGAGCGCTCAGGACCTCAGACTGGGGCGAAGGTTTACCTTCCAACAGGACAACCACCCTAAACACACAGCCAAAACAATGCAGCAGTGGCTTCAGGACAAGTCTCTGAATGTCGTTGAGTGGTCCAGCCAGAGCCCGGACTTAAACCTGATCAAACATCTCTGGAAAGACCTGAAAATAGCTGTACAGCGATGCTCCCCATCCAACCTGACAGAGCTTGAGAGGATCTCCAGTGAAGAATGGGAGAAACTCCCCAAGTAATAATAATAATAATAATATATGCCATTTAGCAGACGCTTTTATCCAAAGCGACTTACAGTCATGTGTGCATACATTCTACGTATGGGTGGTCCCGGGGATCGAACCCACTACCCTGGCGTTACAAGTGTGTCAAGCATGTAGCGTCATACACAAGAAGACTCAAGACTATAATCGCTGCCAAAGGTGCTTCAACAAAGTACTGTGTAAAGGGTCTGAATACTTATGTAAATGTAATATTTAAAAAAAAATTATATAACTTTAGAAACATTTCTAAAAACCTGTTTTTATGGGGTATTGTGTGTGGATTGATGAGAGAAAAAAAACAATTCATGCATTTTAGAATACCTCTGTAACGTAAGAAAATTTGATAAAATTCAAGGAGTTTCCAAATGCACTGTAGGCCAATTCTCGTGAGTTAAAAGGGTTAAGCAAGAGAAGTATATAAGTGGATGAATAAGGAGAACTTACATAAAAAATAAAATGTCCATCACGGATTCCACAGACTGCTTCTACATGCCATCAACCCAACCCAAAGATGCATAAAAATACAACTATGGCATCAGAAACAACAGTTAGACTGCAACAGAGGTGAAGATATCTGAAATGTGATACAGGTACAGTAATCTGATCTGATCTGATGACCACAATAATGTTGTCTTAAAGAAAATCTCACAAGATATAAAAGCCAGTGAGCTTGCCTGAGACATAATCCATCCAAATTCATGGTTGACCACCTCTACAACCATAGGAACCTTCAGGAACTCCTTGTTCTTCAAAACCTCTTCAGGAGGCCCTTTCAGGAACACACCATCAATGCAGGGCCCATGAATGCCTGAACCTAAAATACAGATATTTTTGTTATCTTCCGTGTATATGATAATAGACCAACATGCCAAATTAAGCCACATCAAACAGAACTGAACTTTTTTGATGGTGTGAGTATGTCCCTCTGACGCACTGCACAATCTTCTCAGTCGTGCTGTCATCACACTCTGACAGATTGGACATCATCTGGAATGGGAGAGGAACTCACCTGCCATTAACAAACCCTCTCAGAGAAGACTGGTTACTATTTTAGGTCATAGTCAGGGCCATCATGTTATTTATATTGTAACCAATGGTTTGTTTTGTACCAGCATTAATGGGGGCAGGGTGGGTGTGGACCTGGATGCTGTGTTACATAGGTATTCATGAGTATCTTGGCATTGGCCAGTGGGTTGTTGGTAGTAATGGGCCTCTAGTGGTGCCACTCCACTCATAGGGATGGCTCTGGGAAACAGGCCCTCAGCTAATGGACACAACACCTGTCAGGTGATAGACAGAGCCATTGGGTCAAACAGCGCTACTCTCTTTGGTTTTGATGGTTTACACTGTGAGGTGTAAATTCAACCACACCTCTTCTTTTGTACCTGACCATCTCACTGCTGTGTCACATTGTCTTTCTCATACCTACCAGCATGGATGCACTAATGCCCCAGGTAGATTGTCCGAAGACGGTGACTGAGTCTGGGTCTCCCCAAAAATCCATGATATTATCACGAACCCACTGAAGGCTGGCAATCTGGTCCAAGAAGCCCCAGTTACCACCTGCATGTTTGTCTCCTGTACTTGAAGCAAATAAACAATACACCTGGTGTTGTAATGTCCACGGTTGCAATTGTTTTGGCACACCTGACACATCAAATTAACATTCAAGGCACCATTGTAAAACATACTATAGTTCAGTTAGAGTTTAAGGCACTTAATGCGAATTGGAGTAAATGTAGAGTAACACTGGTGAAATGTTGTCAAGGTCATACCTTAAGAAACCCAGGATGCTAAGGCGATACTGAATGACAACCACAACCACATTCTGATAGGCCACCAGGGCCGATCCATCATATTGGAAGTTTCCACCCACAGCTAAGCCTCCCCATGGATGCAAACCATAACCCGAGTAAAGGGTAGTTTGGTGCAAGTACAGACGTGTCTGTCAGTAAGACTTGGAGTCATATTGTCCAATAGGTAAAAAGGAGGGGAGTAGGATCAGGTTGTAGGTTAAATAAGGACAAAATCTGTAATGCAATATGTACCTGTTTGAGCTAACAAAGCGCTGAAAAGGCCTACGGCCAGGCAAAAACTCAGCAGAAACTGTTTCATCGTGGCTGTTACTTTCAGAGAGAAAGAGAAGTTCAGACTGATGAAAACACATACATTACATAGGCATTTAAATCAATCATAAACACGCACACACTCACATACACACAGACCAGTGACCATACGTAGAATGTATGCACACATGACTGTAAGTCGCTTTGGATAAAAGCGTCTGCTAAATGGCATATATATACATATATATACTATCAGTGTTAACTGTCATTGGTTGTCAGTCAGTGATTTGAAATTCCAATTTCTACGTAAACATTACAGAAGAACAGAGAAGAAGACATGTAGCTACAATACAAGACAGTGAAAATAACAACTGTTTAACACTCAGGTACTCAAATGTTATTCTACTCTTCTTTGTCAGTGTGTTATAACAGGAACACAACCCTAGAGGATGGTGGCCAAAGTTGCGGTGACACTCAGTCCTTACCAAATGAGGTAACATGGTACAGCAATGGAATGAATAAACAGGAAGCGTGTTGTGAAGTGCTGTGTCACACATGCGCAGACACACACAGAACAATGACCTTTGGTTAAAAACTCAACGGATTATCTCTAGCACTCTCTCTGCGGCTCTCTGTCAGTTAAGTTACCGTATATAGTGTACGATACCGTATATGGTAGCAAGCCACTTATGGTAGCACCAGTATTTATTAGATACTATGCTTTTTCAAGTACCTGAATGGCCCTAAATAGCGAGTGCTACTACAAATTAACTTCATGCATACTCATGTCCACATGGGCGTCACGTCTCGTGGCTATATTCACTTCATTTTGTGTGAAAAATATGTCCTGATGGTCGAAGAATTGTTTATTACAAAGCTGTTTATTAGAATAATTGTAGCAGCAACGTGTTCCTGGTCAAAAGAACATCAATCCTTTTGTTTTCTATTTGGTGGTAAAAACGTAGTTGTACACTGAGTCGATACATTGAGTCCATACATTCATTCTATACACTGTACTTTGCCAGATAAAATAGTCAAGATGCATGACACCATTGAGCTCAATTGAAGTGATTGTCTATTAGATTTGATAAAGTACATATGCACACAAAATACCAACAAAAAAAAAGAAACATTATAAGCACTTAAGACCGACAAAGATACACCTTTCTTCCTACTGGATTTGAACACAGGGTTAAGAAGTCACCAGATATGCTGGTTATTGGGTTAGCTTACTAGTGATACATTCATAGTGGTTTGGTGTGGAATAACTTCCTGCGCAAAAAGGAATGTGTACAATGTAGTGGTGAATATCTGTCTCCTTAAATGTTGATGAAATGAAGCACAAAAGATGGACAAAGGTAAAGGGAAGGCATTCGAAATGAATCTGTACCCAGTGCTCAATGTTATTGCATAGCAAACGTCACATCCGAAATGTGTCATGTGAGAGGAATACCAAACAAGGTCTAATACAATGAAACATTTGCCTCCCTTCATACAGATAAATATGTTAAATACATTCCATGTGAGTGTACGCAAAGAACAGCATTATTAACCATGCAAATAACCTTAAAAAAAGACAAGTGGATATTGCACACCCTTTCCAACTAGTCCTGACAACTCAGCCCTCTTCTTGGTCAACCCCAGAGCAGGAATTTAAACATATCCATTTGTCAGAAGGTGAATCCAGTGATCCCTCTCTCAGAAGAACCCGGGGTTCGTGTGCTCTATGACGCAGCGTCTGCAGTGGCGCCTAACGAATCTCAGTGCCTCCGGCGACACCTCGCAGTCCTGTACGTTGAGCAGCTGCAGGTCGCAGCAGTTCGCAGCTATGGCCCGTAGCCCTCGACCCGTCACGCTCTCGCACGCCCTCAGGCTCAGCCTCCTCAGGCCCTGGCAATACAGTGCCAGCTGTTCCAGCCCGCTGTCTGACACCAACGGGCACTTGCCTACATCCAGGGACTTGAGTTTGGGGCAGCTCCTGGCCAAGTGTCCCAAGCCGTGGTCCGTGAGGCCCTCGCAGCCCCGCGCATTCAGGTACCGGAGCCGCGGGCAGTAGCGAGCCACATAGCGCACCCCCACGTCTGTGATGCGGCCGCAGTGGGCCACACTCAGGTAGCGCAGGCAGCCCTCCAGGCGGGCCACCTCGCGCAGCCCGAAATCCCCCACCAGGCGGCAGTCGCTGAGGCTGAGCTCCCTGACGGAGGGGCAGTGCAGAGCTAGGTGGCGCAGGGCTTCGTCAGTGAGGCGCGTGCAGCGCCGCAGGTAGAGGTGTGTGAGGCGGGGGCAGTGGGAGGCAATGGTGCGGAGGCCCTGGTCCTCCAAGGAAAAACAGTCAGACATGTCCAGGTAGTGGATGGAGATCTGCTGGCCATGCAGTGGAGAGAGCTGGACTGAAGCCTCCTGGGTGAGGCTGATGCAGGTCACCTTGGAACAGCCTGGAGGAACAGAAGGGGATTATTACAAAGACAGCCATGTAATCGTAACTGGTCTTGGTCTATAACTTCAAGCAATTTACATATTTTGTTGTCTGACCATTCTCTCCTAGTATAGCATACGCAATTTCCTTATAATTTGTACTAATGTTGCAGCTATGTGAGAAAAGACCACTTGAGGGTGCCAAAGTAGAACCTGCTATATTGCCTAACCATACTTCTTGAAAGACATGACCAAATTCAGAATACAAATAACACATCAGGGGACCAACATTTTCCAGCAAAATAAATACATCTTCATTTCATTATTTCTACAACCACGACCACTCAAGTCTATTTTTACAACAAAGGACTTTACTTCCTCATGGCACTGACTTTGCTTTGTCACCAAAGCCGAGTCAAAGTAAATGTTTTTATTTTGTGCCACTTCCTTAATGAAAGCACCAGACTAGCCCTCTTACTCCTGTTAGGTAAAGGAGTCCGGCTTTCAAAGCTAAGTAGGTCTTTCCTCTCCCACTAGGGACCCAATGGCTGGAAGAGCTTCCATGCTCCTTTAATGTTTTTCCCAGCTTTGGGAGAAAACTAGGACTGAAATGAATTTCTCTTTAAGGAAAGTTCACAGATGTGTGTGATGCAGGGCCGGCCCGCACATTAGGCAAGATTAGGCAGCAGCCTAGGGCTGCAGATTGACAGGGGAGGCATTTTCCGAGCTAAACTGACCAAGATGCACCTCCAACAACACATAATACATCACATAATTCTGCTAAAAACAGTGATCCTTTATCTCACCCAGTGGTATATGGTGAGCGCTGATGCCGCCCCATGATAAGCAGTGCCCACTTTGTAGAACAAACATATTTAAAAAATTAAAAAAGGTCTAACAAAGCATGTAGCCTATAGCCTACTGTACAAAGAGTATGTGGCATTTTCTGTAGCCTACAGTCTGGCAATTACATTTATGAAAATCTCATGAGACAGACACTTTTTACATCATGCACATTTCTCAGATCAAATAGCCAAGTGGTCACCAACCTTTTCTGAGACAAGATCCCTTTCGCAGTCAAAAAGCATGCCGAGATCTACCGCTTCATTAAAAAAAAACATAACTTAAAAAACGTAACATTAACCTAATAAAAACAGTTATGTAGGAATACGGTTTGTGCATTAGGCCTAATATATTATCACAGCATATTTGCCTGGCCTGCCAATGTTGTTCTTCTCAGACCAAATTATCTTTCAAAACTCAAGCTTTGATAACAAAATAGATCAGTTGGTGTAGCACTTACGAGGCACAGCTGAGCATTAATGGAAATCATTTGTTTTGATTTGATTTTACTGGACTAATGCCACCTGCATCTGATGGTCATGGTGCTTTAAAGGCAACTGGAATCTCTGAGGTCAAATCACGACATCAGTGATCTTCAGGTCGAAAAGTTAGAGCTCTAGAAAGATGCCATATTTTTCAGAGTTAGTTTTTTTCAGAGTTCCGAGGTGTCTTGAATGCACTGAATTAGTCTCAGAGGAGGGAAGGAGAAAGCAGCAAAGGGTCTGACCTCTCATGGTCTCTGCTCTCTCCTTCCATCCCTCTGGTGAGACTAACCAGAGAGATGGCACACCGTCTTCCGCCTGATGGCAAAACTTGATTTGCACCGCATCAGCCTCGTGCAAAAAATGAATGTTGTTCCTATGACCAGAGATGGTGAAATATTCCTCGATATTAAAATAGATACAACGAAATGCTAATAAAAATAAAAACACAGGGCTATCGACAGCTACTCATTCACTGCAGCTGCAGCGCTAGTGGAAGTTTGGAGAAGCGTGTTTTACGTTTTGTAATAGTGTTGAATAAAAACAGTGTTGACAGTGCTGAATAAAAGCGCATGACCTCACACAATACAGCAGCTCTTTGCTGTATTCTTTGACAGTCTCTCTCTGGTCATTGTTTAAAAAGTTATTAAATCTTACATAGGCTAGTATCAAACTTTTCTGTGGCCCGGGGTCATTGAAGCTCGAGGCACGGTGATGTGACCTATTCGAATTGCCAGAGCAGTAAGCACATTCAAGTTAGCCACAGATCTTCTGGTCCGTCCGGTAGGGGGAGTTTGTATTTACAGACAAATTAAATGGTTTGAAATGGGAACACTGCCTACCCAGTGTGATCGCAATCGACCGGTTGGTGACCACAAAAACAGCTTAACCTGGTGCCCAATCAAATGGAAAATGTGCTTTGATTTGTATATGACGTGTTAACAAACAAGATGTCCTAAAACAGGACAGGTCACAGTAAAATGGACAATATGCAATGGAAAATCAACTCCTCAGAACTGCTGCCCGGGAGTTTCACACCGTGGGCTAAGTTGTCATGATAATCAGTGGTATTTGTACATTTTTGATGAGCTGCGTCATAGCGAAAAACAAAATACTTCTGCATTTCTGCTGTGTAAACACATGGATTCTCATTGCAAATAGGCTTAGGATGACTCCTGATAAAGTTTGGTAGCTGATGTAGAGCTTAATCAGCCAAATTGAACAGTCACAGGAATCAGGACTAATAAAGCAAATGCAACTGCCTGTTTTCTGGATGGGCATTCCTAAAATTCCTTTGCGGGCCGACAATGACTTTACATTTTTTTAAATTGCATTATGATAACATTGTGACCCCAGTAGAAGTAGTACTTTGACTCTCTATGTCCCCTATCTTCCAGGCCGGCTCGGTCCTCCCCTCCCGCTCCGTGGCTTGACGACTCAATGCGAGCTCACAGAACAGGGCTCCGGAAGGCCGAGCGGAAATGGAGGAAAACTCGCCTCCCTGCGGACCTGGCATCCTTTCACTCCCTCCTCTCTACATTTTCCTCCTCTGTCTCTGCTGCTAAAGCCACTTTCTACCACTCTAAATTCCAAGCATCTGCCTCTAACCCTAGGAAGCTCTTTGCCACATTCTCCTCCCTCCTGAATCCTCCTCCCCCTCCCCCCTCCTCCCTCTCTGCAGATGACTTCGTCAACCATTTTGAAAAGAAGATCGACGACATCCGATCCTCGTTTGCTAAGTCAAACAACACCGCTGGTTCTGCTCACACTGCCCTACCCTGTGCTCTGACCTCTTTCTCCCCTCTCTCTCCAGATGAAATCTCGCGTCTTGTGACGGCCGGCCGCCCAACAACCTGCCCGCTCGACCCTATCCCCTCCTCTCTTCTCCAGACCATTTCCGGAGACCTTCTCCCTTACCTCACCTCGCTCATCAACTTATCCCTGACCGCTGGCTACGTCCCTTCCGTCTTCAAGAGAGCGAGAGTTGCACCCCTTCTGAAAAAACCTACACTCGATCCCTCCGATGTCAACAACTACAGACCAGTATCCCTTCTTTCTTTTCTCTCCAAAACTCTTGAACGTGCCGTCCTTGGTCAGCTCTCCCGCTATCTCTCTCAGAATGACCTTCTTGATCCAAATCAGTCAGGTTTCAAGACTAGTCATTCAACTGAGACTGCTCTTCTCTGTATCACGGAGGCGCTCCGCACCGCTAAAGCTAACTCTCTCTCCTCTGCTCTTATCCTTCTAGACCTATCGGCTGCCTTCGATACTGTGAACCATCAGATCCTCCTCTCCACCCTCTCCGAGTTGGGCATCTCCGGCGCGGCCCACGCTTGGATTGCGTCCTACCTGACAGGTCGCTCCTACCAGGTGGCGTGGCGAGAATCTGTCTCCTCACCACGCGCTCTCACCACTGGTGTCCCCCAGGGCTCTGTTCTAGGCCCTCTCCTATTCTCGCTATACACCAAGTCACTTGGCTCTGTCATAACCTCACATGGTCTCTCCTATCATTGCTATGCAGACGACACACAATTAATCTTCTCCTTTCCCCCTTCTGATGACCAGGTGGCGAATCGCATCTCTGCATGTCTGGCAGACATATCAGTGTGGATGACGGATCACCACCTCAAGCTGAACTTCGGCAAGACGGAGCTGCTCTTCCTCCCGGGGAAGGACTGCCCGTTCCATGATCTCGCCATCACGGTTGACAACTCCATTGTGTCCTCCTCCCAGAGCGCTAAGAACCTTGGCGTGATCCTGGACAACAAACTGTCGTTCTCAACTAACATCAAGGCGGTGGCCCGTTCCTGTAGGTTCATGCTCTACAACATCCGCAGAGTACGACCCTGCCTCACACAGGAAGCGGCGCAGGTCCTAATCCAGGCACTTGTCATCTCCCGTCTGGATTACTGCAACTCGCTGTTGGCTGGGCTCCCTGCCTGTGCCATTAAACCCCTACAACTCATCCAGAACGCCGCAGCCCGTCTAGTGTTCAACCTTCCCAAGTTCTCTCACGTCACCCCGCTCCTCCGCTCTCTCCACTGGCTTCCAGTTGAAGCTCGCATCCGCTACAAGACCATGGTGCTTGCCTACGGAGCTGTGAGGGGAACGGCACCTCAGTACCTCCAGGCTCTGATCAGGCCCTACACCCAAATAAGGGCACTGCGTTCATCCACCTCTGGCCTGCTCGCCTCCCTACCACTGAGGAAGTACAGTTCCCGCTCAGCTCAGTCAAAACTGTTCGCTGCTCTGGCTCCCCAATGGTGGAACAAACTCCCTCACGACGCCAGGACAGCGGAGTCAATCACCACCTTCCGGAGACACCTGAAACCCCACCTCTTTAAGGAATACCTAGGATAGGATAAAGTAATCCTTCTCACCCCCCTCCCCCTTAAAATATTTAGATGCTCTATTGTAAAGTGGTTGTTCCACTGGATGTCATAAGGTGAATGCACCAATTTGTAAGTCGCTCTGGATAAGAGCGTCTGCTAAATGACTTAAATGTAATGTAAATGGGCAGCAGGTAGCCTAGTGGTTAGAGCGTTGGGCCAGTAACCTAAAGGTTTCCCGAGCTGAAAAGCTAGAAATCTGTTGTTCTACCCTTGAACAAGGCAGAACAAGCCACTATTCCCCGATAGGCTGTCACTGTAAATAAGAATTTGTTCTTAACTGACTTGCCTAGTTAAATAAAAGAAGTAACACTAATGAGACATTTTAGATAAAACAGGATTTTCTGAAACGCAGGCCACATGTGCTCAAAACTAAGGTCATTCATTGAGAATTAATTTGCTCACAATGTTATTTCCCTTCATTTAAATTGAGTAACACCAAGTGACATTTTGGAGCAATTTGCTTACCCTTACTACTTTAAACAATGCATAAACAAAGTTTTTCAGTATAAAGGACCTGCATTATGTTTTATCATTCATAAACAGTTCAATAAAACAACAACATGTATGATGTGTAACTATTTGTCATGTTCAAGTGTTTTCCATGGTTGCAACGGCAAGGGACACAAATGCCAATGCAAATCAATAACGACCCCTATAATAACCGCAGGAAACTGGGCATTCCTCTGATATACGATGTGAACATGTGTGAAGCATTTGCATAAAAGCTGATTCTTCACTCATTCAGAGTCTCCAACCACTTCTGAACTGAACTTGTCCCCAACCTCCCATGTTTACCTGAGACATCGAGGTGCTCCAGGTTGGGGCAACAGGAAACCACCTCGAACACGGCCTCATTGGAGATGTTGTAGCAGCCGGTCACCTCTAGGCGGCGCAGCTCCGGGCAACACTGAGCCACTGCATGCAGCCCCCGGTCAGTGAGCCTCCGGCAGCCGCTGGCCACTACTGTCTCCAGGGTCAGACACACGTTGGGGGTGTCCTGACACAGCCGGTGGGTCAGCACCCTCAGGGCACGGTCGGCATGGAGCAGCTCGCCTGTCAGACGCAAGGTGTTCCACAGGCGCGGGTCCCATGCCAGGTTGTACCAGCGCCGGCACACCCGTGCACAGCAGCACAGCTGATTGGTGGGAAGGTGAGAGAAGATCTGCAGGAGGGCATGATCAGGGAGGAGGTCGATGGGGGCGTAGTGTTGACCTTTAGATTGGCGGGAGCGGGTCTGGGTGCCTGGCTGGGGGTGTACCATGGCGATGGTCTCTGCAGAGCCAGAGGGGGAGGTGGACTCATGGCCATTGATGGATAGGGCTGGGGAGGAGAGGGAAGGGGACTTTGTGGGCAGGATGAGGCCAGGGCTGGGGGTGCTCAATGTCCGTGTGCTGCGGTCTGAGTCTGAGAGAAAGAGAGAGAGATATATAAATAGAGAGAAAACAATCAGAAGCATAGTTCATACTACCATAGAGATATGTCACGTCAGAGACATAATGCAGCCTGAGAAATATATATTTTTAAATATGGAAAAAAATCCCACACACAAGTCAATAGCCATTTTTCCTCTCTTCCCCATAATCTCATTGTCAAGAAACATATGTCCGTTGTTGTACGACACTTTGTATTACCATATTTACACTTTGAAAATGGTGCAGTCCATTTGATATTGTTCAAAGCTCCAGCCATGAGAGAACAGCATCAAATGTGGTACCTATCAACTGGCTTTTATTAAAGCTTTCGGCACAGATGGTGCCATGCAGGGTTCTACCATCAATGACTAACACAAACTATAGGGTTACCATGGATCTCATTATCTTGTTTTGGGATGTTTGTGTGAAAATGAAGTGTCAAGTTTATCTTGCGTGCACTTGTACAACGGTCACAGGGCCTCTTCATCAGATAAACTTGCTCTGTTCAAAGGCGGCGGTTAGGGAGTTTGGTGCTGCGGTCGGCATTGTATGGTTGGCCATATGTAAACACTGAGGCCCCTCCAGACTGCAGATGTGCGCTGAGTGCCGCCGTGCCGAGGGAAGGAGGGAGTCGTGAGAAGCTGCAAGCTGGATCCCATCACCGTGGCGTGAGAGCGGAGGATTCCCCCATCACTTTTTTGGCCCTGGAGTTGGATCTGATTCCTGAGAGCGACCCATCACACTGGGACACGGAGTGCTCTCCTCCGATGCGATCACCATCTCCTCATCACCCCTCAAAGCGGACCGTCCCTTCTCAAAGGTTTTGTACGGAGTGGTTGTAATCATTGAAAGAAGTCACCTCGCCGTCCCGGTGTGGGAGAGTGGAATCGTTATCGGCTAAAAACAGAAAGAATCTAAATTGCACACTTCTTGCATCCTCTCTCCTCACCTCCTCAAAAAATCCAATGGAGGAGAAGGTCAGAGGGGAGGGACCTCTGGCTTTCTCATCCAGTGGGTTTTGAAAGGGAGACAAGGAGAGAGGAAAGATGAAGCGAGGAGTATGCAATTGAGATATTCCCTTAATATGAATCCTCTGACTGGGACACAGACACAATTGCGTGATACAAGTGAGGAGGGGGAAATACGACAGTGTATAAATCTCATCTCCTACACAAATCATTTTTTAAAAACTGGAGAGTGTGGGAAACATTTTCACCATTTGATACCCCACGATTATAAATGGTTTCCCGAAAGTCCAACAAATTATGCGTTTTGGATGATCCACCTATATATGGGGCATATAGGGGTTATGGCTAGACTTTGGTTCTTTATGAGGGGGAACAACCCTGATAAAAAGCTGCGGCTCGTTACACGATGTAATGGGATGTCTAAAATCAAGTTTACAGCCTACTGCATTCAGGAAAAGTCTCTACAGTGTAATATATCATGCAGGTATACAAATAGATTATAGGCATTGGGTATGTACAAAATTGGAGGGGATTTAGAGAGAAAATGGGAACAGACAGGTAGACAGATAACGTCTGTCAGTTATGTAGATTTATTTATGTAGATTTATAGATTTTCAGAGACAGAGCACACTGTTTCTACATAATGTATGCCTGTTGCTGCGAGACAAACGAACATTGACCCCGCTAATGCCTGTTAGTTAGATTTGTGTGCGAGCAGAGCACAGACAGGCGGACAGACAGACAGCGACCCTCCTAAAGTTTGTCACGTAGATTTGTATTCCAGACCTGACCTGAGATCAGACTCCTCCTGACCAGGTTGTGATGACATACCCAGACTCAGGCCCTCTGGGGAACATGATACAAGACTACAACACAAAGTGAAAAAATATGTTGACTCAACACTCACAGAGGCTTCAGAAAACAACTAAAAAAACATAATCTCTGCCATATAGAATGGCTTAGAGAAAATGTAAAAATGTGTATAGAAAATAACACGGCTTGGAGGACTAGGGAGAACACTAGTTGTGGAAATGCTTACAGAAATCCTTAGTCTTATTCCATTATTTATTTTAGATTAGTATGAATACATCATGCATGCGGTCCCATTCAGTGTTGGAGCTTTCGGGTTGCGGGTTGGGGGTTCTCAAGAACTAGCGCTGGCCTTGGTCTGCATTTAAATGCTTTGCCCATTCTCATACTGGGTGGTCCATTCATAGTGGGTTCCACTTGATACACTACATGACCAAAAGTATGTGGGCATTAATATCATGGACATTAATATGGAGTTGGTCCCCCATTTGCTGCTATAACAACCTCCCCTCTTCTGGGAAGGCTTTCCACGAGATATTGGAACATTGCAGCAGGGACTTGCTTCCATTCAACAACAAGAACATTAGTGAGGTCGGGCACTGATGTTGGGCAATTAGGTCTGCCTCGCAGTCGGCGTTCCAATTCATCCCAAAGATGTTTGATGGGGTTGAGGTCAGGGCTCTGTGCAGGCCAGTCAAGTTAACCCACACCAATCTCGACAAACCATTTTTGTATAGACCTCGCTTTGTGCACAGGGGCATTGTCATGCTGAAACAGCAAATCAAATCAAACTTTATTGGTCACTTATTCCAACAGTGCAGTAATATCTAACAAGTAATCTAACAATTCCCCAACAACTACCTAATACACACAAATATAAAGGGGCGAATGAGAATATGTACATATAAGTAGAGTTGAAGTCGGAAGTTTATATACACCATAGCCAAATACATTGAAACTCAGTTTCTCACAATTCCTGACATTCAATCCTAGTAAAATTTCCCTGTCTTTGGTCAGTTAGGATCACCACTTTATTTTAAGAATGTGAAATGTCAGAATAATAATACAAATAATGATTTATTTCAGCTTTTATTTCTTTCATCACATTCACAGTGGGTCAGAAGTTTACATACACTCAATTAGTACTTGGTAGCATTGCCTTTCAATTGTTTAACTTGGTTCAAACGTTTTGGGTAGCCTTCCACAAGCGTCCCACAATAAATTGGGTGAATTTTGGCCCATTCCTCCTGACAGGGCTAGATTAACTGAACAAATATGTAGGCCTCCTTGCTCACACACGTTCTTTCAGTTCTGCCCACAAATTTTATATGGGATTAAGTTCAGGGCTTTGTTGTCCTCAAGCCATTTTGCCACAACTTTGGAAGTATGCTTGGGGTCCATTGTCCATTTGGAAGACCCATTTGCAACCAAGCTTTAATTTCCTGATGTCTTGAGATGTTGCTTCAATATATCCACATAATTTTCATGATGCCATCAATTTTGTGAAGTGCACCAGTCCCTCCTGCAGCAAAGCACCCCCACAACATGCTGCCACCACCATGCTTCACGGTTGGAATGGTGTTCTTTGGCTTGCAAGCATCCCCCTTTTTCCTCCAAACATAACAATGGTCATTATGGCAAAACAGTTCTATTTTTGTTTCATCGGACCAGAGGACATTTCTCCAAAAAGTACAATCTTTGTCCCCATGTTCAGTTGCAAACCGTAGTCTGGCTTTTTATAGTGGTTTTGGAGCAGTGGCTTCTTCCTTGCTGAGCGGCCTTTCAGGTTATGTCTATATAGGACTTGTTTTACTATGGAAACTTTTGTACCTGTTTCCTCCAGCATCTTCACAAGGTCCTTTGCAGTTGTTCTTGGATTGACTTGCACTGTTGGTACCATAGTACGTTCATATCTAGGAGACAGAGGGCGTCTCCTTCCTGAGTGGTATGATGGTTGCATGGTCCCATGGTGTTTATATTTGCGTACTATTGTTTTTACAGATGAATGTGGTATCTTCAGGCGTTTGGAAATTGCTCCCAAGGATGAACCAGACTTGTGGAGGTCTACAATTTTCTGAGGTCTTGGCTGATTTCTTTTGATTTTCCCATGATGTCAAGCAAAGAGGCACTGAGTTTAAAGGTAGGACTCCAAATACATCCACAGGTACACCTCCAATTGATTCAAATGATGTCAATTAGCCTATCAGAGGCTTCTAAAGCCATGACATAATTTTCGGGAGTTTTCCAAGCTGTTTAAAGGCACAGTCAACTTAGTGTATGTAAACTTCTGACCCACTGGAATTGTGATACAGTGAATTATAAGTGAAATAATTTGTCTGTAAACAATTGTTGTAAAAATGACTTGTGTCATGCAGAAAGTCCTAACCGACTTGCCAAAACTACAGTTTGTGAACAAGACATTTGTGGAGTGGTTGAAAAACAAGTTTTAATGCCTCCAACCTAAGTGTATGTAAACATTCGACTTCAACTGTACATATGCCATTCATTTTGATGAATGAACAAGCCTTAGTTTCATCATCCAAATCCTAACTGATACTATGGATTTTGCATGCAGGAGACATGGCCAGCTGCCACTGGACAAGGAGCAACATCCAAACTCCGTAATTACATGTCACTCACTGATCATAAGAGCATTCCAAACCCAGAGAATCACAGTGCTCCTAATTAAGCTCCATTTCCCCCATAGCTCCTATCCACACTTTCATGCAGCTGGTGGGAAAAGTTAAATGAAGACAGCTTTTCTTTTCTTTTGATTCACTCTATTTTGAGTTTGAGCACCTGGGTGTCTTTTGGAGGATACACAGCTAAGTCTCTTTGCTCTCTGTAAGAGACAAAAAGGTATCAACTAAGGCTCATGTCAACTAGTTGATTGAGCCAACTGCAAGTACAGTGGTAGTTAAAATCCTATGCTATCTGTTCTTTTCAAAACTGAACGGTTTTGAAACCCTCTCTACTTTTACTGTTTGCAGAGGAAATAAAAACTTTAGCCGTCTTGATCATTTTGTAACTTCGATTGAAAACGAGAGTTTTACGAGAAACTGTTGAGTCCAACCTCAGCATCAGTCAAGCCTCGGTAGCCAGAGCATGACTCGTAAAAGTTGAACTTTCATCGGCGGTTCTATGCATCGGAAGGAATAGATCCTGGAAGTGTCTTCAAAGCCCTTCACTTCCATCCCAATGGTGAGACAAACACGTACCGCCATTAAAAAACACGCAGACACTGCTTTTGCCAGTCCAAGTTCAGTATCATTCTAATGGAAACCAGCATGCTAGGGCTAATAAAACCAGTTAGATTTTAGACATACACAAATATGCAGACAAACAACAGACAGGCATAACACAAAGACCCAGCCAAAACAAATGACCTGAAATGTAAAACACCCAAGTTCATCAGGTTAAAAAAAATGTAAAAGAAATAAACAAACTGGAAAAGTATTGATTACTCTTTTGTGTGATGTGTGTGAAAGTGCTATTGGTCGAAAGAACTATCCTTTGTCCCCTTTTAAATGAACTCCTTCCTACCATATGTTTCATCAATCATGGTAGTTCAACACGACACTGTAATCACATTTGATGTCTCTGTATTACTTGCAAACCTGTGATTAAAAGGACATATCTCACCCGGCTGATTACGCTAGACATCAATTTACAAGGGGTACAGATGGTGCAAGACTCCTTTAGTTTGAGACATCAGAGAGAAAGTTGTCAAACATCTGGTATCTAACATGCACAAACTATTTCGGACGGGGGGGGGGGAATGAAAGAGAAACTCATGTATTTTAAGTGTGCAACCACAGCAAGGCATTTTGGGCTAAAATAATTCCCCACTGATACCCAAACCAATGATGATCCATATAAAATGATCCATACACTGTAGTCCTCAGCCATAATAATAAAGATGATCACATAGTCGTTTTGTGCATTATAAACTCAACAGATGTTGAAAAAAGGTATAATGAAGAATGAGAGGGAGAGAAGACAACTACGAGGACAACAACAAGGAGAAGCAGGTGGGAATTTATTGGAATGACTCATGTACTGGAGGCAGCTCTGCGGGGTAGTCACTAGCTGGGACAGCCACAAAGAAATACAATCTGATTTTAAACCTAACCCTAACCTTAACCCCACTGCTGTTCTTATGTCTAACTCTAATCTTAAATTAAGACCGAAAAGCACATTTTTGTTTTCTTGCATTTATATGATATATAGCCAATTTTGACTTTGCAGCTGGCCCATCTAGTGGTAATCCCTCAGCTCTGTCTCTCGGTCAAGATTCATCCTAATAAACGTCAGAGCAGAGATACGGGAAGAAAAAAGAGAGGGGGGGAAAGATAAATTGGCAAAAGATGTCACAGACTTAACCGAAGCCTGAGAGAAGTGTTCAGGCTGGGTCAATCCAGACCTCAACGCAGTCCAGTAGTACACCAAAGAGCTCCTTTCAAGAACACTGCAAAGGGCTTCCATGACTCTAGCTCTTGCCAGTGGGCTAATGCTACAGTGTCTGGCAAGACAGTCCAATTCATTACCTCAGTGCCATTACTCCTGTGACAAGTTCTTTCCCATCGGTCTTTTCCACTGTGGTTGTTTTGCCAAGAAAAGGGGGTGGGGTATGTGAGAAAGTCAGTGACACTCATTTCTAAATCCCAACTGACAGTGAATAGGACATCGTCAAGTCCCTTTTCCAAATCAACCTAGGAAAAACCGTATCACAAAGAAACCAGCACATACAGTGCCTTCAGAAAGAATTCACACCCTGTCCTTTTCCACATTTTGTTGTGTTACAGCCTGAGTAAAACATTTATTGAATTGAGATTTTGTGTCACTGGCCTACATACAATACACCATAATGACAAAGTGGAATGAAAAACGGAAATGTCTTGAGCCAAAAAGTATTCAAAACCTTTGTTATGGCGAGACTAAATAAGTTCAGGAGTAACATTGTGCTTAACAAGTCACATAATAAGTTGCTTGGACTCCCTCTGTGTGCAATAATAGTGTTTAACATGATTTTTTAATGACTACCCCATCTCTGTACCCCACACATACAACTAACTATCTGTAAAGTCCCTCGGTCATGCAGTGAATTCAAACGCAGATTCAAACACAAAGACCAGGGAATTTCCCCCTATTGATACATGGGTAAAAACTAAAAAGCAGACATGGAATATCCCTTTGAGCATGGTAAGGTTATTAATTACACTTTGGAAGGCATATCAATACACCTACTGTAGTCACTACTAAGATGCAGGTGTCCTGTCTAACTTAGTTGCCGGAGAGTAAGGAAAGGCCTCAGGGATTTCACCATGAGGCCAATGGTGACTTTAAAACAGTTACAGAGTTTAATGTCTTTGATAAGCGAAAACTGAGGATGGATCAACAACATTGCAGTGACTTCATAATACTAAACTAAATGACAGAGTGAAAAGAAGGAAACCTGTACAGAATAAAACATATTACAAAACATGCGTCCTTTTTGCAATTTGGCACTAAATTAAAACTGCAATTTTTTTACTTTATATCCTGAATATAATGTGTTATGTTTGGGGCGAATCCAACACAATACACCAATGAGTACCACCTTTCATATTTTCAAGCATGGCTGCATCATGTTATGGGTATGGTTGTCATCTGCAAGTACAAGGGAGTGTTTTTTTTTAGGATAAAAATCAAAAGAATAGAGCTAAGCACAGGCACAATCTTAAACCTGGTTGTGTGCTTTCCAACAGACACTGGAAGATAAATTCACCTTCCAGAAGGACAATAACCTAAAACACAAGGCCAAATATACACGGGAGTTGCTTAGCAAGTAATGCTGAGCAGTGGCATGTATCCATGGATGCCAAGGGAAGCCAGGCTTCCCCAAATATTTGAATGTATCTTTCATCTGTCTTTGTGTTTTCAAAATATCCCATCAATTTGCAAGTGGCTGAATCTCACCAGAGAAATCATCAGAATGAGGGAAACAGTGTCCCCTCTGTCTCAGTATGTGTAGCCCATGTATCTGATGCTGTCTGGACCAAAATAAAATGTATTAGCCCATCCACCACTCCTCCCTCTTCCGAGGACACATATATTTTTATTTTTTTTACAGTTTTTCTGCTACATATACTTTTTACACATACATTTTACATAAACATTTAGCATATACATTTTACATACATGGTACTTTTATATAAAGCAGTCACAACAATAATACATTACCAAACATAAGCTCTTTAATCCCACCCCTCAGCAACTCTCAGCCCATCCCACCTATCACCATAGACCAACCCTGTTTGGTTTCCATGTGCCATATATTTTTCAATTGTGCTGTGATGTTTTGCATACATTTCAAACCTTTCTGATCGTATAGTATCCACAGGTTGTGAGCTAAAAATTAAAACCTTTCCTACTAGTATTATTATATTTTGTATTGTATAACCTGTTGCCGCTGTAGTATTTGACTGATTGATGCCAGCAAGCATTTGGCCTCCCATCATAAAACAATTTTAAAAATCATTAGCCAATCAGTGTTGAGCTGAGCTCAACTGTGAGTTATCCTGGTGCAGCAAAACAAACCCCTCAAGGGAGGCCAGTTTGGATTTGGCTTCAGACCAATCAAATCAAGCAAAATATAACTTTCAGGATAAACGTGTCTGTTTCTGGTCTGTGTTGATGTCCTTCAGTAGCTAGCTTGCTAAATTGGCCATTTCCAATGGATGGAGATGGGGATTTGGACTCTGTACAGGCCAATGATTATGGTCTAACCATAAATGAATATGTTGTGCCACTGGCTTGAGGCCAATATGTAGCCAAGTAGGCTCACGTTAACTTGCTAGCTAACAGTTGGTTCTGTTGTTCATTGTTGCCCATGTGAGGAAGTTTGGCTAGCAAGCATTTTTAGCTAGGTAGCTTATGACAACAACTAAAAGTGTACTGTATGACAGAGCCATAGAATGTTTTGCCAACATGAAAGAGAGGAGGATGGCATTGGCATTCAACTAGTCTAAACGTAGGGTGAGTAAAAAAAAAAGAAGTTCTCTTACGCATGCCCTTACACACACACACATCAGTACCATGGTAAGCCACATGATATTTACAAACATTGATTTGGCAAAAAAAATTGGGGAATCTTTAAGTTTGTTTTCTGTATGTTAAAATGCTGTCATTATTTTAGTAGTTCTTCAAAGTAAATAAGACAAACTTTTATTATTGCTGAATATCAACTATCAATCACTTAGATCATGTATTTTCAGGTAGATATACCTCGCGTAGCAACTGCTTTCGATCCCTCTTTCTCTCTTCTCTGTCTCCATTCCACACCATTCTTATTATAGCTCAGTGCTCCACACATACTAGACAAGCAGGCCAGTGCAATGGATTATGGGAATTAAAGTTAATTACTGTACTACGTTTTCTGTGCTAAACTATGTATAATATTGGCCTGTTGGAAACTACAACTCCCTACTACATTGCACAGTTCAGGCTGGATCTGATTTACCTCTACAGAAACTGCTCATTGAGCTCACAGAAAATAAATGTAATAACATGGAATTAAAATAATTGAACTGAGATCGGTTGATTGTTCCTGAGTGGACTAGTTACAGTTTTGAATGAAATCGTCTTGAAAATCTATGGAATCAAGAACCAGCTTGACAGAGCTTGAATAATTCAAAAATGAATAATGTGCAAATATTGTACAATCCAAGTGTGCAAAGCACATGCAGAGACTCACAGCTGTAATCTCTGTCAAAGGTGATTCTAACATGTATTGACTCAGGGGTGTGAATACTACCGTAAATTTGATATTACTGTATTTCATTTTCAATAAATTTGCAAACATTTCTAAAAACATGTTTTCACTTTGTCATTACTGGGTATTGCGTATAAATGGGTGAATTCAAGCTGTAACAAAACAAAATGCGGAATAAGACAAGGGTATGTGAATACTTTCTGAAGGCACTGTAATAAGAAATGCTCCATGGTTTCAGATGTCGAAACCAGTGGCCAGGCTTTTGTGTACTGTCTGTAGGGGCTCTAACGTAATTGATAAGGGCAGCAAAACGATCCAAAATAGAGAGACAGAACCTGCTGTCAGCATCTAGGCCAGTATTGGGTTACAATGGCTCTATAAAACCATATGGCCTTTATATCTCATTTTTGGAAGACTGAGTCCTAATAAGGGCCGAGAAAGTGTAATGGGATTTGTGGGAGAATACTAAGTCTCTCCTACCTTGAGTTGAATAAGTGGATGCTGAGATTGCAGTGCAGTGCAGCAGCTTGCCTGTCACCAAGGCCTTCACTACAGGAAGCAGTTACGTCACCAGACAAGCCCGAGTACAATGGAGCCTGGCGCTTCGCTTACAATGTGCATACTAGGGCAGGAAACTGTGGGAGTTTTAGAACGACCAGCATGACTTTTCTCTCCCAAACAGCCTGCTCCTCACTGAGCATGAGCAGCACCACGTGTCCTCTGGCCCCTCTGACACATACCCCCAAAACAACACTAATATCCTCAGGGCTTCAAAAAAAAGGCCTCAGTGTCTGCTCCAAGGACACACAATCCCTCCCCCTAGCCTCTCCTCACTTCGTAAATCTTCGCTGAGGAGGACTGCAGACCCTCAGATATACGACAGCCAAACCCAGGCCTGATCTGCTCCAACTTTCTCAGCTCAGAGAGAGGCCATTGTGTGTCTATGTATCACAGCACTAATTTTCCTGAACGGAGATGACATTCTGAGGCTCCAAAAGCAATTTGGCATCAGGGTAGAACTGATCCAGCCTCTTGCAAAGCGCTGACTGTAGAAACATTAGAAGCTGATGCAACATTTACAGGTTGCTAAAGCAGGATATCAAGAGGGAAAAGCAGGAAGTGCTTAATTTCTTCTAACCAACTGCTGCTCCTGGACATAGAGTGTGCTTGAGGTAGTGTACTATACATGTAGATTTAGCAATGTTTAGTTTAGTGACAGTGTGGACAGCAGGTGTGGAATGATGGCCATGATACATAGCTAGAGCTGGGGGCTGGTCCAACTCAAAAAATGACAGCCCTCCCAATGTAAAACATATTTTCACATGACCCTTCCCTTGTACTGTAAAATAAACGGAACACCCTCCCCCCACATATAATTAACTCAAAATAATGTCAACGACCATGTGTTTATAAACGTGGAAATCGTCTTTTGTCACTTCAGCATGCTTTTGTGGCACAGTTAATGCCACGCAGGGCTCCTGGCCAGATGATTGACAGTGCACTGACCACTCTCCCTGCCTGTACATTGCAATCAAAGCCGGCTGCAGGCAATGATCAGCTAGGGAGAAATGATATATATATATAATTATATGCAACGAATATGCACCACACAACCAATAAACCAAGCATACCGATTTCAGGCACTTCAATATCATGGTGTCACGATGTCAATATCAACAACAGAAAATACATCTCTCCCTACCTTGTAGGCTTACCCAGTATCAAACGCTTGTCTTGACATTCAACTTTTTGGTGTATTGTAACAGATGTCTTTTTCCATTCACCAGTTTGGACTGATTGATTGATTTTATTCGTCAGTTTAAAAAAAAGACACATATACACAAACATTTGTTTGACGGGGATTGCACAACTAAACTTATTCCATTGTGGTCCCGAGATTTTATGTAAATACATATACAATTACATAGATACAGACACATTACAGAGATAGAGAAGAAGAATTGCTCAACCTCCAGATGAGTATGAGAGGGGAGTTTAAGCTTGTTTTGCTGGTAGCATATTCTTTATTGTTTGGGGTTGCTGGTGACCCATGATGTGCAGGCATAATCAAAGTGACTTGGATTAGTGCACTTGCCAGAGTCTTTAGGGTGTCTATAGCTATGTTTCCATTCAATTGCTGACAGTATTTCATGTGGATATTCAAAAATCTTCAATATACCATTTTCCTTTACAAAATGTTTTGCGCCAGACAACATGACAGGAAAGATTTGAATTTAACAGATATATAAATTTAAAAAATACAGACACCCATATGCATTCAGATCTAAGTATTCAGACACCAAGTTGACTGTGCCTTTAAACAACTTCGAAAATTCCAGCAAATGATGTCATGGCTTTAGAAGCCTCTGATAGGCTAATTGACATAATTTGAGTCAATTGGAGGTGTACCTGTGGAAGTATTTCAAGGCCTACCTTCAATCTCAGTGCCTCTTTGCTTGCCATCATGGGAAAATCAAAAGAAATCAACCAATACCTCAGAAAAAAATTGTAGAAGTCAACAACAAGTCTGGTTCATCCTGAAGGTAGCACGTTCATCTGTACAAACAGTAGTACGCAAGTATAAACACCATGGGACCACGCAGCCGTCATACCACTTAGGAAGGAGCCACCTTCTGTCTCCTAGAGATGAATGTACTTTGGTGCGAAAAGTGCAAATCAATCCCAGAACAACAGCAAAGGACCTTGTGAAGATGCTAGAGGAAACAGGTACAAAAGTATCTATATATCCACAGTAAAACGAGTCCTATATCGACATTGCCACTGCTCCAAACCATCATAAAAAGCCAGACTACGGTTTGCAACCACACATGGGGACAAAGATCATACTTTTTGAACAAATTTCCTCTGGTCTGATGAAACAGAAATATAACTGTCTAACTGTCTGGCCATATAATGACCATCGAAAAAGGGGGAGGCTTGCAAGCCGAAGAACATCCTCCCAAGTTCCCAACCATGAAGCACAGGGGTGGCAGCATCATATTGTTGGGTGCTTTGCTGCAGGAAGGACTGGTGCACTTCACAAAATTGATGGCATCATGAGGCAGGAAAATTATGTGGGTATATTGAAGCAACATCTCAAGACATCAGTCAGGAAGTTAAAGCTTGGTCGCAAATGGGTCTTCCAAATGGACAATGACCCCAAGCATACTTCCAAAGTTGTGGCAAAATGGCTTGAGGACAACAAAGTCAAGGTATTGGAGTGGCATCACAAAGCCCTGACCTCAATCCCATAGAAAATTTGGGGGCAGAACTGAAAAAGCGTATGCGAGCAAGGAGGCCTACAAACCTGACTCAGTTACTCCAGCTCTGTCAGAAGGAATGGGCCAACATTCACCCAATTTATTGTGGGAAGCTTTTGGAAGGCTACCCGAAACGTTTGGCCCAAGTTAAACAATTTAAAAGGCAATGCTACCAAATACTAATTGAGTGTACGTAAACTTCTGACCCACTTGGAATATGAAAGAAATAAAAGCTGAAATAAATCATTCTCTCTACTATTATTCTGACATTTCACATTCTTAAAATAAAGTGGTGATCCAAACTGACCTAAGACACGTCATTTTTACTAGGATTAATTGTCAGGAATTGTGAAAAACGGAGTTTAAATGTATTTGGCTAAGGTGTATGTAAACTTCTGTCTTCAACTGTATATATTCGTCTGCATAATGGAAGAGAAGCTTAGGCCAAACCCCATAGATATATACATTTCTTTATGTCAGATGGCTACTGCGTCTGCTGTACAGATAGATATAGACGTACAGGAGGAGGGTAATTCATAAATTTTCATACAAATATACGAATATTTTGTATAAAGATAAGCATGATATTGTTAGATTATAGGAGTAACTGAAACAGTCTTCCTCAACTCAAGTTAAACTGTCGGAGTAAATTGGAGCGCCGGGGCGCACTGCCTTCATATCATAGGCCTCCAGTAGCTACATTTACATTTAGGTGGGGTGGGGTTTCTGGTGTCTCCGGAAGGTGGTGATTGACTCCGCTGTCCTGGAATCGTGAGGGAGTTTGTTCCACCATTGGGGGGCCAGAGCAGCGAACAGTTTTGACTGGGCTGAGCGGGAACTGTACTTCCTCAGTGGTAGGGAGGCGAGCAGGCCAGAGGTGGATGAACGCAGTGCCCTTGTTTGGGTGTAGGGCCTGATCAGAGCCTGGAGGTACTGAGCTAAATCTTAATAATAGCCACACCAAACCTTCACAAACATTTCTAAACTGTATTAAGGTAATATCAAAAGTAAGCCAAGCTATTGTTTATAGGGAAAATATGATTAGAATAGAGAATGTAAACCAGGGAAAAAAGACACAACTTTCCCCGGTGCTGGATGAAAAAAAACAGAACCCTCCCCAAAGCAAAAAATGTAAGTTTGGCAACCCTCCCCTATTTTGGGCCATCCCTCCCCCCAGTAAATGTTGATCTGTTCCTTAGCCATTTGCAACAGATGCACAGTAGATCGCAGCCAGTGAGGAAAGAATTCCCCAAACCATTGTGTTATGATTGGAGGAAATGTAGAGAACATCCCAGATGCTTTGCTACATGTCTTCTGCTCTGGCTTTAAAACCCCTGGATATAGGGCTGTAATTCTCGTCCATATGGCATGGTTGCTTCCACCACAGCTGTCACTTTCTCTACTGAGTAGTGACACAACCCTCAGAGCGAAAGGAAGAGATAAACCAGAGCAAGGTAAAGCCCTATATCTACATCTGATGTCATATTGGCACACAGACTCACACAGATCCAGGTGTTGTATAGCCAAAACCTGACTAGCGAGACCACATGGCGTCTTTCCCAACTCCTGTCGAACATGCTCCAGTTATAATACTGAAAAGTGGGATTCAGAGTAAAAGAAACCAACACTGCAACTGAATTCAAACAAGTGGGTCTATGTCCTGCCTTCCAGAGATAGATCATGAAAAGACTAAGCAGTAAATCAGAGAAGAATTATAATATGAAAGACTGAGGCAAACTGTGCTCCCTTCCCCTCCTCCTTGAGGAAATGACTTTTACTTGTTGTTTTTCTTTTTCTCTTGCAATCTCAACAGTCACTTTCTGTGCCTGACGCTCACATTTCCTCACTCTGGAAGTGAGGGAGAGAATGGGGGAGGGGCTGAGATAGTAGACAGAAAGGAGGTGCAATTACAACAAATATATCTCAGACTCGCATACAAACCACCTCAAGACAGCTTTTTTAAAAGTTTTATTTGTGAAACATGAGCTTGATTTGCGGTAAATAGCATGTTGGAGGGAGTAAAGTATCTAAATCAAACTAAAATAGGGCAACTATAGTTTAATAATCCATCTACCCTCCATATTGCGATGATTTAACATTGGAACACTGTGTGGCCTACATTGACAGATCCTTGCTATTTCTTTACTGCAAGGTGGCGTATTATGTATATTATCCCTTGTAGAGGAGTTGTCATAGCGTAGACCTACATGTAACTTCTTTCAAGCAGACCTCAAACACAGCTCTGCTTGGTCTGCCACTAGAAGTCAAACATGGGGTCAGGGTCTACAACGCTGGCAGTCTAGCACCTGCAAGACATTTCCATATAGAAACAGCTTCCTCCTCTAAACAAACCGCCATGCCTGTTTGAGCACCTTTCAACACAGCTGTCAGGCTGGAGGACAAATGATGGGTAGACCGCCTCTCTCGGTGTAGCTAAAACGTTCTGCTAATGCTCGGAAAACACAGCGCTGCCGCAAAAGTGTGACGTTTGCCAGGGGCCTGTGTTATTGTTTGGTTAGGGAACAACCCGCTCAATCACTAATAAATTAACTGTGTTATTTATGATCAGTGCACTGAAAACACAGAAGGTTTTGATGATAGCTGTTTATAAAAAATAAAAAATACTGTCTTGAGGAATCTTACTAGTACCCACTGGTAAGGTTTTGTAGCTTATAGTAACACTATGGAATATCCTGTGTCGTGCTGTTCATCATAACAGACCAACATCTCCTCAGACCATTTCATATCTGACAATGAAAAATCTACATGAACATACATCATATATGCACTATACTGTATATACAAAAGTATGTGGGCACCCCTTCAAATGAGTGGATTCAGCTATTTTAGCCACACCCGTTGCTGACAGGTGTACAAAATCGAGCACACAGCCATGTAATCTCCATAGACAAACATTGGCAGTAGAACAGCCTTACTGAAGAGTTCAGGGACTTTCACTGTGGCACCGTTACAGGATGCCATCTTTCCAACAATTCGGTTCATCAAATTTCTGCCCCGCTAGAGCTGCCCTAGTCAACTGTAAGTGCTGTTATTGTCACGTGGAAACATCTAGGAGCAACAACGGCTCAGCAACGAAGTGATAGGCCACACAATCTCACAGAATGGGACCGCCGAGAATCAACATCTGCACAGTCCTGTGTAGTTCAGTTGGTAGAGAATGGTGCTGTGGGTTTGAGTCCCATGGGGGACCAGTATGCAAAAAAGTATGAAAATGTAAGCACTCACCACTATAAGTCACTCTGAATAAGAGTGTCTGCTAAATGACGAAAATGTAAATTTAGGCACCTGAACTGTTTGTCGAGAGCTTCATGAAAAGGGTTTTCCATGGCTGGGCGGCCACATGATGCCAAGCGTTGACTGAAGTGGTGTAAAGTTCCCTGCCATTGGACTCTGGAGCAGTGAAAATGTGTTCTCTGGTGTGATACAACTGTGCACAAAGCGAGGTCCATACAGAAATGGTTTGTCGAGATCGATGTGGAAGAACTTGACTGGCCTGCACAGAGCCCTGACCTCAACCCCATCGAACACATTTGTCATGAATTTGAACACCGACTGCAAGCCAGGCCTAATCGTCCGACCTCACTAATGCTCTTGTGGTTCAAGTCCCCGCAGCAAAGTTCCAACAGCTAGTGGAAAGCCTTCCCAGAAAAGTGCAAACTCCATGTTAATGCCCATGATTTTGGAATGAGATGTTCGATGAGCAGGTGTCCACATAGTTTTGACCATGTAGTGTATTTACTTGAGCATACAAAATAAATGGATCATGGGTCTATGGGGCGAGTAGTTTACAAACAGCTGGAATTCAAGGGATTTATCGTCCTTTGGAGGATCAAAATGTTAACATTTTGGAGACAGCAGAGTTTTCTACATTGCACTGTTTAGACTGCACTGCTGACCCTCACTGACTTCAGAGTAGCCAAGTGGAAACACACTTCAGACTGGCCAGAGGCTGATTATTGTACAGAGGACAATAAATGTGGATTATTGGATTTGAATATATGGCTCCATATCCTGTGTGGGTTGATGAATGACAATGCCATTGCTAATTGAGAGGCTACTATGGATCTTGCGATAATCCAATAAGGAATGTATTAGGCTGGGGAAATTGGATTTGATATTGGGTATGAAATTAACTGGAAGAATAATTAGCTTGATTCCAATGGCCAACAGAGCCTGATTCCTTATCACACTTTTACATTAAAATGGCTAAATTCCACCTCATATTATTTTATCATGTTCACGAGTAGAAGACTAATGGCTACTTTTCCCTACACACTGTTTCACTTTTCTTTTGTTCCTGGTCAGACAGGAAGGAAGCGGGCATGTGTATTTTCCCCACCATTCACTGTTTCTAAGTTGCCTTCCTGGTGCCAGAACAACTTGCTGGTTGGTTTGGGGGGGATGACAACACAGAAGGTGCATGGCTTTGACATGGTCAACTTTCCAATGAATCACTCTCTTATCTGTGACTGAAGAAGCCTGATACTACTAGGCCAAGTGGGATTTTTCATTTTATCATTTCTCACTCTCAACTACATATGCGGTATCTAAAACAGCCACTGTTGCTACATACTATAGGTTCTGGGTGCTGAGATGACTAAACACTATAGGAGTTCTACACATCCTATTTCTATGGCTGAACCACATTCCACCCCAGAGTAGAACCGTGCCAAAGAAAACCCTCCAGGCAGGCTCAGACTGCAGGGCCATGGTTTAACCCATGCTGGGAGTCTTCAACCTCATCCATCCCAGGGGAGGAATGTACAGTCTGAAGCTAATAAGCAGGTCAGCTGTTTGAGCCCACAAGCTCTCCTAAATAGCCATAAAAAACACATATCACAGAATGATATTGGATGACTTCATCAAAAGGTATTTTACACTTGCTTAGATCCGCTGTGATGGAGACGAGGGGTATAACTCTTCATCTTCTTCATGTGGAAAAAAGGCATGAAGAAGTATTGCTGAACCACAAGAAGGTTCTGGGAAAACACGAGGGAGCTAAATCCCAAAGAGTGACTTGATGCAGGTGCACGGCAAGTCAATGGAATGAACAAATTCCCAAACCCTCAAATAAGCTCTGCAATAGTCTACTGCATGATGGCAATATATATCCTACAATGAAGCAAAAACAAGGTCATATCTTTAACTTCTGTGCCCCAATGTGGCCCAGTTGTATTGTGCAAAGTCTGTTTTCATCAAACACTTTAATCATGATTTCACATCTATATGTGCAGTGAGGGTTGACAACTTTCCAAGCCAAGACTGATGCAATATTATTGTTCTTCTTATGAAGGTACACAATTAAATAAGGCCACCCAGATGACTTCACATAATCCAAGTGATGCGTCATCATGAAATTACCCGTGCTGCTACTGAATGCAAACCTTAGCTAGTTCAAATAGCCTAGAGAGAGGATCCTCTCCCAATCAGCAAGTTTGGCAAAGCCAGTTTGCTTTCGTGACTCCCAAGCTCACAAGGCCAGGAAATGTGATGGACCATGCCTCCAGATCTGAGCTCTGAGCCAATGTGTGATTTTGTGCAGGAGCAGCCTGCATCCTGATTAGTTTAGAGGGCCGTGGGGCTGGGTGGAGTGTGTGTGTGTGTGGGGGGGGGCTTTGGAGTCACGAAAGCAAACGGGCTGTGGTTGTGGTGGTTCCAGACCATGTAATTACTCCCACTTAGCAGGAAGAAAAAAACAACAATTTCTGTCATAACACAGGAGCGGAATTATGGTTGGGCAGCCACCGACCGCGGCCCACTCTCCCATACAGGTTGTTCTCCTAGCTAGCAGACACACAAGGCACAATTAGTAATTTCCCATAATACCCCAGTGAAGGTTCCAGCAGCTCCTCGATGGAGAGATACTGGTGAGTCAACGTTTCCCTCTGAGCCTAATGTAGTCTGGAGAGGAACAATGCTCTGCCTTGTTTGAACCCAAGCTGAGAGTAGTAGACCAAACCTCCTGAATTGACTTGTTACAGTTCACAAATGGTTAATTGGATTATTCATTAACATTAATGAACATTAATGTTAATTACATTAGCCACTGAGTGGTCCGTTATGGAACCAGTCATTGAAAGACCTTAAGACTAATACATATGCACTAGTGATGTGTGGGTTGACTCATAACCTACAGTCCCCGTGATTATATCCACGGGGTTGGCTAATTTAGGGTCATGAAAAAAGAGAAAACTATCCATTAAAAGTCCAGAAATGTATCATTTTTGTGCAATTAATTTCTATTGGCTACATTGAGGTTTTGCTTTCATTATTTGTATCTGGCGTTAATGCGCAACCTAGGCCTTAGCTTTAGAGTCTAACTGTAGTGCGCCAAATACATGCCAAATGCTTTTGGAAACTTGGGAAGAAAAAGTTAACGTCGATCCACTGAGGCAAAAAGAATAACTCAATAACATAAAATCTGTGAATTGGAGAGTTGAAACTAAATAGAAGGGAGGGCCAGAACAGCAATCTAATGTTTGGGAAAGATTTGGTGAAGTGTTAAAAGAGGATGATAGCAGTGACGGCTATATGGCTATGTTATGTGTGATGATTGTAAGGCGGTATACAAATTCGACAATCACAAGATTGGGACTTCAAGGGAATTTTGCTGTTCAGATGGGTTAAATGGAATAGTACCCTAAATGAAATATGGACACTGACTGTAGGCCCATAACCTCTCACATAGCCTAATATAATATTTACTTCTGCAGAATTAAGCAGTTATTGCAGTAAAATGATATACCAAATATACATTTTGACTCTTTTTGAAATATTATTTATTTATTTTAGCATCTTGAGAGAATTTGGCCATGCATGGCCATGCATCAACAGTTTAATCTCTGGATTTCTTCATATATTTAAATGGGATGTGAATCAGTTCCTGCAGTAGAGTCTTTTCAATGTCTTCATTCCAACGCCTTTCATCTTGCTGGAACAGTTGCTAGCCGTTGATGCGGTTAGGGAACGTCTGTAAAGGTGCTATCTTTATCAACATCATAAAAGCTGATAGTATTTCAACCACATAAAATATTAATTCAAGCTGTCTGAAATCTTATAAAAACCTGTTGGGTCGTTTTAACAGCTTTTAAGTTCCTTAAAACCAGGCCAAACTGATCTAATTTGGAAATTTTGCATGGAAAATCTTTCCTGTATTTTTGGAATTATTTTATTTTCTACCCGGTCCCTAAATGTCTTTGCTGCAAGAGAGAAGTGGAGATGGAAGAGGAAAGCAAAAAAAAACTTTACCAATGTCAACTGCATTGAACCTTTCATTCTATCGATTTATGACATTATTCTGGTGAGCAAGGGTTTATTTACTGTAGTCTTCTAGGGCAACAAGTAATGACAGAAGGGAAGCTGAATGTATCGAATTATAGACAAGTTGACAAATAGCCTACCAAATTGTTGGAAAATATAAGCAGAAACATAAGCCTATCTAAAACATTATTTCGCCGTCTCTGACTGTACAGCGCATTTTCTCTGTATTTGCGGTTAGTGCGGGCATCAGATTTCCACTTTATCACATAGAGTCAAGGAAATGCAGGATGTGTTATTAGCAATTGCAGGCGGGCGACAAACAGCTGACCCACGCATCACTAATACACACATACATGCATATTTTTGTACGAAACAAAAATTGCATCTGATATAATATGAAGTTTCACAGCAAAATAGTCTTATTTATATTCTCTTCTCTCAGCAACACCTTGAAATGTATGACTGAGTGACAGCCAGAAGGACTGGGTAGACTATGTGTTTGTTTTCTTGTGGGAGGCTCCACAAGAATACCTCATTCCTCTCTTTCAAAGCAAATATAAAAAGATTGGTGTCCATACAATGGAGTGAGTGTGTGTGTGTGTGTGTGTGTGTGTGTGTGTGTGTGTGTGTGTGTGTGTGTGTGTGTGTGTGTGTGTGTGTGTGTGTGTGTGTGTGTGTGTGTGTGTGTGTGTGTGTGTGTGTGTGTGTGTGTGTGTGTGTGTGTGTGTGTGTGTGTGTGTGTGTGTGTGTGTGTGTGTGTGTGTGTGTGTGTGTGTGTGTGTGTGTGTGTTTGTCTAAAGATGGTTAAGAAGCCTATGCCATTTTGTCTCTTAAAAGGAAAACTGCCTGGCCTTTGTCTATGATGGGTTTGAGGAGATTGAAGCTCAGCAGAAGCTAAGTAGAGTTATATGAAACACATTCTAAACAGCTGATAGAAAACGAGACATTTAGGGTTTCATTCCATAAATGCAAGCAGTCAGTCAGCTCCTTTGGTTGACGAACTGTCAAACAGATTGACATACCCTCAAGAAAGACATATGTTACACATATTGGAGAGTACTTTTTTACCAAAGCCAGAGCGTTGCTTGGATATATGCAACTGTCTTAATATCCTGGAGATTTTATTTGATGTTTGACAACCACAAAATCGACAGGAGTTACAAACACACTAGCACAATGAAGAGCAGGCCCCTGATGTAGCTAGGTTGGCACATTGTCTGGGCATACTCACTGGGAACTGGGGTTGGAGGAAGGAGGAGAGCCACCATGGAACAATGTCTGCTTGGAAGGAGATGGTCTATTTGTGAGAGGCACAGAGCTAACCACTACACCGATGATACAACCTAATGGATCAGCTAGATGGCCATGCATTCCAGACCAAACAAAGAGCAGAAAATTGGCATCGTTTAGCTAGTCCTGCTATTGCTAGACAATGTAATACATCACAGTATTATATGTTCTCTTCAGCATTTCCCATTGGTCTTCTTTCTCTCTTCCTCTCTCTCTCCTTTTCTCTCTCGCACCGGCAGACAGACACACACACACACACACACACACACACACACACACGCACACGCACACGCACACACGCACACGCGCACACAGAGAGAGGTAAAGAGCATGCTCACTGACAACACTCAACCCTGATATTACCAGTTTGGACAAGCATTCTTCCTCTTCGAGGGGGCAGGAGTTTTGAAACAAAGCAATAGAAAAGCCTCCGGCTCCTTAGCTCTGATGAGAGCTGTGAGTTTGTTTTCAATTTAGGGTTATCCCAGGAACACACAAGTTTCTCCAAAAATAGGCAGTATTGCAGAAAGGGGATGGGGGGGGGGGGGTTGAATAATGAGCACCAGATGCCTTACCTTCGGTGGTAGCCACATTCTTTGGAGCTTTGGTCGGTGTGTGATCTGTACTCGAACTAATGTCAGAGGAGATGCTGGAGCTACCTTTACCTGTGGACAAAGAAAACATACATAGATGTTACACTCATGAAAGATTGTCAATTGATATTGATAGGGTGAGATATCTGAAAGGGTTTAACCAACAGAAGAATAGCATACTATGGAAACATGGAGAGCCATCTCTACTGCCCTTTAAGACTTCTGCCTCCCTCAGTTTCAGTTGGACATTTCACCTTGGCATGTGTTCAACATTTTTGTTGGTTGCTTCCTATGATAGTGTGTCCCTCTTCCATTTGGAATAGGAATCACGTTTCTCCTTTAACCCCTGCTTCCAAGAAAACGGAAAAGACAGAAGGGAAAGGCTGTCCTGTCAGAGAGGGAAATGAGTAATCACATACGATCCGCGATTGCAGCTTCATGGGTCCTCTTGGGGCATGCAGTGTAGTGGTCCCAGCTGTAAGCAGTATTCTGTATGTAGAATAACTAGATATATGGTCCGTACTCAGTAGTACACAGCTTAACTATATGCTGTGAGTTTAGTCTAGATGGTTGGTTTCTAGCTGTTTTCTTCTCCATGAAAAGCTGCTGATGACATGATCTTCTCTCACTCCTCTCTGAGGGCCAACAGGCTGTTAGTGGACATTATTTTTTTTAGTGCACCTCATTCCTCCGTCAGATCATAAATGCAGCCTTGTGTCTTTGCCGAGCTGAAGCGAGGTCAGTGCCTTCACCCAGCGTGAGAGCCTCCTAGGTCTTCCCAAACAGTTACACCCACACAACACACGCCTATGTACACATACTTATGCGCACATCAAGGCCACTCATGGACATGGACTAGACAACGCCAGAGAAATGTGGTTAACATGCATGAACGTTGTGAGAGGAAAGTAAGAGCGCCCCCAGGACACAGTTCAGCTTAGCCGTTGAAAAAGGCAAAGATGTCTTAACACCTCATCTGTAATGACTATACTAAAACCTACCTCACCAGACTAGTAATTTTCAAGTGCAACTTCCCCCTCCCACATAAAGTCTACACACACACCCACGCACGCACGCACGCACACACAAACACACACACACACACACAATGCAACTAATATGTCTTTCACGTTCAAACTGCTGTATGATATCGGCAACATATTGTGGTGACATCATAGAGACAGCACATCTGCTATGGTTTCCACCAAATTGAGTCACATCATCATGATAAAGAACCATATAGATGTTAAAGTAACTCTCCAGTGTTTCCAGATTTCTATGAAATATGACCTATAATTAATTACAATATGAGTGAAATAGTTTTCCTTCCAATTTTTTATTTAATAGAGTATGTTAAAATCATATTTTCTGTGTTGGTGACGGCATACACCAATCGTAAAAAAAATATTAATTTAATTAGACAGCTGATTGGTCAGCTCAACCAATGAGCCAACATAACATCATGTTCTGTAATGTAGCAACCATGTTTGAGATACAAGTTTGAGTTTTTTTTTTATCCTAATGCTTAAGAGTTTTGAAATCTGCCACACCCCCTTTGAATGAGCTTTTGTTTTGTCAAAGGAGAAAAACATGCAAATGTTTAAAAACAATATTCTATGGATTGTTTTATCTATAAAACTAACTTAAGTAGTTTTGATCACAAGCGCATTTCCATCCATGTTCACTCTTCTTCGTCGACTCTCCCCGATTAACTTTGACCTTTTTCAAAAGGAGGCAAGAGAGGTCGGAGGAGAGAGGACGCAGAAGGTGAGCAAATCTAATTGATAAAAGCCCCCCCCCCCCCGTATTTGCTGAGATATTACTGGAGAAAACATTAGTTTAACAAGACGAGAAGCATATAAGAGTTTTACAAATTGTGCCGACCTCGTGATTCCTGTCCTTGGAGGGAAATATCAGTATATAGTTGACACATTCAGAGGAAGTGGACCTGTGAAAGGCACCTGAGAAATGCTTGTTGACATTTCTGGGAAAAAAACGTCCTTTCCTGTCTTGTGCTTATATAATGTGTTGGGAGAGCATTGCTCAGTTTTAGTTACTGAAGTGTGATTTATTGTGGGGGACACTTGGAAACAGATGTGTAAAATGGACCGAAATACACTCTATAAAACACATTGATACAATTCTGTTTGACAGCCTTAATATTAATGTTAATATTAATGCTTTACTGCATAACTTGTTTGAAGGTTTTCAGCGGAGCTGCATTCAATTTATTGTGCAACAGGCTACATCCCTTGGGTAAACATAGGCTAGTTCAGAGTCATCTCCTGTGGAGCAAAATGAACAGGTATGTATCCTAAGCCACCCAAGTAGTGTTTAAGCTGATTCTCTCTCCCAAATGATTTCTGTTGTAACACAAAAATATGTATTTACATAAGGAGTGAACCACAAATGGTCTAATAAACTGGTCTGTTAAAATCTGAGGGAGAAGACTTGAGGTCTGAGGTGCTGAACTCGGCAAGAGTTGATGAGATATGCCAATCTAGAACACAGTAACAATTGGACACGTAATTAAGTACTGTAAATTAATATCCCAAATAGTCATACTTTGTAGATTTCTATATTTTGACCTTGGTAGAGAAATTATGGTATGTGTATGGTCAGTGATGGAAAAAGTACCCAATTGTCATACTTGAGTGAAAGTAATGATACCTTAATAGAAAATGAGGTCACCCAGTAAAATACTACTTGAGTAAAAGTCTAAACTATTGTGTTTTAAATAGAATTATGTATCAAAAGTAAAAGTCTAAATAATTTCAAATTCCTTAAATTTAGCAAACCAGTTGGTACAATGTTCTTGTATTTTTTTAAATTTACAGATAGCCAGGGGCACACTCCAACACTCAGACATAATTTACAAACAAAGCATTTCTTTAGTGAGTCCGCCAGATCAGAGGCAGTATGAATGACCAGGGATGTTTTCTTGATGACTGCGTGAATTGGACCATTTTCCTTGTTCTACTAAACATTCAAAATGTAATGAGTACTTTTGGGTATTAGGGAAAATGTAAGGAGTCAAAAGTACATTATTCTCACTAGGAATGTAGTGAAGTAAAAGTTGTCAAAAAATAGAAATAGTGAAGTACAGATACCCCAAAAACATGTTAAGTAGTACTTTAAACTGCTGTGTATGGTATGTGTCTCAGTCAGAAATTAGGCTATTTGGATGTAAGGGTCATCTTTTATTTTACTAGGCAAGTCAGTTAAGAACAAATTCTTATTTACAATGACAGCCAAACCCAGACGATGCTCAGCCAATTGTGCGCCGCCTATGGGACTCCCAATCACAGCCAGCTGTGATACAGCCTGGATTTGAACCAGGATATCTGTAGTGACACCTCTAGCTAGCACTGAGTTGCAGTGCCTTAAACCACTGTGCCACTCAGGAGCCCATAGGTCCTTCCACGAAATTGGTATCTTGTACATTTGCAAGACAACATAGGCTATTATCACAATTAACAATCCTCTATCTCCTCTTTTTTATGTCCCGTGATATAGGTTGTCATTATTATGCAATGAGGTCTGATGTTTACTTCCCATACAGTACAGTCCCCTCACCTGGTACAGAAGGCCTATTGGGCTATAGACTAGATGGAATGATCATGTGCATAAAATATGTCTGCCATATAACTAGTTATAGCCTACTTCACTTTAAGAGTAAACACCCTGACATGCCTTTTTGGTACAGGAAAACTCTATTTTTGTATGCAACAAAATATTTACTATTAAATAAGCAAGGATGGATAAAGGCCTTCTGAAATTAGACTAATTAATTCAGTTGTGGAACAGCACAGAAGATTCCATTATATTCTAATACAAACCCATCAATGTTGAATTCATAAAAGATAAGTTCGTTCTCAGTAGTTGGTTAATCTGGCGAATGTTTCCTTCAAAGTTTGGGCATTCCAAATACTCACCCTCACTTCCATACTGTTTCCCATTGTTCGCACCCATCCTAAAGAATGCATAATCTACATGCAGAACTCAATGGTATCCAAAAAAGCACAAATCCAGGATAAGCGTCCACACACTATCAAATATGAAAAAGGAAATGATCACACAGAACTAAGGAAATTCTAAAATAATATTTGTCATCGAATGGTTAATCCAGATGTTGACAGAATAACGGGGATAGAAGACGTTTCGATTTTTACGCAAACCAATCCAGACTAGAGTTTCCAAGACGGTACGAGAAGCGTAACTTCTCTATCAAAATAGTTTGTTTAACTCCATAACTTTGGGTCTGCATTGTTCGAATGAATCCAGCATCAGAATAATATCAAATATACGTTTTAAATGAAACCCCCTAAATGCAACCAGCTGTTGCGGGTTGCGTGCAGTCATGGAGGCGTCCAGAACCATACCCAATAACTTTTGGCAATGAAGGGAAAACGCACTCCGCTAGTCTAGATTTAAAGAGACAGTGCACCTTATTTAAAGGGAGATGATGAAATAAATCAGAGGGGACCCCTTCAGTATACAATAACCTAGGCAAAATTTTACATGAAGCAAATGATACAACATTGGCATTGCACAGCATGATAGGCTATGATGAGCACATATTAGCTTTTGGGCATGCACTATGCGATTTGAAGGACGTGCTATATATGTACATATCTATAACTGGTTGTGTTTGAATACTCATACTAGCTTCTAAATAGTTTGCAAAAAATAAACATTTATAGTATGTGACATTTCGAAAATAGTACTCTGAATGCGTTATCTAAATGGGCAATTGCGTCGATTCCCGCCATTCGTTCATTTTTGTACCGACGGTCAATTTATCTTATTATCAGCTGTTGTCAAACACGTGAGTCGGAAAAGATTCGTGAATTTTAGTAGATCAAACCCTGAAATTAGTATGCAGTTTAAGTATGTAGTATGCTAGTATGGCTATTCAGGCACGACCTCTGTCTACGTTTGTGACAATTCACTACTCTAGTAGTACTACCACCAATTTCCCGCATGAATCTCCCATGACCAGGCTCTTTTACTATACGTGGACATGGACACTATTCAAGTGTCAGTATTTAATGGGAATTACTTTCCTGAGCAGATAACAAGTGATACACATCTATTATTGGAAACGTTCCATTGTTAATAAATTTAAACAGGAATAGGAAATATCAATGATATATAAATATCTATGATATTTCTATCATCCAAAACGTTCGTTGAACTTCCTATACGTATCAAACCCTGTGGCCTTTGTGTTGTACTGACCATGGGCAAAAGTTTGCTGAATTGCACAATCCATGTTTATACACTTATCATGGAAATACTGAAGTGTGTGTCTGTTCTATTGTTCCCAAGACATAATTTAAAAGAAATAAGGAAAATAATTGGTAACACTTTACTTGATACCCAGCGTCATTACACGTTATGACACGGTCATAACCATGCCATAATATGTCTTAACGCCTGACATAACCTGTTATAATATGGTCATAACACTGTCATGACCCACATTTGTACAGCTGTTGTGACATATATTGCGTAATTGTATGGCTGGTTATGACGCCTACATTTAGAATAAAACCTGAAAATGGTTTCAACCCAGCTCAGTGCTTGCAGTGGTGGTGAAGCAGCCAGCGAGAAAATACGGAGCGTAAAGGGTTGGTAAAGTTCTCTAGTTGCGCCGTGATTGGCTCAGTGTTCTGTCACTCATAGGGACACTACATCGCCGCAAAATTTCCAGGTAGAGCTTGAAAATTCAAGCCCCTTGGGTGCTGCAATAGTTACATTAGAAGTGCCCATCCAAGAAGGCTCAAGCTTTGATTGGACTGATCATGTCAACATTACACTTTCAAAATCTTAGCTAGCAAGCTAGTAGTCATCATCATGAATCAAGTCGACAATCTACTGGCAAATCCTTTTCACTCCTTGTCATGTGAAGAGAAATAATGGATAAAACGCATCGGTGCTCATGTGCCATTGAACATAAACATATATACACTGCTCAAAAAAATAAACACTAAAATAACACATCCTAGATCTGAATGAATGAAATATTCTTATTAAATACTTTTTTCTTTACATAATTGAATGTGCTGACAACAAAATCACACAAAAATGATCAATGGAAATCAAATTGATCAACCCATGGAGGTCTGGATTTGGAGTCACACTCAAAATGAAAGTGGAAAACCACACTACAGCCTGATCCAACTTTGATGTAATGTCCTTAATAACAACCTGTCAAAATGAGGCTCAGTAGTGTGTGTGGCCTCCACGTGCCTGTATTACCTCCCTACAATGCCTGGGCATGCTCCTGATGAGGTGGCGGATGGTCTCCTGAGGGATGTCCTCCCAGACCTGGACTAAAGCATCCGCCAACTCCTGGACAGTCTGTGGTGCAATGGGGCGTTGATGGATGGAGCAAGACAATGATGTCCCAGATGTGCTCAATTGGATTCAGGTCTGGGGAACGGGCGGGCCAGTCCATAGCATCAATGCCTTCCTCTTGCAGGAACTGCTGACACACTCCAGCCACATAAGGTCTAGCATTGTCTTGCATTAGGAGGAACCCAGGGCCAACCACACCA